>NW_012106086.1:731332-752397 GCF_000951045.1 Mandrillus leucophaeus | reverse complement strand
AAAGGAGAATATATTCTCCATTAGTTCTGTCCCTCTAGAGAACCCTGATTAACACACCACCTTCCTGTCATTGCCATTGGAGCACTGACAGACACGAAGCCTGCCAGCCCCACCAGTGCCCCACCCCTGCACTGACATTGCTCCTGGCGTGAAACTAGGTACAAAAACAGCAGACTTGCCCCCAGCCTGAGTATCCACCACCACCAGAATGAATGCACAGAGGGCACATACAGTCCTGTGCTCACCAGCACCCTGCCCCCCTGCTAACACCACGACCAGCTCAAAAGTGTGCACAGTTGCCAGCAGGGGTGCCCTGTCCCCCCAAGCTGTACTGCCACCACTGTTGCTATGAACACCTGCAAAGAGGCTGGCACCCCAGTGCCTACTAGCACCCTGCTCCAGCTGATATATGTGTACCCCACCACACTGCCATTGCCACTGCTGCTGGTATTTATGAACGAGGACAAATCCCACTGCCACTGCCCTACAAAGTGCTTTGACTGACACCACTCATTGGAGTGTTGTGACCAGTGGTCTGTGAATACCTCAGGCCCTCCAGTACAGCAGGCTTCTAACCTCCAGGAGTCAGAGAACAGAGCCAGGGCTCTATACAAGTCCCCCAGAATTAGAGCACATAGTCCAGGAGTCACCTGCTGAGCCATGACCCCCTAAAATCTTCCAGAAATGAAGCCAGTCAACTGAACCCACAATCAAACCCCCAAGGTCATCAAATAAAAGAAAAGAAAAAAAAACCCTTCTAAAGGTCAGCAACTTCAAAGATTGAAGAAACATGAGCCCACAAATATGAAAAAGAACCAGCACAAGACTTCTGACAACTCAAAAAGCCAGAGCGCCTTCCTTCAAATGACTGCATTAGTTCTTCATCAAGGGTTCTTAATCAGGCTGAGATGGCTGAAATGACAGAAATAGAATTTAGAATATGGTAAGGAATTAAAATAATTGAGATAAAGGAAAACGTTTAAACCCATTCTAAGGAAGCTAAGAATCTCAATAAAATGATACAGAAACTGACAGACAAAATAGCCAGTATGAAAAGAATGTAAATGACCTGATGGAATCAAAAAACACATTGCAGGAATTTCATAATGCAATTACAAGTATTAACAGCCGAACAGATCAAGCTGAGGAAAGAATCTCAGAACTTGAAGAATGGCTTTCTGAAATAAAACAGTCAGACAAGGTAAAATTAAAAAGAATGAAAAGGAATGAACAAAACCGCTGAGAAATGTGGGATTATGTAAAGAAACCAAATCTACAACTCACTGGTGTTCCTGAAAGAGATGAAGAAAATGGAAGTAACCTGAAGAACATATTTTAGGATATCATATATGAGAACTTCCCCAACCTAGCTTGAGAGGCCAACATTTAAACTCAGGAAATGCAGAGAACCTTTGCAAAATACTTCACAAGAAGCATCCCCAAGACCATAATTATCACGTTCTCCAAGGTCACATGAAAGAAAAAAATGTTAAAGACAGCTAGAGAGAAAGGGCAGGTCACTTATAAAGGGATGCCCATCAGACTAATGATGGACCTCTCAGCAGAAGTCTTACAAGTCAGAAGAAATTGAGGGCCTTTATTCTTTATTCAACATTCTTTTTTTTTTTTTTTTTTTGAGATAGAGTCTCGCTCTGTCGCCCAGGCTGGAGTGCAGTGGTGCGATCTTGGCTCACTGCAAGCTCCGCCTCCTGGGTTCACGCCATTCTTCTGCCTCAGCCTCCTGAATAGCTGGGACTACAGGGGCCCCTCACCATGCCCAGCTAATTTTTGTATTTTTAGTAGAGACAGGGTTTCACCATGTTAACTAGGATGGTCTTGATCTCCTGACCTCATGATCCACATTCCAACAAAGAATTTCATATCGGGCTAAACTAAGCTTCATAAGCAAAGGAGAAATAAGATCCTATTCACACTAGCAAATGTTGAGAGAATTTGTTACTACCAGATCTTCCTTACAAGAGCTTCTCTCACACAGGCACTGTATATGGAAACAAAAGACTATTACCAGGTACTACCAAAACACACTTAACTACACAGACCAGTGACATTTTAAAGTAACCACACAAAGAAGTTGGCATGATAACCACCTAACACCATGATGACAGGATCAAATTCACACATATCAATATTAACCTTGAATGTAATCAGGCTAAAGGCCAATTAAAAGGCCCAGCATGATAAGCTGGATAAAGAAGCAAGATCCAATGGTATGTTGTCTTCAAGAGACCCATCTCATATGCAATGACATCCATAGGCTCAAAATAAAGGTATGAAGAAAAATCTACAAAGCAAATGGAAAACAGAAAAAAGCAAGGGTTGCAATCTTAATTTCAGGAAAAAAAAAAGGATTTAAAACCAAAAAAAGATATTAAAAAAGATAAAGAAGGTCACTGTATAATGGTAAAGGGTTAAATTCAACAAGAAGAGCTAACTATCCTAAATATATCTGCACCCAACACAGGAGCACCCAGATTCATAAAGCAAATTCTTAGAGACCTTCAAAAAGACTTAGATTCCCACACAATAATAGTGGGAGACATCAATATGCCACTGGCAGTATTAGATTATAGAAGCAGAAAATTACCAAAGGTATTCAGGACCTGAACTCAACACTGGATCAAAAAGACTTGATAGAAATCTACAGAACTCTGTACTCAAAATACAACAGAATGTACATTCTTCTCCTTGCCACATGGCACATACTCTAAAATTGATCACACAATTGGACATAAAACAGTCCTCAGCAAATGCAAAGGAAGTGAAAGTATACCAACTACCCTCTTGGACAATGGCACAATAAAAATAGAAATTAAGAATAAGAAAATTACTCAACACCATACAATTACATGGAAATTTAACAACCTGTTCCTGAATGACTTTTGGATAAATAATGAAATTAAGGCAAAAAAATCAAGAAGTTTTTTGAAACAAATGAGACTAAAGATACAACATACGAGAATATCCGGGACACAGCTAAGGCAGTGTTAAGAAGAAAAATTAGTACTAAATGCCCACATCGAAAATTAGAAATATCTTAAATTAATAACCTAACATCACAACTAAAAGAACTAGAGAGGCAAGAGCTAACCAACCCCAAGCTAGTAGAAGACAAGAAATAACCAAAATCAGAGCTGAACTGAATGATTGAGACACAAAAAATGCAAAAGATCAATGAGTCCAGAAGCTGTTTGTTTTAAATTAATAAGATAGATCACTAGCTAGACTAATTAAGAAGAAAAAAGAGAAGATCCAAATAAACATACTTAGAAATAACAAAGGGAATTGTACCACTGACCCCACAGAAATACAAATAATCATCAGAGACTACTATGAACACCTCTATGCACATAAGCTAGAAAATCTAGAAGAAATAGATAAATTCCTGGACACATACACTCTCCCAAGGCTGAACCAGGAAGAAATTGAATCCCTGAACAGACCAATACTGAAATTGAAACAGTAACAAGTAGCCTACTAACAAAAAAGGCCCAGGACCAGGTCCATTCACAGCCAAATTCTACCAGATGCACAAAGAAATGTTGGTACAATTCCTACTGAAACTATTCCAAAAAATTGAGAAGGAGGAACTCCTCCCCAGCCCATTCTATGAGGCATTATTCTGATACCAAAACCTGGTAGAGACACAACAACAAAAGAAACAAAACTTCAGGCCAATATCCTTTATGAACACAGAAGCAAAAATCCTCAAGAAACTACTTGCAAACTGAATCCAGCAACACATCAAAAAGGTAATCCATCATGATCAAGTAGGCTTTATCCCTGGGATGCAAGGTTGATTCAACATACAGAAATCAGTAAACATGATTCATCACATAAAGAGAAAAAAAAAATGGTCATCTCAATAGATGCAGAAAAGGCTTTCAACAAAAGTAAAATCTCACATTAAAAACTCTGAATAAACTAGGTATTAAAAGAATATACCTCAAAATAATAAGAGCCGTCTATGACAAACCCTTAGCCAATATCATACTGAATGAGCAAAACCAGGAAGCATTCCCTTTGAAAACTGACAGAAGACAAGGATGCCCTCTTTCACTACTCCTCTTCAACATAGTATTAGAAGTCTTGGCCCCGGCAATCAGGCAAGAGAAAGAAATAAAGGACATCCAAATAGGAAGAGAGGAAGTCAAACTATTTTTGTTTGCCAATGACAGGATTTTATATCTAGAAAATTCCAGCATCTTAGCCTAAAACCTCTTTCAGCTGATAAACAACTTCAGCAAGGTCTCAGGATACAGAATCAAGTGCATTAATCACTAGCATTCTTATATACCAACAACAGACAAGACAAAAGCCAAATCAGGAATGCTTTCCCATTCACAATTGCCACAAAAAGAATAAAATACCTAGGAATACAGCTAACCAGGGAGCTGAATGATCTCTACAATAAGAATTATGAAACAGTGCTCAAAGAAATCAGAGATGAAACAAACAAATGGAAAAACATTCCATGCTCATGGATAGGAAGAATCAATATCATTAAAATAACCATACTGTCCAAAGCAATTTACAGATTCAATGCTATTCCTGTCAAACTCCCAGTGATATTTTTCACAGAACCAGAAAAAACTATTTTAAAATTCATATGGAAAGAGCCCAAATAGTCAAGGAAATTCTAAGAAATCCTAAGCAAAAAGCAGGAGGGATCTTGCTACCCAATTTCAAACTATACTATAGGGCTACAGTGACCAAAAACAACATGGCACTGGTAAAAAACAGACACATAGACCAATGGAACAGAATAGAGAGCCCAGAAATAAGGCCACACACCTACAACCATCTGATCTTTGACAAAGCTGACAAAAACAAGCAATGGGGAAAAGATTCCATATTCAAAAAATGGTGCTGGGATAACTGACTAGCCATATACAGAAGACTGAAACTAGAAACTGGACCCCTTCCTTACACCACATACAAAAATCATCTCAAGATGGGCTAAAGACTTAAATGTAAAACCCAAAACTGTATAATCCCTGGAAGACAACATAGGCAACACCATTCTGGACACAGGAATGGGCAAAGATTTCATGACGAAGATGCCAAGAGCAATCGTAACAAAAGCAAAAATTGGTAAGAAGGTTCTAAGAAAGCTAAAGAGCTTCTGCAGAGTAAAAGGATCTATCAACAGAGTAAACAGACAACCTACAGAATGGGAGGAAATTTTTGCAAAGTATGATCTGAGAAAAGTCTAATATCCAGCATCTGTAAAGAACTTAAACAAATTTAAAAGAAAAAAAAAGCATTAAAAAGTGGGCAGAGGACATGAACAGACACTTTTCAAAAGACGACATACATGCAGCCAACAAGCATATGAAAAAAAGCTCAATATCACTGATCATTAGAGAAATGCAAATCAAAACCACAATGAGATACCATCTCACACTAGTCGGAATGGCTATTACTAAACAGTCAAAAAATAACAGATTCTGGCTTATACACTTTTGGTGGGAGTGTAAAATAGTTCAACAATTTTGGAAAGCAGTGTGGCAATCCCTCAAATAGCTAAAAAAAGAACTACCATTCAACCCACCAATCCCATTACTGGGTGTATATCCAAAGGAATATAAATTGCTCTATCATAAAGGCACATGCATATGTATGCTCATTGCAGCACTATTTGTGATCGCAAAGTCGTGGAATCAACCTAATTGTCCGTTAGTGGTAGTCTGGATAATGAAAATGTGGTATATATACACCATGGAATAATATGCAGCCATAAAAAAGGATTAGATCATGTCCTTTACAGGAACATGGATGGAGCTGGAGGCCAGTATCCTTAGCAAACTAATGCAGGATCAGAAAAGCATATACCACATGTTTGTACTTATAAGTGGGAGTTAAATAATGAGAATGCATGGACACAAAGAGAGGAACAACAGACATTGGGGCCTACTTGAGGGTGGAGGGTGGAGGGTGGAAAGAAGGAGAAGAGCAGAAAAAATAAATATCGGGTATTAGGTTTAGTGCTGGGGTGACAAAATAATCTATACAATAAACCCTCCTGACACTGGTGTATCTATATAACAAACCTGCACATGTACCCTGATCCTAAGAGTTAAAAACATATATATATATATAAAAGATATATAAATATATGCAATATATATGAAGAAATAGTCAATATAAAAGTAATTATATAAAATTACACATAATATTTAATATTTTCTTAAAATATAATATTACTTAGATAATTTCAAATTAAGATTAATTTGTGATGTCAATCATTTTTAGACAATCAATAAGACCAATTCTGATTATCTGAACTTTCTGATTGTTTGGATTTTGACCAAATGTGGGTTTATCACCCTTAATACTCATGTTTTAGAAGCAAATTTAGTCGATTACAAAAACTATCATAGTCTAGAGATAGCCGTAGGCACGGCTGAGTGACAGAGGGGCTAAAGGAGGTTCCTGGATCTTTCTTTGGGCTTCAGATGTGACTGTAGAGAGCTCTTCCTGGGGAAAGCTGACGGGACCTGGGCAAGGATCCCAGCCCTCTGCTGGTCTCATAGGCTGAATGACTGATTTAGAGTGCTTGGGGTCAGTATGAATTAGAGAGATTCAACTCATCTATTTGCTGAGCCAGCTCATCTATTGGCTCTATAGTGATGTGTATATTACTGACTTTTCTCAGTTTTACATGAGGCCCATTGAAGGCCTGTCCTGAAGTTCTGCCTTCAACAGTGCTAGTGTCATAACCACCGTGGAGAAGTTGAAGGTAGCATAGAGGTGAGTCTTCTCTGTATGAATTTTCTTCCCTATCCCCACTTTGAACATCTGGTCGAATTAGTGAAATGTTGGGTGTGAAGCAAGTACCCCACCTTAACTCCTGGCTTTAATTGCATTATTACCATTAATTTATCCTATTTTATTATAGTAGATAGCTTCAAAATTGTGTTCCTAGCACAATCACTTTATTTGGTAAATCCCTCCTTGATTGACTTTTGTGGGAGTGGCCATTTTGTATAACATGATCCTGCTCCTTGGCTATATTTAATGGGTACATGGATAAGCACTTGACTACATAAGCAGGTACATAATACAAACTCGATCAATCATAGTCTCTTTTTTTTTTCTGGTTTTGGCTGTGGCTACAGGTGTTAATATTTGCATCAGAGATTGGTGATTGACTGACTCAAGCTAGGACAGTTACAGCCTTTCCTAGAACAGGCAGATAGAAACCCAGAGAGTTGAGCTGAAGCAATGGGATATAAAAACCCGGTTGCTGTGAATAGCTGTGTTTCCTGCCACGTGGAGAGAATCAGTCTGGGTGAACAAGAATGAAACTGACAAGCAGAGCAAAACAGAGACTGCAGTAAGATGTGAGTGTTACTTAAAGCCCTGGTTACAGTTGTCCTTAAGGCTGACCTGCATCTCTGCCCTTTCCAATGTGTCATGTGATTGCTTCTAATTAAAACACCTATTATTATTATTTTTCTTATGTTGGTTTAAGTTAGGTTTCTACACAAATCTTTACCAGTTTTTCTTTTTTGTTTTAGTTTGATTTATGTTGCTATATTAAATACATTTATTGTATGCCCCCTGAAATCTTTATGGAGCAAAGCAAGTTATAAGTCTACCAATCCGGTGGGGAAACACATATACCTTATACTGTGTGAGGACTAAAGAAGAGGTGGTAAGGGTAAAATCAGCAAGGAAAGTGAAAGTTGTGCTCAATTAACAATTTTAGTGAATGAGAAATCTTCTAATGGCCATTTTTAAAGTTAGAGACCTAAAGTTTGAAAAACTGACATTGTTCTCAAGTAGCACATTCTTGGAATACTTTCACTTCGATTTAACCCATTTTGAAAGGTATCTACATAGGCTATCCAGAAACAGTCTCTTTCATATTATAGACAGTCAGTAAATGTTTATTGAATGAACCCATGTAGTGTTTCTAGCTTTGAGGATCAGGATATTTCATTTAATTTACCACAGGTAAGCTATTTAACTTTCACAGCAGTTTCTCTTGTGTGAAATGGTTATTGAACTACAGAGGATTAAATTCAAATGAAATTTCAAAATTATTTCTGAACACCTATTGTTAATATCACTATTTCCATCTTTAGCTAGTGATCATTCTTTAAGAGTCTGAAGTGAAGCACTGGTTCAACACCTGCCTCATTAGTCAGTTGCCTCACCTTGAATCTGCCTGACCTGGAAAGGAGGCTATGATGTGATCCATACAATACCTCCTACCTTAACCTTCAGAATATCATCAGGACCTGTTGCATCTCATTTTATTTTTGAATTTTTATTTGTAACTATTTGTAAAGATATTTGATGTCTTTTATTCTTCCGAAGAACCAAGGAAATCTTTACTTATTTTTCTTTTTTGAAACAGAGTCTCAATCCATCTCCCAGGCTGGAGTGCAGTGGGCTGTCTCAGCTCACTGCAACCTCCGCCTCTAGGGTTCAAGTGAATCTCCCACTTCATCCCCTCAAGTAGCTGGGACTACAAGTGTGCGCCACCACGCTCGGCTAATTTTTTAAAAATATTTTGTAGAGACAGGGTTTCGCCTGTATAAAGCTTTATACAGGGTCCAATGGAGCTACATGGTAATTACAAGATAGGATGGTAGAAATCTTCATGAGCCTATTTTTCCCATTTTGCTATTTCAACTTGCTAGGAATGGTTTTAGCATTGCTATTTCATTGTTCTCAACTATGCTTTTCTAAAAAGATTAAAATAATAAGAAAATGGAAGAATGAAACCTCCTGGAAGGAAATAAATAAATCATCATGGTGGCATCAAGCTTTAGTTTTCTTTTTGGGTTGTGCAAAGTATTGCATTTTTAAAAAGTAGGGAATAAGAGAAGTATGGAGATATATTTTGCAGTCTTTTTAAAGACTATTAAACACAGTTGAGGATTTAAAAATTTCCATTTTCTTCCCATAATGACAAAGAAAAAGAAGTTGATAGAGGAAAGTATTATTCAATGAAACAGAAAAAGAATGTAAAGAGATAGGTATCAGCTTCCTAGGCCATAATGATGACAGTAAATTGGTCACAGAAGGGAAATCTCAGGTATGAGTCCTCAGATGACAATATTCTGGGTATAATTTTTTCTCCCATACTTAAAAATCAATGAATGAACAATTCATTTCTAAATAAATAAAGAAAATACGGTATTCTCATCCAGTTAGTCGTTCAACAGGAAATATTTTGCAGTAAGAACTTAAACCATTCTGTTTTGCTGAAAATATGTTAAGAGTATCTTTTATTGTTTCAAATTGTTTCAAAATTTATTCCATGTGGTTTACTAGCAAATGAATTCTGAAGGCAGGTGTGTTTACAAAGGTTACTGGAAGGAAATACAAGATATAGAAATAAAAAATTAATTGAACTGATTATTTTAACTGGTGTTCATAAATCCAGAAATAAAATTTTTGGAACTTATGGAGCAAAGAAAATGGCAGTCTTCATGCTGATGGCAGTGGTGGCCTGTCTGGAGCAGCCACTGCCATGATGCCAGCTGCAGTGAGGGAGGTGCAGCTGGGGCTGCGGACTCAGGCATCCCTGTATCCTTGGGGACTGGGAGCAGGCAGGAGCCCCACCCTCCCAGGTGCTGCTGCAGCTGCCCAAGCCATAGCTGCAGATCCTGGCATCTCTGTGCTTTCAGGGTCCCAGGAAGCCCCTCTTCCCCCACAGGCTCCTGCTGCCTAGCCTCTCCCCACTCCCGGCAGCTGGTCTGATTTTGAAGCAAAGTCGGGGCACAGCCTGGGGACTGTGGCAACCTGGCTGGGTGTGCACAAGCTCAGGGCAGTGCTGACATGCCAGTGCCCTGCTGCCTTGGCCCCCTCCAGACCTTGGGCACCAACAAACACAAGAGGGAAGCCAAAGTGGGTACTGAGGGAAGCTCTGCACTGGCCTGCAGTTTCTCCTCAGCATGAACAGTCTGGGTGCCATGAACAGCAGTAGGAGGCAGACAGGCTCCTGGGCTGAAAGGGGCGGGTCCCCAGTGGAGCTTCACCTTCAAGCCAGAGAAAGCCTGAAGTCTGGGGTCCTGGCTGCCAGTCCCACAGACCAGGGTGGGAGCTGATAGTGCTTTTTCATGGGTCCACACACGGACCAATTAGCACATACTTCCTCTCTTCTGAAGTCCATAAAATCCCCAGATTCAGCCAGACTCAAAAAAGATGACAGGATGACCAGCTGCAGAGAGGAGCTACCCACTCTAGGGTCTCCTCTCTGCTGAAAGCAGAACACTCATCAGGACGCCCTGGAGCTATCCACTGTGGGTCTCCTCTGAGCTGTTTTATCACTCAATAAAGCTCCTACTTTGCCTTGCTCAGCCTCCTTTGTCCATGTACCTCATTCTTCCTGGATGCAAGACAAGAACTTGGGACCCACCAAATGACAGGGTTAAAAGAGCTATAACACAGGGCTGAAACATGCCCCTTGCTGGCCACATTGTGGGCAATAAGAAATAAGAGCAGAGAGAAGGAGAGAAGAAATGCAACCCTTTGGGGAGATCAGACCTGGGAGCTCCCCAAGCCAGGGCTGTGACACCCTCCTTGGGGCTCGGCAATTCCTGCTGTCTCCAAGCTTCTGGGCACCAGCACATTCCACAGTGCCAGTCGTGGAAGCTGCTTGCAGCATGCCTGGTCCAGGTGCAGCCTTGCAGGGAGCCGACACCTGTGCTGGCTCCTGGACTTCCCTGCCCCCACAGCAGCCAGCATGCCTGGCTGTGCGCGGTGGCCAGACACCACACTTACTCACTCACACACCCCTCACTGCTCTGCTCACCCTTGGCAGGCATGGGATCCAGGCCAGTAGCACCAGCTGAGTGCAGCCTGCCAGGCCGAGTGGGCCCAGCAGGCCCAAGCAAAACTTAAGCAAAGGCACCACCGGCCACAGAGATTTCCGGCTGGCGAAGCAATACCCTAAGAATCCTGTGACAATGCCAACACAATTCTGGTTTGTTAAAAATTTCAAATGTGTCACATTTTGATAAGGCCAAACAGAGCAGAACCATGAATATGCAAAGAGTTATTTGAAATCAGGAATCAATATTTACACTATGGATATGCTGCAGGCTCCTGTATGATAGGTTTGGCGATTAGTTGAATTTTAAAGACATTGTCCATTTTGGGTATAGATACCTTCAAAAGCAGGAAAAGATGGAAAATTTAAATTTGCTATGCTTAAATTCTTACTAACATTTCTAACTTTTTTTTTTTTTTTTACTATCCCTTATTCTTCTATCAATTATTTGCAAAATGACTTAAAATATTTTTAAAAATATTTTAGAAAATTAAAAGGGTTTTTTGGCCCCAGATGGCAAATGGTGATTTTTTTTCCTGGTATAATGAAGGTAAATGAGCTCTACTTGATGTATTTCAGTAAGTATATCAATGTACATCAATAAGTGAATGGATAAAGGAATGACTAGACCCAATCAGTAAGAATGTGAGGTGACTTTCAAAAAGAATATACAATAAAAGAAAGCAAAATAGAAAGGAGATCAAAGTGAAGGAAAAACACTTCTTTATTTTCAATTTCAGTGCTTGAGAAATAGAGCCAAATATAGCTACTGGTTGTAGCAACTACTGCAGTCTCCTTAGCTACAGAGAAGCCATGACTGCTCCTGTGCTGCTCATCAACATTTCAAAGTTACAAAGTGAACCCAACTCCACGCCCAGTTCAGTTACAAAATTGGAGACAGAGTTGTGCATACCTACAGGTATGTTATCTGAAAGAAGATATTGTGAGAACACAGAGTCTTATGACTTTGAAAAAAATATATTACACATCAAAATGCAATGTTTAATGAGTCTGCTTTCTGTTCCTATAAGCCAACTCCAACCCACTGCTTTGCAACTTGAGACTTTATTCTTTATGCAACACTTATACTTCATTTCTTGCTGCCTTGCCCTTCTCAGTTGACAGTTCCAGTTTCCACACAGGCAAAAACAAAAACAAAAACAAAAAACAAAAACAACAACAAAAATAGCTGCATTTAAATATATATTTAAAATTTATGATGTATATGGAAGGATGTTTATGGCAGCATTATTGATATTACTGATGAATTTAGGATAACTTTAATGACCGTAAATATGGGAAGGACTAAATAAAACACCATACACTGATATTCTGGAATATTATGGGGCTACTAAAAATAATATAATACTGGTATTAAAGGCTATTCATGAGTATGTTTCTGAGTAAAAAGAAGGAAGTTATAGAATAATATGTTTAACAAGATCCCATTAAAAAGAAGTGATCCTCTCTCTATAGGTATATTAAATGTATATTGCATGTATACAGACATATGCAATACACACATATATTTTATACACACATATATGTTATACAGTATATGTATTTGTATGTTTTAAAAGACTGGAAAGATACTTGTTGGATTTGTAAGTGATCATTCCAGGGGAGTGGGAATGGGAGTAATTTTTACTTTTAATTTTAAACATTTCTGTATTGTTTTTTCTTCTTTAACAAGGAGGTAATACATTAATAATTCAAAACTTTTTTTAAAGATAGAGCATATCTGCTATTGAGAGTGTACTTTATAAGTGATGTCCACTTTTTTTTCTCTTTCTCTCTCTCTTTTTTTTTTGTAGAGATGGCGTCTTGCTATACTGCCCAGGCTGGTCTAAAATTCCTGTCCTCAAGCAGTCCTCCTGTCTTGGCCTCCCAAAGTGGTAAGATTACAGGCATGATCCACTACACCTGGCTGGATGTCCATTTTTATGTATTCTCTCTAAAAATGCATTATGTGTACAACTGGGTCTTCAGTATCTGACTTTTCATCCCAGGCTCATATGTTTCCTAGACTCTTAAACCTGCCATTGTCACTTCTGAAGCATAGAAAAGGCACAGAGCGATAAAATGATTTAAAAAAAAGGCATCATCCAAGTTCTTGATAGTGGTAAGTCAATAAACTAAATCATAATTAATATTTTGCTTAGCTACCGATGCAGTGATATCAAATTTTATTAAATATGGTTAATTAAAATATTGTTGTAAATAAACACAAATCGCTGACCCCCTCAAAGTCTTTGCAGCGACTTTTGAGAAGTGCAGCTCCAAGACTGACTTGGGTTTTTCCACTCCCAGTCTCATCCTCTGACAGCCCAATTACTGGGAAACACAAAGCTGAATTTGAAATTATTTTATGGGGGCGATTTTTCTGTCCCCCTACTCCCACTTTCAACTCAATTAAGAATGCTTTCTTGTTTGGCGATTGCCTGATTGTGGGATATCTTCATGTAAACCCCCCCCCGGAAATGGAATCATGGATAGATATGTTGTAACAAACTGTACATTCCCTGATGTTTGCTTTTTTCGAAAATGCGTTAGTTCTACCTTCTTTTAAAAAATTCATTAATTCGTTTATTTCTGCAAAGAGAGACTGCCTTTATCTAAGTCAACACACACACACAGACACACACACACACACCCACCCACACCCACACCACACACACGAATACCCAGGTATTCAGGCCCCTGCAGTCAGTCATTTACTAAACCAATCTAGGCCGGAGAGACTGTCATCCTTCAGCTCTACAAAGGGGCTCAGTGTGTGCATCTTGCGCGGAATTAGTGCAGGCAAACAGTTCCTGGAAGGGTGAACAGCTAGCTCATGTGTAAAATGATCGCACATCAGTTCCCCAGCTGCCGCAGCCCAGCGCTGGAGCCGGAGAGGCCAGGGAAGAGCTTTCCCCCTAGCCAGCCAGGCAGAGACGCGGGAACATAAAACACATTCCAGCGGTTGGCATCTGGGCGCGCAGCTGCCAGGCGCAGCCACTGTGTGGCCGCCGGGGCTGCGGGGCGGGCGGGGGCAGAGCAGGTCCGGCGCCAGGCCTGCAGAAAGCGGCCTGCGGGCCAGTTTGGCTCTGCAGGCTGTGGCCTCATTACTGAGAGCAACAGTTTTATCTAGAAAGTGTGCTGCAGGGGGTTTTGGAATCCCCCTCTGGGGCGAGGGCTTGGGGAGTAGCTTTGGCACTCCCAAGGCTCTGGGGTCGGGGAGCATTCCATGTACCTTGGTGTTCATGACTCAGGCAAAAGGGAAACCCCAGAATTACCACAAAGCCATCCCAATCTTGGCTTGGCATCACCAATCAGCTAAAAGCAATGTTTTCATTTAGCATTTAGGAGTGCACGTTTGTATCTGTGTATGCGTATGCATATTTTTAAGAATGAATTCTACTCCCGATTTTCATCTTTGCAAATAGATTGGGGGTTGGGGGTAGATGGCCGGTAATGCCTATTAGAACTTCAAGGGATTGGTTTTCACATGAGAGAGCTTCAGAAATGAGAAATCGCTGAAATTATCTGGTAGCAGCTTCTGAGGGACATTTACCGTGGATTCACTTTTACATTTCAGTTCATTTGAAAGCCAGTATGGTTAAATTAACCAAAATCTAAATTAAAAAAAAATTCCACGATTCTTCCAGGCCTACTTCACATCATCAAACCAGGCCCTGCTGGAGGCCCCATTAAAATGGCAGCTCCCACTGAGAGAGAGACAAAAGCCCCCTCTCTGAATGGGGATGCTGAAACAGTGATGGACTCTCAGAACTGCTTTTTTTTTTTTTTTTTAATCCATTAAAAAAAAGTTACCTCTGCATTGACTGTGAGAGAGTATTTATTTCGCTCTCCACACTGTGGGAAACAGAGGCGATCTCCCTTATAAGGACACCCAGACCTTCTAGGGAGAGGAGAGAAATATGAATCCATAACATGGCTGAACAAATTCCTCCTCGCAACTGAATTCATGGAATGTTTCGGACGTGAACAGCTTAATTTTGGTGTGGTCTGGGACAAATTAATATGACTCAAATCCCACCTCACAGAGGAAGCATCTCCTGATGAAGTGGGTGGAGTGAGTACACTCACTTCCTTCAAAATTCTGTCAAACAATCATCTCTATTAAATTTAAATATGTCTCACCCTCTTCCCCAGCAAAAAAAAAAAAAAAAAAAAAAAAAAAACTAAAAAAGAAAAAAAAATAGGGAAATCAAGAACAAACTGAAAATATATCTAAAAAGCCTAACTGCAAAGTGTTCAGCAAATGATTATGTGAAATTTTAGGCTGTATGAATGATAATGAGTTTGTATACAACAGAATAAAAGCTTCTAGAGGGTAGTCCAGAAACTTTGTATTTCGGGAGTGAATACATTAAACAAGATTACTCTTCTAGGTTCTCACGAAATCCCAATTATTGTTATTCCAACCCGGAAGGCTTAGGGATGAACAAAGACGTATCACTCTCTTCTTCCAGAAGATGAACTGGACTTTTCACTTTAACACTTAATCGGACATCACTCTTCTCCCATGGAGATGCTCAGTCTCTAGCAGGGAAGGACATTTATATATGAAAATGAACTGTGATGTTATCCTCTCCAGGACTAAGTTTATTGACTTTTGCAAAATGGGAATAATTTCTTCACTCTTTCAAAATGGAAAAATGATTTCTAGCACATATGGTAGTAGGTTCTCGAGTGAAAGTTACTGTAAATATTAGATAGACAGTGGGATTTAGGAACCCACTTGCATGTGGCTCACACACATTACCTTGTATTTATAGAAGGCAGTAGTGAGGAAGATTACTTTTCAATGATCAGAAATAGAAATCATGTTTATTTGACTCTGAACTGCATGATATGCTTATTCTTTCTACATATTTAGGCATGTAATTATGTTTGGGTTTGGTTAGTGTTAAAAATTAGATTACATTTCCTGAACCGCTGATAATCAGCAGAAGTTCTTCAAGAAGCAAGATGGGTTGTTAGGCACTTTGAGGTGGAATGCCAGCCAAGATGACATTTTTGAGATGCCCTTGGGCTGCATAAGCACATGAGATCATTAGAGACCATGAAATGCTGACAAACCCAGTGCGATAACACCACTCTGTGTGACAATCTCTGTAGTGGTAAAGGCTGTATACTTACTCTCGAACAGTGCTCCCATTCTAGAGTGGGGTTCTCAGAATGCATGTCCCTTTCCAGATGCATCTGCTATACTTAGTTTTTCTATAAGAACACTATTTTGATCAATAATCAATAGGAGAGACATTTAATTTAATATCAGTGTTAAGAGCCTTTGAAAATGCTTATTAATAAAAGATACAAATTTATGCATTCCCTTTTCATTACAAGAATCATACACCATCAGAGGTAAAAGGAACATCCTTCAGAATCGGTTTTCAAATTTTTTTTTTTTTGCTTGAAATAGACTCCTTTTAAAAATGGAATAAAAAGAAATAAAAGTCTACATGGCATTCCAATATGTAAAATAATACCAGTATGTGTTACTGAATGGGGGAAATAAATAGAGTTCCAGAAGTTCATTTTGAAAATCACTGTGTTAACATGTTTCCTAAACTTCCTGAAGAAGAATCTGTGTGAATCATCTGAGGATGCAAAGGAATAGTAACAAACACAGAAATCCTAAAATATCGGGGAAATGGTATCATTGTACTAAGATGGCACCTACTCGTATACAGATGAAGAAATGGGAGTCTGATTGTTTGCAACAAATGGCCAAAGGTTGCACAGCTCCTTTAGGACAAATTCAGGACCCAAATTCATTGTTTTTTCCCCAGCTTGCAGTTCACTATCTGATGCCGCCTCTGGAGTCTGGAATGCCTTTGAAATCAGGCTGTATGACACTCTAATCAATTTTAATGATCTAAAGCTTTTATAAATTGGTGAAAAATTTTATAGCACAAAACAACTTTCTACCTTGTTCTGCGCTGCCACAAAAGCAGTCATGATTCTCAGGGATATTTTTATGTCCATATGTTGATGATAATCATTCCTTATATTTATGTGGCTCAATATGCATGGCTTAAACACCACCACATGCATTCTGGAATTGGACATAGGACATGACATCCCTGACCAGTAAATCCCTTGAATGAGTGCATTTTCCCCCTCTGTGCATGTCTCCTTCTCGTCCATTGTCTGTCTCCTTTTCATGCCTGTCAGGCGGTGGCCATGACTGTGCACTTATAAAGGTCAGTGACCCAGCAGAGAGGGCAGGCCCTGCAGAAGGCGTGTTGATGAAGCATTACAATGCACACTGAATTTGTTAGCTCTCTGGCTTACTCCCAGGGGCAGGCTACAATTGTTTCCTGTGTGGCATGGCACTCACCCGGAACTCTTATGGTATGGGCCATTCCAACCAGGAATCTCTAAACCACATCCTACAAAATAAACACCCATATTTCCCAGCTCACTAGATTCTTATACCTGGCTCTCCTTCCCTCAATTTGTACACTATACCCAGTGAAATGAATTAAAACAGAGTTATCTCTTATTTATATAAACAGTCAGCCACAGGGAGGTTTTTAAGGGATTATCTGCAAAACTGGGAGGCCACATAGACGATAATAAACTCACATCTTTCAGGTTGAAAACTTTTAGAAGGCTGAGGTCCTAAGCCTCTTTATATTACAAATACTAAATTAAACAAAAACAGACATGGCATTTCCTTTGAGATTGTCTTAAGGAAGGCGAGCATTTATTTCTCTCTTTGGAGTATTTACCTTTTAGTAAAGCAATGATGATCTAGAAATGAAAACTTGTAATTCAAAAGTAAAAGTTTCACCTAAAATTTCAAACTTGCTGTAATTTTATGCTACATGTGAAAATCTTTTTACTTAAGTGAAATAGAATGAAAAAGTTGCCTGCATATGTTCTGGTTCTGGTTATGCTGCAGTAGTTTGTATCAGACTGCCCTTCCTATAGATAACAATTGTGAACTCTGGACAAAATATTAAAAGACATCAATTTAAACATACTGGGGAGACAACAAAGCAGCCAAAAACTAGAGAGAATTTGATCCTTGAATTAAGGAACCAAATTAGATAAAATCAATGTATTTACTGATGTTTTTATAGGTGCTCTACAGTCCACTTGGTGCAGGACAGCTAGAATTGAAGCAAAAAGTTAGTCTTATTGACCTGAGGAGTCAAAGGATAGTGTTTGGAGCTATCACAACATCTGGAAATTGAGGGGTAAAAATCCCAGAGAGAAAGATCACAGAGCAGATAGGTAGGCCCCAAATCTGCTCATCATCTCCTCTCTAATCTTTGGTGAGCCTCACCTGCACATGTGAAAGGGAAACTCCAAGGTGACCAGTGAAAACCCGTAGCTGAGAGACTGAAGAAACAGAACAGAAATTTTTAAACTCTTGTTCACTGCACCAAGACAGAGTTTAGAGTTTGAGTCCTGCCAAGTTTGAGGAGCTTGGTAGTTTTTCAAGATTACCACTTAAACTCTCGAAAAGTCATGCTTTAGTTATAAAGGCTAGTTATCAGATTCCAGAGATTTGCTTTAGGACTAATAACACAATGGAAACAGACCCCATCAAAGCACAAAATCAAGCCTCTAAAAGTTCATGGTGAGCTGCCAGTAATTTAAATGCCATGGACCACAAGATTCTGTACTGTTGAGAGGAAGAAACAGAAACTAGAGTTTATAATGTATTCTTTACGATGTCCAGTATACACTAAAATAGTACTAGACATACATATGAAGAAATGGGGAAATGTGACCAAACAGTAAATGATCCAAGATGACTTGGATGTTACAAAGACTTAAAATTAGCTATTATATATTTGTTTAAGGAATTAAAGAATAAGATAGTCATAATAAGTGGACAGATGGAGTATTTCAGCAAAAAAAGGAAACTAAAAAAGAATGAAATATAAATTTTCAAGCTAAAAAGCACAGTGTTTGAAATAACATTTACTGGATGAATTTAAGAGCAAAGGATTAGGGAATTAGAAGACATCCATAGAAACTATCCAGTCTGAAGAACAGAGAGAAGAAAAATTATGTGAAAAAGTGTGTGAAGAGAGCTTTAAGGTCCTGTGGGAAAGTATCAAATAATCCAATCTATATAAATTGGCTTCCTGGAAAAAGAAGACAGGGAAAAGGAAAAAATTTAAAAAATAATAGATGTATAATGGAAAATAAATCAAGTTATAAAGCCACGCAGCTCAGCAAGGCAAGTACAACAAAACAAAACAAAACAAACAAACATCTAGGCACAGTTTTGCCAAAGTTGTCAGAGGAAAAAGATCACATACAGGGATCAATGATATAATTAATCACCTTCTTTTCAACAGAAGCAATGAGACAGATACAATGTAACAACATCTTTAAAGTGCTGAATGATCATACCTGTCCATCTGGAATTCTACATCCAGCTGAAATATCCTTCAAAAATGAAAATAAAGGCTGACCTGCTAAAGGTATATTAAAGGAACATTTTCAGATCAAAGAAAATAAAACTACGAACTCAGATCAGCAGAAGAAATAACACCAAAAATTTTTTTTCAAAAGTGGGTAAATATACAATATTGTTTCTTCCTTTTTAAAAAAACGTGGCTCATTGTTTAAAGCAACATTTAATTGTGGCATTATAATATATGTTGATATATAGCATGTGCCTGGGAATTAATGGAATGCTACAGTTTCTGGGCTTTTACATTTTACATAAGGGGGTCAAACATTCACTCTAAGTAGACTGTGGTGAGTCAATAATGCATGTTATAATACCTAGAGTAATTACTTTAAAAATACAAAAATGTATAGTTAAATCCATGGGAAAACTAAAACGAATACTATAAAAATGTGATTAAGCAAAAATAATGTAGGAAAGGAGAAACAAAGGAAAATGATGGGGTAAATAGAGAATAAATAACAAAATGGTAAACCTAAATCCAACTATGTCAATACTTAACACTAAACATAAATGGATTAAACACTAACTAAAAGACAAATATTGCCAAATAATATAAAAAGCAAAATTCCACTATAAACAGTCTATCAGATATGCACCTTAAATATAAAGATACAGATAGGTTGGAAATAAAAGTAAAAATATATACCATGCAAACTGTGAGCAAGAGAAACGTGGTGTGACTGTGTTAACCCTAGAGAAATGCAGACTTCAAGTAAAGGATTATTAGTAGAACTTAAAGGCATTTCATAATGCTAAAGGATCAATTCATCAGAAAGACGTAATAATTATAAATGTATATGCAGTTAATAATAAAACTTCAACATATAAGGAGCAAAACCTGACAGAACTAAAGAGGGGACTAAAACAATCCACAATTATAAAGACCTAACATCACCCTCCCAGTAATTGAAAGAATAACTACATGAAAAATTAGGCCGGGCATGGTGGCTCACGCCTGTAATCCCAGCACTTTGGGAGGCTGAGGCGGGCAGATCACGAGGTCAGGGGATCAAGATCATCCTGGCTAACATGATGAAACCCCCGTCACTACTAAAAATAAAAAAAAAAAATAAGCCAGGCATGATGGCAGGCACCTGTAGTCCCAGTTACTCAGGAGGCTGAGGCAGGAGAATGGTATGAACCTGGGAGGTGGAGCTTGCAGCGAGCTGAGATCGCACCACTGCACTGCAGCCTGGGCAATAGAGTGAGACTCCATCTCAAATAATAATAATAATAATATAGGCGATTTTGATACTAAGAACCATCTTGACCTAACTGACATTCACAGAATGCTGTAACCAGTAACTTCAGAAGATATATTCTTTTTAAGTACATAAAGAGCATTCATCAAGATAGACCATATGCTGGGCCATAAAATAAGACTCAAATTTCCAAGGATTGGCATTTTACAAAGATGTTTTCTTACCACAGAGGAGATAAATTAGAAATTAATTACAATAAGATCTCTTGAAGACTGCTAAATGAACTGTAGGTTAAAGAAGAAATCACAAGAAAAATGAGAAACTTTCAAAATGAATGATAATGAACATATAACATATCAAAATTTGTGGAATGCAGATAAATCAGTTCTTAGAAGAAATACACTTTGAAATGTTTATATTTTAGTTGCGCTGGAAGCATGGCTCACACCTGTAATGTCAGCGCTTTGAAGGCCTAGATGGGCAGATCCTTTGAGGTCAGGAGTTTGAGACCAGTCTGGCCAACATAGCGAAACCCTGTCTCTACTAAAAATACAAATATTTTTATTCTGGGGCATAGTGGCACATGCCTGTAATCCCAGCT
>NW_012106086.1:692905-730627 GCF_000951045.1 Mandrillus leucophaeus | reverse complement strand
AGGAGGTAATGCTTGCTCGCTCACTGCATGCCTTCTGCTGTGTGGCCCAGGTTCTACACAGGCCACGGACCAGTACCTGTCTGTGGCCCGGGGATTGGGGACCCCTGCTATAGGCATTAAAAGAATAATAAAATAAGGGTGACTTATGTCTTTATGACAGTACTGGAAAAATTGGGTAAATGTATAGTAAAAACGATCCTCAGCTTCTACCTCACATAATACACAGAAATTAATCAGATGGATTATTACAGATCTGAACCTAAAACCTAAAACTTGACCATTACTAGAAGAAAACAGGACAATATTGGATCCATTAATTAAAAACAGTAAGCCACAGACTGTGAGAAAATATTTATAATACCCATATCCTACAAAGGATTTATATAGAGAATACATAAATAACTCTTACAAGTCAACAATTGGAAAAACAAATAAGAAGTGTAATAGATAGACAAAATACTTGGACAGATACTTCCCAAAAGATATGTACAAGAATAAATGCTCAAATATCATTAATTGTCAGGGACATAAAAACTAAAACTATAATAATATATCATTTTATATAAAATGTTGGTGAGACGGTGGAACCCCTAGAAATTTCATACAGTGCTGATTAATATATAAAATGGTACCGTTTGGTAATTTCTTATGAAGATAAACATAGAACAGCCTTATCACTCAGCATTTCTACTCCTATAAACTTAGCCAAAGGAACAGAAAATATGTCCACAAAAATATGTACAGGAGGGTATTCATGGAAGCTGGGATTTATTGAAGAGAGTATATGGGAACTTTCTGAGGTGATAGAAATATCCTCTATTATATTTAGCAAAACTCATTGACTTGTATGTATACTTAAGATCTGTGACCTTCACTGTATGTTAATTTTAGCTGCAGCCATCACAAAGCCAAGAAACAAACCTCATGAATGCCACTATTTCCCCTTGAGAAAAAGCAACAATGTCACAAAACATTGATAAAAAGGAGTGGAAAGTATTCTTAAATGAAGATCCTGAAACCTTTGTGTACTTTCTAGTCATTGTTCCCATTTGTCTTTTTTGTGAGATTTATGAGAAGGTTTAAAAGAAAGCTAAAATAATAACTGCTAGAAGCATAACTTCTAGAACCTTAGGAAGACAATTTAGCAATGTCTGAAAACTCAAATTGCTCTTACCTTTGACCAGCAACCCCCCTTGTTGACACCTATTCCACAGAAATATTCACATTAAATGTATAAAGATAGACATGGACAAAAATTTCATTGTAGTGTATCTTGGAACAGGAGCGAACTAGAGACTGCTAAATGTCTACTGATAGGGGAATAGTTAACAAATTATGGCACATCTATGCTAACAAATACCGTGCAGCTGTTAAAAGAAAATATAAATATTAGATGTCTACAAGACAGTCTTGTGTGAAAGAAGCAGGCTGCAGAACAAAATGCACAATATTATCTGTTTTGAAATAACTTCCTCCATTCTCTCTTCTTTTTCTCTGCTTTTCTCCTTCCTTTTGCTTTGTGAATGCATAGAAAATGACCCAAAGGATACACATTAAACTTTTATCAGTGGTTACCACCTGGAGAGAGGGTGTGGAGAGATGGTGAGAACTTTTTTTTTTTTTTTTTTTTTTGCTTTCTATATGCCTATATTGTTTGATATACACATAATGGATGTGTGGTTGTTTTGTAATTTAAAAAAGAAAAGAGTAGCTTGCACCTGTAGTCCCAGCTACTTCTTCGAAGGCTGAGATTGGAGGATCACCTGAGCCAAGGAGGTGGAGGCTGCAGACGGGATCTCACCTCCATACTCTAGCCTAGGTGAGAGTGAGACCCTGTCTTTAAAAAAAAAAAAAAAAAAAGAAAGAAAGAAAGAAAGAAAAGAAGAAGAAAAAGACAAAAGGAAATGAAGGAAAAGGAAAGTAAAGGAAGGAAGAAGAAAAAACAGAAGGAAGGAAGGAAAGAGAGGGGAGGAGAGAGGAAGGAAAAGAAGAGCCGGGAGAGGAAGGAGAGGAGGGAAACATAGGAAGGGAGACTGCAGGCCTCTGAAATGCAGAAGCAGAGACAATCATATGGTCAATGTTCTGAATTGCTCAGGGCTTGGCAGAATGATCCCTCTAGTCTATGGACCATAGATTTGATCTCTGCACCTTGAGAAGGTAATTAATATTTCCTAATTTTAAAGACACAGAGTAGTCGATTCCACAACTTCCCTTGGTAACATTTTTATGTATACTGATCTTTACCTTCAGGTTATTACTTCCTTATATCTGAGGACTTCTGTCACCGGGCTAGAAATGGAATCACTGATCATCACATATCATTACACACAATGTTAACTTTCAGTTAATCTTGTTAATGTTAAAAGAGGAACAATGACTTGGACGAGGAAACTCCCCCCTCATAAATAAATAAATATATATATGTGTATATATATCCTATCACATTATATATATATCATATATATGATATACATATGCATATGATATATATATATATCCTATCACGTTAAAGCCAGAAGAACTTGAAGAACAGTGGTGTACTGTACCTGCATAGCCTTGGAGTCAGGCAAGAATGAAAGCCAGCTCTGTCTCCTACCAGCTGTTTGCTTTGAGCAAACTAATTAACTTTCTTGAGCCTCAGTTTCCTTATTTGGAAAATAGTTAGAATCATAAGAGTAACGATGATAATAACAACTCCTAACTTGCAGGCCTTTTGTGAGGATTACAAATAATTAATTGGCCAGGACTTTGAGTATTATAAAGAATTAATTGGCCAGGTTCACCCCTGTTATCCCAGCAATTTGGGAGGGTAGGGTGGAAGGATCGGTTGAACCCAGGAGTTCGAGATCAGTCTGGGCAACATAATGTGACCCCATCTATGAAAAACAAACAAACAAACCTGGGTGTAGTGGCGCATGCTTGTGGTCCCAGCTACTCTAGAAACTGAGGCAGGAGGATGGCTTGAGTCCAGGAGGTTGAGGCTGCAGTGAGCCATGATTGTGCAGTGGCACTCCAGCCTGGGTGACAGAGTGAGATCCTGCCTAAGAAAAAAAAAAAAGAATTAATGAAAGCACCTGTGTTTAATCATGATTATATTTAATGGAACCCCATAAGGTAACCTAAAATGCTACTGGAGATAAGAACCCATCTCTCTCTACTTCACGGTCATAACTCCGTAACTGTTCCAAGGTTGGATCTCTTTACAACAGGCTTTTGTGAGATAGTCTCTTAATGATAACGTTTGGGCTATTAGTAATTTACTGACAGTTGCTCATAGCTACCTGCCTTGTCGGGATCCACTTTAGAGTTCATAAGAGCCTAATATGCACCCATTCTGGGATGTGAAGGGTTATTCTCTAGATGAGGATTGTGGGCAGCAGATGTCCTTCAACCTCAGTGGAAAGGCCCACACTACAGGCAATGGGATTACACTTCATCAGGAGAGATTTAGGTTAGATGGGAAGAGAACTTTCTGACTGATGATTTCCTTCCTTGAAGTCTTTAAAAATAGACTAGTTCCTCGTCTGTCAGTTTTCAAGATGCTGGGGGTTAGAACAGACGGTTTTTCAAGATCCCTTTTAATTCCATGTGTTGCTTACGTCACAGGGCTGTATTTCTAAGAGCCATACGCTTTATTGCAAATGTGTATAGAGACAATTTAGAGACCTTTTATTTTTTTCCCCAAAGCAATGGGAAATGCTTTCTGTCTTGCCTGCCTCTCGAAGGGCCTATAGAATAACACAAAATTGTTTTAGCAAGTTAAAGAATAATTAATGGAAAATATGCAGAAAGAGATTTAAAATAACAATTGTGTAATAAAAATTTATATTTGTATTGCACATTAAAAATGTTACTGTAAGTATTGTTATTTCCTCTTTATTAGTTGTTTGAGTCAAACCTAAAACAGCATCGAACTGAGTCTGAAATCTAATTCGTTGAACGCCATTGAGTCTCGACCCCACCAGGCTGAAAAATGAGAATAAATATAAAGTAACACTGCCATCTAATGGATTCTATGTGTTACTGCCATTGTCTGAGGTAGCATTTACACTCAGATCTAACTCTAATGAATCATTGATATATTCTACCACCTTATTTTGTGTTTTTAATTCACCGTTTTTTTCTTTGTATTTTTTTCCTATAATCTGTTGGATTGGTTTTTTAAATTCTTTCTTTTGTCATTTTAGGATATATTGTTATTGCTGTTTTCTTTTATATTTTATCTCATACTATTTTTATTATTAAATAGTTCAAATATACAAATGAGTATATGGTGACCTATGTGCCCACACCTTAGCTTTATGGAGTTTTAATAAACCTAACTTCCTGCTATAAGTGCTTCAGATTTTTTAAAAAGAGAAAACATTACAGATTTAGTCGAAGACTGTATATTTCTTCTCAATTCTATTTCCCTCTGTCTCCAGAGTTAATCTTTCTTATGAGTTTGATGGTCATTAATTCCATACATGTTTTAAGGTTTTATTCTGTATTTTCTAATTAAACAATATATCTCAGCAGTTTTAAATTAAAAAGTGTTTATACAAATATATCTGCTGCTGCATTAACGTTATATTTTGGACATTCATTCATGCTGATTCGTGTACCTCTGGCTGATCATTTTAATACCTGTATAGTAATATTTCATTTATATGTGTACATTTTTTCCAACTTAGTCTCCTGTTGATGGACATTGAGTATTTACCCCAAGTTTTCCTTTTTTCAAGCAATGTTAGAATAACGTTCTTTTACATTTCTTCCTGTGCACGTGTGTGAGAATTTCTGTAAAGTGACACTTCTGCTTATGCATCCCCTAAAATAATCTTCAAGAACTATGTAATTCCTTAAACAATTTATTTGAGAGACAGGGTCTTGCTATGTTACTGAGGTTGGAGTGCAGTGGTGTGATCACAGCTCACTGCAACCTCAAACTCCTGGGTTCCAGTGATCCTCCCACCTCAGCCTCCCAAGTAGCTAGGACTACAGCTGTATGCCATCACACCCAGTTAGTTTTTAAAAACATTTTTTGTAGAGATGGGGTCTTGCTATGTTGCTCACGCTGGTCTTGAACTCCTGGCCTCTTGTGAGGCCAAGTGATCCTCCTGCCTCAGCCTCCCAAAGTGCTGAGATTACAGGTGTAAGCCACTGTGCCTGGCTTCCTTGAACATTTTCAAGATAACATGAAAAATTTTTTATTTTACATTTCAATAGTAGTAAATGATATGATTTTGGGTTTATTAAAATATTGATATTTTAAAACAATAGTTCAAATATTGAGGCAGCACCACCATCACTATAAAGAAACATGAAGATGCTCTACTGGAATAGTCAAATTTTACATTGTTCCTTTTTCTCCTTACACTCACATTTCCATTTCACTCCACAGAGTTTTATCCCAATGCATTCCTTTAATGTATGGACATATTTTCTCAATCATCTTCATATTTCTCCATAATACACTATAAATCAAAAATTAACAAAACATTTTTTCTCTGTGATTGAAAGACTGAAAGGTAAAGCATTTTATTCTGTATTGAATTATTAGCACTATTATTAGTATTATAAAATTGGTCAAAGCAAGACAATAATTATTTTGATAAGTAGTTATTAGGCATAAATATTAAAACTGTAAATATTAAAAATATATTTTGATGAAATATATTTGAGCTTCTTTTTCAGTTACGGGCATACCTCAGAGATAGTGCAGATTTAGACAGTAGCATTCTATCTGAAAACCAATGTATATACTTAAATTAAAATACTTTATTGCTAAACAATGCCAACAACCATCTGAATCTTCAGTGAATTGTAATCATTTTACTGGTGGAGGGTCTTGCCTCGATGTTGATGACTGCTGACTGTTCAGGGTGGTGGCTGTTGAAGGCTGGGGTGGCTGTAGCAATTTGTTAAAATAGGATAATGAAGTTTGCCACATCCATTGACTATTCCTTTTATGAAAAGTTTCTCTGTCATACAATGCTCTTTGATAGCATTTTACCCACAGTAGAACTTCTTTCAAAATTTGGGTCAATCCTTTTAAACCTGTTGCTGTTTTATCAACTAATTTTATGTATGATAATATTCTAAATCCTTTGTTGTTATTTCAACAATGTTCACAACATCTTCACCAGGAGTAGATTCTATCTCAAGAAACCACTTTTTTTGGCTCATCCATAAGAAGTAACTCCTCACTGTTTCATCATAAGATTGTAGCAATTCAGTCACATCTTCAGGCTCCATTTCTAAATCTAGTTCTCTTGCTATTTCCACCTCATCTGCGGTTACTTCCTCCACTGAAGTATTGAGCCCCTCAGTCATCTACCAGGGTTGGAATCAACTTCTTCCAAACTCCTGTCAGTGCTGGTATTTCAGCTTCCTCCCATGAATAACATACGTTCTTTCTTAGTGGCATCTAGTGTGGTGAATTCTTTCCAGAAGGTTTCAGTTCGCTTTGCCCAGCTCCATCAGAGGAATTGCTGTCTATGACTGCTATAACCCTACAAAATATATTTCTTAAATAATATGACTTGAAAGTCAAAATTAGTCCTTGATCTGTGGGCTGCAGACTGACTGTTGTGTTAGGCATGGAAACAGCATTAATCTCCTTGCATATCTCCATCAGAGCTCTTGGGTGGCTAGGTGCATTGTCAATAAGCAGTAACATTTTGAAAGAAATTTTGTATTCTGAGCAGTAGGTTTCAACAGTAGGCTTAAAATTATTCAGTAAACCATGCTATAAACAGATGTGCAGCCATTCAGGCTTTGCTGTTCAATTTATAAAGCCCAGACAGAGTAGATATAGTACAATTCTTAAGGGCTCTAGGGTTGTTGGAATGGTAAATGAGCATTGGCGTCAACTTCGAGTCACTAGCTGCATCAAACCCTAACAAAAGAGTCTGCCTGTGTTTTGAAGCTTTGAAGCCAGGGATGGACTTTTTGAAGGCTGTTTGATCTACATTGAAAATCTGTTGTTCAGTGTGGCCACCTTCATCAGTTGTCTTAGGAAGATCTTCCAGTTTACTTGCTGCAGCTTCTACAGCAGCACTTGCTGCTTCACCTTGTACTTTTATGTTATGGAGATAGCTTGTTTTCTTAAACCCCATGAATCACTTCTTTTTCAGCTGCTTCACTTCTCAGCCTTCATAGAATCGAAGAGAGTTAGGCCCTTGCTCTGGATGAGGCTTTGGCTTAAGGGAATGTTGTGGCTGGTTTGATCTTCTATCTAGACCACTCAATTTTTCTCCATATCAGCAACAAGTCTGTTTTCTTATCATCCATGTATGCACTGGTGTAGCACTTGTAGTTTCCTTCAAGAACTTCTCCGTTGCATTTACAAGTTGGCTAACTGGTGCAAGAGGGCTTTTGACATGTCTTCCTCACTAAGCTCAATCATTTCTAGCTTTTTTGAAAGTGAGAGATGGGTGCCTTCTTTTCACTTGAACACTTAGAGGACATTTTAGGGTTATTAGCTGGCCTCATTTTAATGCTGTTGTGTCTCAGGGAATAGGGAAGCCCAAGGGGAGGTAGAGAGGTGGGGGAATAGCCAGTTTGTGAAGCAGTCAGAACACACACAGCGTGTATTGATTAAGTTTGCTGTCACGTGGCACCCCAAAACAATTACAATAATAACGTCAAAGATCACAGATCACCATAAAAGATATAAGAACAATGAAAGAGTTTGAAGTATTGCAAGAATTACCAAAATATGATGCAGAGACGCAGTGCGCATATGCTGCTGGAAAAATGGTGTCAATAGACTTACTTGATGCAAGGTTGCCACAAACCTTCAATTTGTAAAAAATGCAATACCTACAAAGTGCAATAAAGAAAAGTGTGGTAAAACATGGTATGCTTGTAGGTTGTGTAGTCATGAAAGTTCAAAATAAATTATATTTCTGATTGTTATTGGTATAGCCAAAGCTGCTAAGAAATCTTGTTCACATAAATAAGTGGATGGGGTTGGAATTATTTTGCTAAACTATGTCAATTATTTGAACTCATGATGAGTCATATTGTTAAAAATTAATGTAATTCTCATTAAAATTATATTAATGATCTGTCAGCTGACAACTCAGTTAGGTCTGCCTTCAATTATATTGATAACAAATATTTGGAAATGACTTGCAAAATATTTTGTTATACAGACAGTGTAAATACTTTCCCAGTTTCTTAGAAATATACCAAAAAAGGGTTTAGCAGTTTAATGGAAAAAAATGTTAATTATATCTATTGCTCTTTTATTTAATGGCACCTTGTTTAACTGAATATAATCAGAAAGTTTTGGGAAAATAAATATGTTTTTAATTTCAGTACAGCTTTGCTAACAAAGTAATTTTTGATACAATTGTATAATCTCATGTACAGATATTTTCATCAAAATCTTAGAACTACAGATTCATCTAATTTGATTCATTGAAACTGGCAACTTGAAATTTAATTTGCATAGTTAGTCCTCATTGTCAGGCTTATCAGTCAAATTATACTTTCTGTCAAAAAATGTAATTATTTTTTAATTCAAATAAATGTGTTAATACATATTTCAAGGTACATTATGAAATCCTATGAGAAATAAAAATGTATCTTGTAAAGTAGACTAATAAAAGATGTTAAGATAAAGTTAATGTGATGTAGCTCTAATATAAATCATTCATTTTATAAAGTCATAAAGTAGGACTGTAATGGTGTTTTCATTACTTAATGTGAAATAACACAATGTATTATGTACCCCAAATTACATTCTTTTTGTGAAACAAGGGGTAAGCAAGGACATGGGATTTCTTTTGGTAAGAAAGTGTGACCCTGAGTGTGTGTGTGTGTTTGAGTGTGTATTGAATTCCAGTTTAACTTTTGGAAGTGATTAAGAATCATGTAAAAATTAGAAATAGCTTCAGTAATTTTAATAGACATTATAATCAAACATTACCTATCCATTTAATTTAAGAAAGGGTATATTTGCTGTAAATATATTGGACCACAATCTAATGGGAAATGAAAAAAATTAAACATGTTATAAGGTGGTATCAGATCATCTTATATAATCATATATATTTGTTATCATATGATTATGTAATTGTTATAACTCATAATTTGATAAATGTGCTTTAAGTATTTCATGGAATATTTTACTAATGTATTTATTATTTAATAAAAATAGCATTTACTGTGCTCCCAAAACTCTGAGAATATTAACTGATCTATTTCTTATAACAACTCTATGAGGTAGCTACTCTAACATATTTTATAACTGAGGCACAGGGATGTATCTTAAATACCAACATAGGTAGTGAGAGGCACATTCTAAGTTTATACCAAATAGCATACATTGAATCTGAAAGATAGCCATAAAATTTTCATCCTTAAATTTTATCTAGCTATTAAAATATTAAATATATTAGCTATTTCTGAAAATCTTTTTTTCAGCGCAATTCATTTCAATTTCTTTGAAATGAATCAGCATCGCTAACTTGTCTTGTTTCAGTTGTTCAAAGACTTTTTTTTTTTTTTTTCAGATAAGGGCATGTTTTAGGATTTTGAGACTGGCTAATAAGAGTTTATTACAATTAAATATGTGAAAATGTCCTTTTGGCATTATTTCCTACTAACCTTCTCCTTGCACTGCTCTTATGGGACCCCTCCTCAAGAAGGATTGTTTGATAATAAGAGAGAGATTGAAGAGATAAGGTCACTAAATGAATGTTATCTCTCCTATTTTCCCACAGCACAATATATTTCTATTCACAATGACCCAACATGGGCCAAAATACTCTGTTCCTAGGACCTTGTGTCTCTATCTTAAAAGAAATATGTACAAGACAGAAAATAACTTTGGGTTATAGTGCATTGGTCAATTACTAAAGGAAAAACCAATATTTCTAATTGCTTCTTTGTTTGGTGGCCCTGAGGTTTTTATACAAGGAGCAACATAGTATAATAAAGTTTAGAATGGCTAGAAGCATGTCTCTGTATCAGTCAGGATAGGTAATTTGTGCTGCAGTAACAAAGAACCCCCAAATTTCAGTGACTTAAAGTGGCAAAGCTTAATTATTTTTCATTCAGCATGCCATCTTGCATTAGCTAGGCGCTCTGCTGTACTTTATCCCCACTCTGGAAACAAGACTGATACAGCTACCTCCAACCAGGTTGTTGTCATTTATCTTAGCAAAGAGAAAAGATCTCTGGAATGGTTTGCTCTGGTAGTTCAGTCCTCTGAGAACTGTAAAGTGGAGAGGATATTTGTAAAAGGGGAGGAAGGAAAGGACTAACTATATGAGCCTGAGAGTGAATGGGTCAGGCAGTTTTCCAGGTAGATCATTTTTAGGAAGGAAAAAATATGAAAGCTGAAAGTCTAAAGCTGATTTTTTAAATCCCAGTTTAAAACTCAGCATCTTCACTTAGATGTCTAATATGAATCTCAGAGCTACTATGGGCAAAAATGGAATTCCTGATTTTCCCCCTACATTGCCTCCATCAACAGTACCCCTGTCTCAGTTATTGGCATCTCCATCCTTCCAATTAAGTTAGGCTGAAACTCTTGGAATCAATATTCACTGTTATTGTTCTCTTTCAATCCATATCCAATCTGCCAGCAAATTCTGATGATTATACTTTTAAAAAAATGCCAGAATCTGACTACTTTTTGCCATCTCTGTTGCTTCCATCCTGGTGAAGGCCACCATCATCTCTAGCCCGGAGAGTCACAATAGCCTATAACTTATCTCCCCATTGCCTTCCTTGACTGCCACCCTCCTCCCTACCAGTCTATTCTCAAAACAAAGGTTTGGGATAAAAAATTGCTAATTTCAATAAAGCTTTGCAATATAATACTTTTTTTTGATAAAAGCAACCTAAGAGGTACATTGGTTCCTATCTTATCCAGAGTAAAATCCAGTGTCATCATGGCTTATAAAAAGTTATGAAGTCTAGCCTCTGGCTACTCTCCAACTTCATGGCCTTTCACTTTCCCACTTGCTTATTCTGCTCTTGCCACACTGGCCTTCTTTTTGTTCTTCAAACGTGCTAAGCCAATTCTCACTTCAGGGCCTTTGCACTTACTGTCTTCTCTGCTTGGTGAGTTCCTCGTGGCCTGATCCCTCACCTCCTTCAAATCTTGCTTTGGATCATCTAATTATCTTTTCAGTAAGGCCTTTGCTCAGCATTCTGCTTTAAATTGTAACTGATTTAATGTGTAGAACCAACCCAGAGGTAGAAACTCAATAATCTTGATGAAATTAATGAATCAACCAACAATATTTTATTTTTATACAAATATATGCATATTTTCTTTCATAGCTTCCAGCTTATTGTCTTGTTTGAGTAGATTCTTCCTACACTTAGATTGCACTTTTAGTATTATAGATTTTGTTTCTACCTTTTAATTACTTTGACATTTATTTTGTATATGGTATGAGATAGAAATACAATCTAATTTAATTCCAAATGAATGACCACTTATGCTAGCATCATTTAGTAAACAATTCATTGTTTTCCTACTCAATTGAGCTGATGCATGTGTCTCATATTAAAAATTTCACATATTCTGGAATCTATTTAATGAATCTTTGTTCTCAATTATCTATTTGTTTATTCCCTCACCAATATAATATTGATTTGATTAAAACCACTTAATAGTATATTTTGATATCTATTAAAACAAATCTTCCAACATGATCCTGTTTTAACATTGTTTAGGGGAGGGTTTTGAGGGGATATTTTCTCTTCCATATTAATGTATCAATTAAAATAATTGAAGTTTTAATGGTATTACATCTTTACATCCAAGAATATGGGTTTTTTTTTAACATATTTCAGATCTTATATTTTTTCCTGCAATAAATGTTATAGTTTTTAAAAGTGGTGAAATATTTTGTATATGTGAAATATCTTATTGATCTTATCCTTTCTTGTTAAACTTATTCCCTAGTATTTTAAGTTTTCAGTTTTAATCACTTTGCATTCAACAGCATCCAGCAAATACTTGTTGGGTTTTCTGCCAACCGCTGTTAGTTCATAGAACAATACCAGGCAAAAAAAAAAGAAGAAAATCTTCACCCTCATGGAGCCCACATTTTAGTAGGAAAAAGCAAATTAAAAAAGCAAAGTCAACAAAAATATATAATATGTTAGAAGATGATAAAGTTAATGGAGAAAAATCACTGTGTTGGGAGGGGATGACAGTTTTCAGTGGGGAAATTTTTACTGAGAAGATGATGTTCTGGTAAAGATTATAGATAAGGGAGATAGTCATCTAGGTTTCACAGGGAGGGGCGTTTCAGGTAGAAGTCTCTGCAAATGGAAAGGCCCTGCGAAGAGAGCTGGCCAGGTGTGAATGAGGAACAGAGGTCATTGTATGTGGAGCAGAGTGAACTAGATTAGAAGGAGAAGAGGTGAAAGTAATGGGAGTCAGACCCTACAGGGCCCTGGGTGTCTCCATAAGAAGGCTGGCTTTATTCTGAGTGAGTTGCAAAGTCATTGGCGGGTTTTGAACAGAAGAGTGGCATGATCTGGCTTAGGCTTTCATGGAATCCCTCTGATTATACTGAGAATAGACAAAAAGAGGAGTGAGGTTGGAAGCAAGAAAGCAACAATCCAGATGAGAGGTAATGGAGACTTGGCCAGGGCTGGGAGCAATGAAGGTTAGGAGATGCGATTAGATTCTGGATACATATAGAAAAAAGAGCCAAAGGAATTTGCATATAAATTAGATGTTGGAGGTGAGAAAAGGAGGGAAGTTAGAGATGAATCTATGGTTTGACAGACTGGAAGAGTAGAATTGTCAGCAATTGATTTGGAGAAAACTATGGAAGGAGCAGGTTTGGAGGAAAGCTGAGGAACCTAGTTTAGATATGTTTGAGATTTGCCATGCCTGTTAGACATCTAAGAGGAAATACTGGGAAGGAAATAAGAAGAAAGGTCCAGGATGCAGATATAAGTGTGGAAGTCATAGGCATGTAGACTTAGTATTTAAAGCCAAGAGCCAGGATGGCATCATTGAGTAAATGAGTGTGAGGAGGTCCCAAGACTTGAGCTCTGGGATACTCTAACTTTAAAAGGTCTTGGACTTGGGAGCTCTTAGGGTGATGGAAATGTCTATGTTGATAGGTGTGCAGGGCATATGCTTATATATATTTTTCATCATATTGGACACAAGAATTGTGCATTTAACTATATCACTGTCTATAAATTTTACAAAAAAATTATGAAGCATACAAACAAAAGCTCTCAAAGATAAGGAGGGACAACCAAAGCAGTCTAAGGATGAGCAGCCAGTGAGATTGGGAGAAAATCGAGAGAGTGAGATGTCTTGATAGCCAAGTGGAGAAAATATTTCAGGAAGGAGGAAGGGATCATTTGTGTTAAATGCTGCTGAGAAGCAATCTTATAGCAATATTTCCAATGGAGTAATAGTGGTTATAGATTAAAGTGTGTTCAAAAGAGAATGAAAGGAAGGAAGACAGACAGTGAATTTCTACAAGTTTTTGAAGGAGTTTTTCAATAAAGGGCTGTAAAGGTTAGGAAAGGCATGGATATGCTATTTGGAGAAATAAGTCAAGACAGGATTTCTATTTAAACATTTCTCATAAAATTTCAAAATATATATACCAAAAAGAGTATTACACTTATATATATAGTTTTAAACTAGTTATAAATATAGTACTTATCTCACTACTAGCTGAATCAAGAGTAGAACATTTCGATACCAAGAAAATATGAACGTCCTATTTTTCCCAAACTGTGCTTACCCCCGTAGGAAGATTTACCTTTATAATAGTCATTTCCCTGCTTTCCATTACTTCTTGCCCATGTAAAGATCCCTAAAACATATGCTTTTGGTTTTTTTCTTATATATAATATATATGGGATCATAATGTATATTCCTTTTTGTAAAAACACAGGATTTTTTTTCACCTAATATAATGTTTGTAAGGCCTATATTGTTAATGAATCTAATTAAAAAATTTTTAATTGCTATATAGTAACTAGAGTTTGTATGTTCTACACTATAATAATTTATTTCATTTTTGATTAGCACTTGGATTGTTTTGTGATTTTGGCAATTAGAAATGATGCTTCAGGAGACTGGTTCTCAACTAAGGAGATTTTGCTTCCTAGGAGACAATGGTCAATGTTTCGAGACTTTTTTATTGCAACAACTGGCAAGTGCTACTGGCATCTAGTAGGTAGAAGTTGGCATCCTGCTACACAACCTACAATGCACAGGACAGCCACCCATGACAAAGAATTAACACACCCATTAAGTCAATAGTGCTGAGCCTGACAAACCCTGCTCTGGGTTATATTTTTGGGAGATAAATTGCTGGCTGATAAAGTATATTTATCTTCAAACTTATACAATACTACCATTCTGTTTTCTAGAGTGATTGTACCAATTTACACTGCCATAATCAGAGTGGGAGGCTTCCCGATGCTGTATATCTGCACCAATGCTAAATATCACCAGCTTAAAAATATTTTGCTCCAGGCACGGTGGCTCACACCTGTAATCCCAGCACTTTTGGGAGGCTGAGGCGGGTGGATCACAAGGTCAGGAGATGGAGACCAGCCTGACCAACATAGTGAAACCCTAGTCTCTACTAAAAGTGCAAAAATTAGCTGGGCGTGGTGGTGCACGCCTGTAATCCCAGCTACTCAGGAGGTTGAGGCGGGAGAATCGCTTGAACCCAGGAGGTGGAGGTTGCAGTGAGCCGAGATCGCGCCACTGCACTCCAGCCTGGGTGACAGAGTGAGACTTTGTCTCAATAAAATAAAATAAAATAAAGTAAAATAAAATAAAATAAAATACAAAACTATTTTTCCAATCTAAAAGGACATGAACAGACACTTCTCAAAAGAAGACATACAACAAACATGAGAAAATGCTCAACGTCACTAATCATCAGAGAAATGCAAATCAAAACCACAATGAGATCCCATCTTACGCTAGTCAGAATGGCTATTACTTAAAAAGTTAAAAAAGAACAGATGCTGGTGAGGCTGTAGCGAAAAGGGAACACTTACACAGTGTTAGTGGGGATATAAATTAGTTCAACTCTATGGAAAATAGTTTGGAGATTTCTCAAAGACCTTAAAGCAGAACTATCGTTTGACTCAGCAATTGCATTACTGGGTATAAACGCAAAGGAAAATAAGCCATTCTACAAAAATGACACATGCACGTATATGTTCATTGCAGCACTATTTGCAATAGCAAAAACATGGAATCAACCTAGGAGCCCAACAGTGGTGGATTGAATAAAGAAAATGTGGTACATATACACCATGGAATACTACACAGCCATAAAACAGTGACATTGTGTACTTTGCAGCAATATGGATGCAGCTGGAGGCCATCATTTTAAGATAATTAACATAAGAACAGAAAACCAAATAGTGCATATTCTCACTTCTAAGTTGGAGCTAAATATTGGGTAAACATGGACATAAAGAAAGGAACAATAGACACTGGGATCCATGGACTGGGGGTAGCAGGGAATGGAACAAGGGCTGAAAAACTACCAATTGGGTGCTATGCTCACTACTTGAGTGACAGGATCATTTGTATCCCAAACCTCAGCGTCAGGCAATATACCCATGTAACAAACCTCCACGTGTACCTCCTGATCTAAAATAAAAGTTAAAATTACATGAATTATTTTTGCCAATCTAATTATATTTCATCAGAGTTTTAATTAGTATTTCATTATTAGCTAATGGAATTAATCACTTTTTCAAGTCTTTGTTGGCCAAGTTGATGATTTTAAAACATTGGCTTATCTTCCTCATCCTCATTTATTTGTAGGTATTCTTTATATAATCTGGCTCCTGGACTGTTGTTGGTTATACCTTGTTCATATCTTCTCTGTGGCTTGTCTGTGTATTCTTATGTGATATTTTTTAATGTATAGAAATTCCTAAGTTTAAATAACAAATATTTCTCTTTAGTGCTTTTTGTGAGGTGCTGAAGAAATCCTTATGTACCCCAGATTTATGATGATTCTTGTAAAATCTTTGGCATTTTACCTTTTTCATTTAGATATTTAAATCACCTGGAAATGATTTTTGTGTAGGGAGTGTGATATAGGGTTCAATTTCACTTTTTCCATACAGATAACAAATTTACCTTTCATGACTTATTGGAAAATCTGTGCCGCTCTTCCATCTTTCTCATAAATCAAGAATCCATATATATGAGAGGCTTGGTTTCTGGGCTGCTGAATCTGTCCCATTGGTCTTTTTGCAGGTTCAGCCCTCCAGGAAGCAGACTTTGAGACTCTGATAGAAGGGAGTTTATTAAGGAGGGTGATCAGGATCAACACATGTGGAAGGGAAGGAGCAAAAGCAAGATTGAGCAGAGAGAGAAGCTGGGCTGCAATTCAGTCTCAACAAAGCCTCAGTTGACCATATGGGAAACTGAAGCCAAGGTGGTTACTGAGAGTTGTGCAGAGTCGGGATGAGAAGGGCATGTTTATATTCCATATCAATTATTGGATACAAGCTCTCTTCAGCTGAAATAAATCATTTACTCTGGCAGCACCCCCAGCTTCTGGGAAAATAAGTTCTTTGATCTCAAAGGGATTTCAGTGGTACATCACAACATTCACTACAGCCCACCTCTTGAGATGTTTGGATTTATTTCTTCATTTGTAGGAGCAGATCTTCCAGGATTCTGCAAGACCTCTTTTAGAAACCAATAAGAGGAAAGCGAATGGGACAAACCACAACCTTTGCAATGTAGGCATTCTTAGGACTGAAACTGATACTCATAATCTTCCCTCTCTGCTCTCTATTCTAGATTTTCTCACCCTCATCTAGCATCTCTGCTGGTCTTGGTGGCTAACTTGGTGTTACAAAACCTTAAACCCTGAGGGTTCTGAATCCTTGGTTACCACGCCCTTCTCAGGCCATGACTGCTGCAATTGTTCACCTACTGTCAAAATTGACAAGAGAGTACTGATTCACCCAAAGGTATCACTTACATGTAAAACATTCTTCTCTGCTATCACTGTATAACAGCAGCTTCACCTATCCTGAAGGCAGGGTCAATAGCTATTGCTGTAACTCCTCTCTTACCTGCTGACCTTTGACACAGATGTTCAAGTGGCTTGAGCAGCAACCATAGCTTGTGTTTCAGTGGGACTCTTGCTGTGTATCAAGCACTGTGGAGGGTCTGAAATTTTACACTACTTGCAAACTAACAAGTTAGCTTGCTGTAGTTTCACAGACCATAGTGGAAGACTTAAGACTCCAATTCTTAAAGGGCAACATGAAAAAGACCAGGTAACACTTGCACATGCTGTAGGTTGCATTCTAGGAGAGCAATCCCAAGTGTAGGAAATCTGAATCTTTTATAATAGTTAGCAAGCCTCCTGAGGGAGACACTATTTCCAAAACTGCTCACTGTAAAAATAGTCTTAAAAAATATTCTGGATCAAAGGAAGTTAGTGCCACTTCTCAGAACAGCTTCAGAAACACGAGATACCCATGGAGAATTTTCTCCTGGCACTATTGTTGTTTTATGTTTTGCTTTTACGTGTTATAAACCCCACAGTATTTTTGTCATTATATTTGCTAGGAAAAGTAATTTTCTTTCAAAAATGTTTTAAAATTCTCTTATATTACCTATTTTAAAAATTATTTTTGGTGCTCCCTGTATCTTTCTGTAAATCAAAATTTGCATTTGGTATTATTTCTCTTTAGACTGAAGAATTCTCTTAGCCTTTTTTTTTTTTAGTTTTGAGTCTGCTGGCTATGGATTATTTTAGACTTCATTTACCAGAAAATGCATCTCTTTGGATACAATTTTGAGGATTTTTTTTTACTGGATATAGAATTCAAGATATAGAATTCTGGATATAGATTTTTTCTTTCAGCATAAATTTTTTTAACCTAATAATTTATTTAATTCTTCTCAAGTAGAGATCATTTTTCTCCCTTTCATTTTTAGTTAACATGTAATAATTGTACATATTTGTGGGATACAGAGTGATATCTCAATACATGTAAACGTAATGATCAAATCAGGGTAATTAGCATATCATCACCTTAGACATTTATCATTTCTTTGTTTTAGAAAGATTCAAAATTCTCTCTTCTAGCTTTTTGAAAATATACAGCAGATTATATTACAGTTAACCGTATTTGCCCACCAGTGCTATAGAACACTAGAACTTATTCCTCCTCTCTAGCTGTAATTTTATATCTGTTAACTCTCTTCCTATCCACCCCTCCACCCTACCCTTTCCATCCTGTAACAACCACAATTCTAGTCCCTATTTCTATTAGTTCAACGTTTTAAAACTACCATATATGACTGAGAACATGTTGTGTTTATCTTTCTGTGCCTGACTTACTTCATTTATCATAATGTCCTCCAGGGTCATCCACGTTGCCATGAATAACAGGATTATATTACTTTTTATGACTGAGTAGTATTCCATTATGTGTATATAACACATTAACTGGATTTGTTTGTCTATTGATAGACATTTAGGTTGATTCCATATTTTGGCTATCGTGGATAGTGTTTCAATAAACATGAGGGTGTAGATATTTCTTCTATATACTGACTTTCTCTCCTTTGGATAAATACACAGTCATGGAATTACTGGATTATATGGTAATACTATTTTTAGCTTTTTGAGAAAACTCCATACTACTTTCCATAATGACTCTACTAATTTACATGACCAGCAACATTGTATAAGGATTCTCTTTTCTCCACATCCTCACCAGCATTCATTATTTTTTTGTATTTTTGATAAGAGCCATTCTAAATGGGGTGAGATACTACCTCATTGTGGTTTTGATTTACATTTACCTGATAATTAGTGATGTTGAGTATTTTTTCATATACTTGTTAGGCATCTGAGTATCTTCCTTTGAAAATTATCTATTTAGATCCTTTGCCCATTTATTAATCAGACTTTTTTGTTATTGAATTTTGTTAGTTCCTTGTATGTTCTGGATATTAGACTCTTGTTGGATAAATAGTTTGCAAATATTTTCTCCCATTTTAGGTTATCTCTTCACTCTATATGATTATTTGTTTTCTTGTGCAGAAGTCTTCACATTTGATATAGTCCTATTTATTTCTTTTTTTGTTGCCTGTGCTTTTGAAGTCTTACTCATAAAATATTGCCTAGGCCACTGTCCTGAAGGGTTTTCCCTATGTTTTCTTCTAGTAGTTTTATATTTTTGAATATTATATTTAAGTCTTTAATCAATTTTCAGTTGATTTTCATATATGGTGAGAAGTGGTGGTCTAGTTTCATTCTTCTGTATAGGGATACCCAGTTTTCCTAGCATCATTTATTAAAAAGGCTGTCCTTTCCCAAATGTATATGTTCTTGGTGCCTTTGTAAAAAACATGTTGGCCGTAGATAGCATGGATTTATTTATGGGTTTCCTGTTTTGTTTCATTGGTCTATATATCTGTTTTTATACAAAATACCATGTTGTTTTAGTTATTATAGCTTTGTAATATATTTTGAAGTCAGGTGGTGTGATGTCTCTAGCTTTGTTCTTCATACATAGTATTGCTTTGATTATTCTGGGTCTTTTGCAATTCCATATGAACTTTAGGATTGTATTTTTCTATTTCTGTGAAGAATATAATTAGTATTTTTATAGGGATTGCATTGTATCTGTAGATTGCTTTGGGAATTCAAAGAATTAATATTGTTATAACAGCTGTACTACCCAAAATAATCTACAGATACAATGGGATGTCTTTCCATTTGTTTATTTCCCCTTCAATTTATTTCATCAGTGTTTTATAGTTTTCATCATGTAAATCCTTCACTTTCTTAGTTACATTTATTTCTAGGGTATTGTCTTTTTTTTTCTTTTTTTGTACAGGTACTGCAAATGGGATTGATTTCTTGATTTCTTTTTCAGCTAGTTCATTATTGGCATATAGAAATACTATTGATTTTGGTATGCTAATTTTGTGTTCTGCAACTTTACTGACTTTATCAGTTATAAAAGTTTTTTGATGGAGTCTTTAGGTTTTTCTCTATATAAGGTTATGTCATCTGCAAAAAGGGACCATTTAACTTTCTCTTTTCTAATTTGGATGTCCTTTATTTCTTTCTCTCACCTAATTGCTCTGGCTAGGACTTCCAGCATTAGTTTGAATAAGGAAGGCAAAGTGGGCATCTTTGTCTTGACCCAGTTGTTACAGGAAAGGCATTCAACTTTTTCCCATTCAGTATGATGTTAGTTGTTGGTTTGTCATATATGACCTTTATTGTGTTATGATATACTTCTTTTGTTCCTAATTTGTTGAAAGTTTTTATCATGAAGGGATGTTGAATTTTTCAAATGTTTTTCCTGCATCTATTGAGATGATCATATGGCTTTTGCCCTTCACTCTGTTTATGTGATGTATTACATTTATTGATTTGTGTATGTTGAACCATCCTTGCATCCCTGGGATAAAGCTCATTTGAGCATTGTATATTATATTTTTAATGTATTATTGGATTGATTTTGTTGCAAATTTTTGCATCTGTGTTCATCATGAATATTGCCCTGTAGTTTCTTTTTGGTTGCATCCTTGTCTAGTTGTGATGTTAGGGAAAGAAAGAAAGAAAGAGAGAAAGAGAAGAAGGAAGAGAGGAAGGAAGGAAATAATCAAATAGACGCAATAAAAAATGATATAGGGGATATTACCACTGACCCCACAGAAATACAAACTACCATCAGATAACACTATAAACACCTGTATGCAAATGAACTAGAAAATTTAGAAGAATGGATAAATTCCTGGATACATAAACCCTGCCAACCTAAACCAGGAAGAAATTGAATCCTTGAATTGAATCCAATAACAAATCTGACATTGAGGCAGTAATAAATAGTCTACCAACTAAAAAAAGCCCAGGACCAGACAGACTCACAACTGAATTCTATCAGAAGTACAAAGAGGAACTGGTATCATTCCTTCTGAAACTATTCCAAACAACTTAAAAGGAGGGACTCCTCCCTAACTCATTTTATGGGGCCAGCATCATGTTGATACAGAAACAAAGCAGAGACACAACAAAAAGAAAACTTCAGGCCAATATCCTTGATGAACATTGATGCAAAAATCTTCAATAAAATACTGGTGAACCAAATCCAGCTGCACACCAAAAATCTTATACACCACGATCAAGTTGGCTTTATCCCAGGGATGCAAGGCTGGTTCAACAAATGCAAATCAATAAATGTAATCCATCACATAACCAGAATCAATGACAAAAACCACATGATTTTCTCAACAGATTCAACAAAGACCTTTGATAAAATTCAAAATCGCTTCATGTTAAAAACTCACAATAAACTAGGTATTGATGGAACACATCTCAAAATAATAAGAGCTATTTATGACAAACCCACAGCCAATATCATACTGAATGGGCAAAAGCTGGAAGCATTCCCTTTGAAAACCAGCACAAGACAAGGATGCCCTCTCTCACCACTCCTATTCAACATAGTATTGGAAAGTTCTAGCCAGGGCAATCAGAAAGAGAAAGAAAAAAAGAAAGTGTATTCAGATAGAAAGAGAGGAAGTCAAATTGTCTCTGTTTGCAGATGACATAATCCTATATTTAGAAAACCCCATCATCTCAGCCCAAAAGCTCCTTAAGTTGATAAGCAACTTCAGCCAATTTTCAGGATACAAAATCAATGTACAAAAAATCACAAGCATTCCTATACACAACAATAGACAAGCAGAGAGCCAAATCGTGGATGGAATCCCATTGACAATTATTATAAACAGAATAAAAAACCTAGGAATATAGCTAATAAGGGACATAAAGGACCTCTTCAAGGAGAACTACAAACCATTGCTCAAGGAAATAAGAGAGGACACAAGCAAATGGAAAACAATTCCATCCTCATGGATAGGAAGAATTGATATTGTGAAAATGGCCATACTGCCCAAATTAATTTATAAATTTAACACTATTCCCATCAAACTAACATTGACATTCTTCACAGAAATAGAAAAAACTACTTTAAAATTCATACAGAACCAAAAAATAGTCTGTATAGTCAAGACAATCCCAAGCGAAAAGAATAAAGCAGGAGGCATCATGCTACCTGACTTCAAACTATACTACGATGCTACAGTAACCAAAAGAGCATGATACTGGTACTAAAACAGACATATAGACCAATGGAACAGAATAGAGACTTCAGAATAAGACCACACATCTACAACCATCTGATCTTCAACAAACCTGACAAAAACAAGCAATGGGGAAAGGATTCCCTATTTAATAAATAGTGCTGGGAGAACTGGCTATCTATATGCAGAAAACTGAATCTGAATCCCTTCCTTAGACCTTATACAAAAATTAACTGAAGATTGACTAAAGACTTAAATGTAAAACCCAAACCCATAAAAGCCCTAGAAGAAAACCTAGGCAATACCATTGAGGACATATGCATAGGCAAAGATTTCGTGGTGAAATTGCCAAAAGCATTTGCAACAAAAGCTAAAATTGTCAAATGAGATCTGATTACACTAAAGGGCTTCTGCACAGCAAAAGAAACTACCATCAGAGTGAACAGGCCACCTACAGAATGGGAGAAAATTTTTGCAATCTACCCATCTGACAAAGGGCTAATATCCAGAATTTACAAGGAACCTAAACAAATTTACAAGAAAAAAACCCAAACAACCCCATAAAAAAATGGACAAAGGGCATGAACAGACACTTCTTAAAATAAGACATTTATGTGACCAACAAACATATGAAAAAAAGCTTAACATTACTGGTCATTAGAGAATTGTAAATCAAAACCACAATGAGTTACCATCTCACACAGGTCAAAATGGTGATTATTAAAAAGTGAAGAAAAAATAGACACTGGCAAGGCTGTGGAGAAATAGGAATGCTTTTCAGCCATTGGGGAAGATGGTATGGTGATTCCTTAAGGATCCGGAACCAGAAATACCATTTGACCCAGCAATCCCATTACTGGTATATACCCAAATGAACAGAAATCATTTTATTATGAAGATACATGCACATGTATGTTTATCATGGCACTATTCACAATAGCAAAGACCCAACCCAAATGCCCATCAGTGATAGACTGGATAAAGAAAATGTGGTACATATACACCACAGAATACCCATAAAAATGAATGAGATCATGTCTTTTGCAGGGACATGGATGAAGCTGGAAGCCCTCCTCCTCAGCAAACTAACACAGGAACAGAAAACCAAACACGGCATGTTCTCACTCATAAATGGGAGCTGAACAATGAGAATATATGGACGCAGGGAGGGGAACAACACACACTGGAGACTGTTGGAGAGGGGTGAGGGGAGGGAGAGCATCAGGACAAATAGTTAATGCACGCGGGGCTTAAAAGGTAGGTGATGGGTTGATAGGTGCAGCAAACCACCATGGCACATGTGTACCTCTGTAACACACTTGCGCGTTCTGCACATGTATCCCAGAACTTAAAGTAAAATAAAAATCAATCAATCAATCACTCAATCAACCAGTAAAATAATCAAAATCATATCAAGTATTTTCTTGGACCATAGTGGAATAAAATTAGAAATCAATACTAAGAGGAACTCCAAAACTACACAAATAATGGAAGCTAAACAATTTGCTCCTGAAATATCCTTGGGAAAACAACAAAATTAAGGCAGGAATCAAGACATTTTTCAAAACAATTGAAATTGGAGACACAACATGTGAAAACCTCTGGGGAAACAGCAAAAGCAGTGTTAAGAGGGAAGTTTATGGTGTAAATGCCCACGTCAACAAGACAGAAAGATCTCTTATTAACAACCTAACATCAAACTTCAAGGAACAAGAAAAACAAGAACAATTTAAACCCAAAGCTAGTAGAAGAAAGGAAATAACCATGATTTGAGCAGAACTAAATAAGTTTGAAAGTAAAAATCCACAGTATAATGGATCAATGAAACAAAAATTTGATTTTTTGAAAGGATAAACAAAATTGACAGGCTACTGACTGGATTAACCAAGAAAAAATAAAAGAAGATTCAAATAAGCACAAGCAGAAATTAGTAAGGGGGCATTACAACTGATACAACAGAAACAAATGGATCATCAGAAGCCCACCTATGAACATCTCTGTGTGTGCAAGCTAGAAAACCTAGAGGAAACTGATAAATTCCTGGAAACATACAACCCCCCAAGATTGAATCAGGAAGAAATAGGAATCTTGAACAGACCAATAATGAGTAATGAAATTGAATCAATAATAAAAAAAATCTTACAACAACAACCCAAAAATCTCAGGACCGGATGGATTTATAACCAATTTTTACCAGATTCACAAAGAAGAACTGGGACCAATCTTACTGAAACTATTCCAAAAAATTGAGGAGAAGGGAGCCCTTCCTAACTCATTCTACAAAATCATATTACCCTGATACCAATATCAGGCAAGGACAGTTAACAAAAGAGAGAGAGAAAGAAACTACAAGCCAGTATCCCTGATGAACACAGATGCAAATTCCTCCACAAAATACTAGCGAATTGACTCCAACAGCACATAAAAAAAAATAATAATAATAATTCAAGTGGGTTTTATTCCAGGGATGCAAAGATGGTTCAATATCCACAAATCAATAAATGTGATTCATCAAATAAACAGAACTAAAAACTAAAATCATATGATCATCTTAACAGATGCCAAAAAAGTATTTGATAAAATCCAACATCCCTTAATGATAAAAACCCTCAACAAACTAGGCATCAAAGGAACACATATCAACATAAGAAGACACCTATGGGAAACCCACAGCCAACGTAATACTGAATGGAGAAAAGTTTAAAGTATTCTCTGTAAGAACTGGAACAAGACAAGAATGTCCATGGTCACCACTCCTATTCAACATAGTACTGGAAGCTCTGACAAGCGCAATCAGACAAGATGAAGAAACAAAAGGCATCCAAATTAGAAAAGAGGGATTCAAATTATCTCTGTTTACTGATGAAATGATCATATACCCTAAAACCCTATAGACTCCTCCAAAAAAACTTCTAGAATTGATAAACTCAGTAAATCTTCAGGATACAAAATCAAACTACAAAAATCAGTAGCATTTCTATACACCAATAACGTTCAAGCTGAAAATGATATCAATAACTCAATCCCATTTATGAAAGCCACAAGAAAATAAAATACCTAAGAATACATATAACCAAGGAGATGAAATATCTCTACAAGGAGAATTATAGAACACTGATGAAAGAAGTTGAAGATTACACAAACAGAAAACTTCCTGTGCTCATGGATTGGAAGAATCAGTATCATTAAAATGACCGTACTGCCCAAAGCAATGTACAAATTCAATGCGATGTCTATCAAATTACCAATGTCTAATTTTTACAGAGTTAGTAAAAATAATCCCAAAGTTCATATGGAACCATAAAGAACACTAAATAACCAAAGCAATCCTAAGAAAAAAGAATAAAGTCAGAAGCATAATACTGCCTGACTTGGAATTATACTACAGATCTATATTAACAAAAATAACATCATGCTGGTGTAAAAATATCAATCAATGGAACAGAATAGGGAGACCAGATGTAAAGCCACACACCTACAACCAGCTGATCTTTGACAGAGTTAACCAAAACAATGGGGAAAAGACACCCTATTAAATAAATGGTGCTGGGAAAATTGGCTAGCCATATGCGGAGTAATGAAACTGCACCCCTATCTCTCAACATATACAAAACTTAACTCCAAATGTTCAAAGGCTTAAAGGTAAGACCTGAAACTATAAAAATCCTATAAGAAAACCTAGAAAAACTGTTCTGAAGACTTAAATGTGAGATCTGAAACTATAAAAATCCTGTAAGAAAACCTAAGCCAACTCTATTGGCCTTGGCAAAGAATTTTTTTAAAGACCCCAAGAGCAACTTCAGGAAAAACAAAAACAGACACATAGGACTTAATTAAACTAAAAAGCTTTTGCAAAGAAATAAGCAACAAAGAAATAATTAACAGAGTAAGCAGGCCACCTACAGAATTGGAGAAAATATTAACAAATTATGCCTCTGACAAAGGACTAATATCCAGAATTTACAAGGAACTCACTCAAATGACTCAATAAGAAAAGAGAAAAAAAAGCCAAAAACAACCCCATTAAAAGCTAGGCAAAGCATATGAACAGGTATTTCCTAAAAGAAGACATACAAACAGCTAACAAACCCATAAGGTTCAGCATCACTAATTATCAGATAAATACAAATTAAAACTGCAATGAGAATATCATCTTACACCAGTCAGAATGGCTATCATTAAAAAATTGAAAAGCAAAAGATGTTGGCATAGATTCAGAGCAAAGGGAACACTTATACATTGTTGGTGGGAATGTAAATTAGTTAAACCTCTATGGAAAATAGTATGGAGATTTATCAAAGAACTAAAAATAGAGCTACCATTTGACCCAGTAAATCCAGTACTGGGTATTTACTCAAAGCAAAAGAAATCATTATGTAAAAAAGATACCTGTACTTGTATGTTCATTGCAGCACTATTCACAGCAGCACAGTCATGGAACCAACCTAAGTGTCCATTGACAGTTGAATCAATAAAGAAAATGTGGCATATATACACCATGGAACAATACTCAGCCACAAAAAGAATTAAATTGTGGTTTTTGCAGCAACATGGGTGGAGCTGGAGGCTATTACCTTAAGTAAACTAATTCAGAAACAGAAAGTCAAATACCACATGTTCTCAGTTATAAGTGGCAGATAAACAATGAGTACACATGAACATAAAGATGGAAATAATAGACATTGGGGACTCCAAAAGGGAGAGGGTATGATGTGAGTAAGGGTTGAAAAATTGCCTATCAGGTATAATGTTCGCTATTTGGGTAATGAATACACTAGATGCTCAATCCCAGTGTTCAGTATACCCATGTAACAAGCATATGTACCCCCAAATCTAAAATTTTAAAAAAAATTTTAAAATTGTTTTATATTTGAATTATCTTTTTTAATAAAAAAGATTACCTTAATTATATTTTTATTATTATTCAACAAAGAATATATTTGTGGAATTTCTTATTGAAATTATGAATTATTTTCCCAATTCCTTTGTATGATCTGTGTTCTCTTGTATTTTACAGAGTTTCCTTAAGATCATTACCTTGAATTCTTTTTCAGGTATTTCATAGATTCTCATTTATTTGGGGTCTGTTACTAGAGAATTATTGTGTTCCTTTGTGGAGGTGTCATATTTCCTTGCGTTTTCTTCCCTTTCCTTTTTTTTTTTTTTTTGTTTTGGTCATGCACATTGATATCTGTGCATCTGGTGTAACAATTGCTCTTCCAATTTTATGGAGTAGCTTTGGCAGGAAAAAACTTTGCCCTATACATGTATCTATAGTGTCAGTTGGGTAGGGTGCTTTGGCTTTGGTTCTGGGGGGCTGCAGTGCAGTCCTTGTATGTTCTCTTGGGCTATAATCAATATCAGTGCTGTCTGTGAGTTTCTCAGTGACTTAAACTGTAGTTATTTGTGAAAGTTCTGATGCAGCTTTGATGGGGACAGGGGCACGAGGCAGGTCAGTCCTTGGGACCATGGGGAACCCACGAAGGTGTGTGATGACCCAATTTCTGGAAAGGGAAGGTTTGCCAGTGGTGGTGATGACAGACCCTGGATGGGCTGGTCCTCAGGCCCCTGGGTAGCATGTTCAGGTACCAGTGGTTGTGGTGGTTGTGATGGGCCTGGGTAGGCTGGTTTTTGTACCCCTGGGTGGCACATGTAGGTGCTGGCAGTGGTGGCAACAGGTTTTGGGTGAGTTGATCCTTAAGACCCTGGCCAGCATGCATGGTGGCCCTGCTGCTGGAGGGAGTGAAGTCACTGGTGGTAGTGGTGTTATGCCCCAAGTAGTCCAGTGCTTGGGTCCCTGAGTGGTGCTTTTGGCCCTGCTGTTGAAGGGGTCAGGGTCACTGTTGACAGAGGTGGCTCTGGGCAGATGACTCTCACGTTCTTGGGAGTACATGTTTTGGCTCCCTATATCCTGGGGACAACTTCCCTGATGTGCAGGACGATGTTTCACAGGGCATAAGGTGCTACATGGGATTCGGTACTAGGGATGTGGCCGCACCACTGGGTCCAGGTGGTGGTGTAATGCTGCGTCCTTCTGGGTAGATTAGGGAGATATCTCCATATATTTTCTTTATTTATTCATCTGTTGATGAACACTTATGTGGATTCCTCATCTTGGTTATTGAGGATAGTGCTTCAATAAGCATGGGAGTCTAGATATCTCTTTGATACACCAATTTCCTTGCTTTTGGACATATACCCAATAGTAGTATTTTTGAATCATATGGTAGTTCTATTTTTAGTTTTTTGAGGAACCGCCATGCTACTTACCATAGTGGCCATACTAATTTATCCACCAGCAGTGTATGAGGCTTCTCCTTTCTCTACATCCTCACCAAAATTGTTGTTTTTTGTCTTTTTTTCTTTTTTTCTTTCTTTTTTTTTTTTTTTGAGTCTTGCTCTGTTGCCCAGGCTGGAGTGCAGTGGCACAATCTTGGCTTACTGCAGCCTCTGCCTCCTGGGTTCAAATGATTCTTGTGCCTCAGCCTCCCGAGTAGCTGGGATTACAGTCTGCACCACTACACCTGATTAATTTTTTTTTTTGTAGAGATGAGGTTTCACTATGTGGGCCAGGCTAGTCTCGAATGCCTGGTCTCAAGTGATCCACCAGCCTCAGCCTCCCAAAGTGATGGGATTACAGGTGTGAGCCACCATTCCCGGCCTGATAAATGTCCTTTTAACTGGGGTGAGATGATATCATGTTTTGGTTTTGATTTGCATTTATGTGATGCTTAGTAATGTTGAGCATTATTCATATATTTGCTGGCCATTTGCATATCTTCTTTTGAGAAATGTCTGTTGAGATCTTTTGCCCATTTTAAAATCAGATTATTTGTTATTTTGTTATTGAGTTGTTTGAGTTCCTTACATATTCTGAATATTAATCACTGTCAGTTGATTAGTTTGCAAACACTTTTTCCCATTCTGTAGGTTGTTTCTTACTCTGTTGATTATTTCCTTGCTGCATGAAGCTTTTCAGCTTAATGTGATCTAATTTGTCCATTTTGCTTTGGTTGCCTGTTCTTTTGAGGTCTTACTTGAGAAATTTCTGCTCAGATCAATGTTCTGGAGCATCCCCTCAATGTTTTCTTGCAATGATTTCATAGTTTCAAGTCTGACATTTAAGTCTTTATTCCCTTTTGATTTGATTTTTGTATATAGTGAGAAATAGAGTTTCATTCTTCTGCATATGGATATCCAATGTTTCCAGCACCATTTATTGGAGAGACTGTCCTTTCCCCAATGTACGTGCTTGGTGTCTTTTAAAAAAATGAGTCAATTGCAAATGTATGGATTAATTTTTGGATTCTCTATTCTGTCCACTGTGGTATATGTGTCTGTTTTTATGCCAGTACCATGCTGTTTTGTTAATACAGCTTTGTAGTATTTTAACACAGGTAATGTGATGCCTCCAGCATTTCTCTTTTTGCTCAGGATTGCTTTGGCTATTCTGTCTTTTGTGGTTCCACATAAGTTTTGGGATAGATTTTTTTCTATTTCTGTGAAGAATGTCATTGGTATTTTGATAGGGATTGTACTAAATTTGTGGATACCTTTGTATAGCATGGACGTTTTAACAGTATTAATTGTTTCAATTTATAAACAGAATATCTTTCCTTTTTTCATTTCCTGGATTATTTTTCCTTCCTGTCCTCTTGATTTCTTTTATCAATGTTGTATAGATCTTTGGCTTTTTTGGTTACATTCATTCCTAGTTATTGTATTTTATTTGTAGCTGTTATAAATAGGGTTGCTTTCTTAGATTCTTTTTCAGATTGTTTGCTTTTGGCATATAGAAATGCTACTGATTTTTGTATGTTGATTTCATATTCTGCAAGTTTACTAAATTTGTTTATCAGCTCTAATAGCTTTTTTTTTTGGTGGAGTCCTTAGGTTTTTCCAAATAAAAGATTATATCAGGGCCAGGCACGGTGGCTCATGCCTGTAATCCCAGCACTTTGGGAGGTCAAGGCGGGTGGATCACGAGGTCAGGAGATCGAGACCATCCTGGCTAACATGGTGAAACCCCGTCTCTACTAAAAATACAAAAAAATTAACCGGGTGTGGTGGCGGGCACCTGTAGTCCCAGCTACTTTGGCGGCTGAGGCAGGAGAACGGCGTAAACCCAGGAGGTGGAGCTTGCAGTGAGCCGAGATGGCGCCACTGCACTCCAGCCTGGACGACAGAGTAAGGCTCCATCTCAAATAATAATGATGATAATAATAATAATAATAATAATATATTATATATATTATATCATCTGAAAACAAGGATAATTTAACTTCTTCCTTTCCAATTTGGATGCCATTTCTTTCTTTCTCTTGTCTTATTGCTCTATGACTTCCAGTACTATACTGAATAAAAGTGGTGAAAGTGGGCATCCTTGTCTTGTTACAAATTTTAGAGAAAAGGCTTTCAGTTTTTCCACATTCAGTATAATAGCTGTGGGTTTGTCCTATATGGCCTTAATCATGTTGAAGTATGTTCTTTCTATAACCAGTTTGTTGAGAGTTTTTATAATGAAAATATGTTGAATTTTATTGAATGCTTTTTATAGCATCTATTGAAATGACAATATGGTTTTTGTCCTTCATTCTGTTGATGTTGTATATTATGTTTATTGATTTTCATGTCAAAGCATCCTTGCATCCCTGGGATAAATCCCACTTGATCATGGTGAATGACCTTTTTAAAGTGTCATTGAATTTGGTTTGGTACTATTTTTTTTCAGAATTTTTGCATCTATGTTCATCAGATATATTGACCCGTAGTTTTCTTTCTCGGTGTGTGTGTCTTTGTTAGTTTTGGTATCGGGTAATACTGGACTCATAGAATGAGGTCAGATGTATTCCCTTTACCTGTGTCTTTGAATAGTTTATGGAGTATTCATATTAGTTCTTCTTTAAATATTTGGTAGAATTTAGCAGTGAAATCATCAGTTTCTGGGCTCTTCTTTGATGAGAGACTTTTTTTTTTTTTTTTTCAGTTATCATAGCTTCTATCTCATTACTTGTTTTTAGTCTATTCAGGTTTTGTATTTCTTCATGGTTCAATCTTGGTAGGTTTTATGTGTCTAGAAATTTAACCACTTCTGGGTTTTCCAATTTATTGGCATGTAGTTGCTCACAATAGACTTTAATGATCCTTTGAATTACTGTGGTATCAGCTGTAATGTCTCTTTTTCATCTCTGATTTCATTTATTTGAGTCTTCTCTCTTTTTAGTTAGTCTGGCTAAAGGTTTGTTGATTGTTTATTTTTATAAAAACCACCTTTTCATTTCATTGATCTTTTGTATTTTTAGTCTTGATTTTATTTATTTCTGCTAAGATCTTTATTATTTCTTTCCTTCTACTAATTTTGGGTTTGGTTTGCTCTTATATTTCTAGTTCTTTAACATGCATCATTATGTGGTTTATTTGAAGTCTTTGTACTTTTTTGATGTATGCCTTTATCGCTATAAACTTCCCTCTTAGCACTGATTTTGCTGTGTGCTCTAGGTTGTGGTATATTGTGTTTCGATTTTCATTTGTTTCAAGAAATTTTTAATTATTCTGCTTAATTTCTTTATTTGCTGAACAGTCATTCAGGAACATGTTATTTAATTTCCATGTGTTTGTATAGTTTTTAAATTCCTCTTGTTATCAATTTCCATTTTCTTCCATTGTCATCAGAAAAAAATACCTGATACAATTTCACATTTTTTGAATTTTTTGAGATGCATTTTGGTACATCCTTGAAAATGTTTTATGTGCTGAGGAGAAAAATGTGTATTCTGCAGCTATTTGATAAAATGTTCTGCAAATGTTTTAGGCTTATTAGGTATATATTATAGATTATGTCTAATATTTCTTTGTTGATTTCTGTCTAGATGATCTGTCCAGTGCTGAAAGCAGGGTGATAAAATCCCCAGCTATTATTGTATTGGGATCTCTCTGTCTCTTTCTCTCTCTCTTTTTCTCTGGCCCTAATATTTGCTTGTTATATCTTCTTGCTGAATTAACCCCTTTGTCATTGTGTAATTACCTGCTTTATTTCTTTCACAGATTTTGTCTTGCAATATATTTTATCTGATATGAGTATAGCTACTCCTTACCTTTTTTTGGGTTTACATTCATAGGGAATATCTTTTTTTTTCTATCCCCTCATTTTCCGTCTATGTGTGTCTTTATAGGTGAAGTGAATTTGTTGTAGGCATCACATAGTTGGGTTTTATTTTTTAATACATCCATCCACTCCACCTTTTAATTGGATAATTTAGTCAATTTGTACTCAATGTTGTTATTGATAAGTAAGGACTTACTACTGTCATTTTGTTTTCTGGTTGTTTTATTAGTCCTCTCTTCCTTTCTTCCTGTCTTCCTTTGTGTATACGTGGTTTTCTCTGGTAGTATGTTTTAATTTCTTGCTTTTTATGTTTTGTATATTTAAGTAGGTGTTCTCTTTGTGGTTGCTATGAGGCTTGCAAATAACATCTTATAACCAATTATATTTAACTGATGATAACTTTGTTCACAAAAAAGAAAAGAAAAAACAAACAAGCAAAGACAAAATTAAAGAACTCTACACTTTATCCCCTCTACTTTTTGACGTTTTATTGTCTCTGTTTATGTCTTTTTATATTGTCTATCTCTTAGCAAATTGTTGTAGTTATTATTATTTTTTATAGATTTGCCTTTTAGTATTCATACTAAAGATATGAGTGGTTTATCCACCATAATTATAGTATTACAGTATTCTGTATTTACCTGAGTACTTAATTTTATCAGTGAGTTTTGTACCTTCAGATGATTTATTATTACACATTAGCATCCCTTTTTTTCAGATTGAAGAACTTCCTTTAGCATTTCTCATAAGACAGGTCTGGTGATGACTAAATTCTTCTATTTTTGTTTATGTAGAAAAGCCTATTTTTCATTCATGTTCAAAAGATAACTTCACTGGATACAATATTCTAGTTTAAAACTTTTTTCCTTTAGCACTTTGAATATGTCAATCCATTCCCTCTTGATCCGTAAAGTTTCCACTGAGAAGTCTGCTGCCAGATATATCGGAGCTCATTTACATGTTACTTGCTTCTTTCCTCTTGCTGCTTTTAGGATCCTTTCTTTATCCTTACTTTTGAAAACTTAGTTTACTTCTTGAGGTAGTTTTATTTGGTTTAAGTATGTTTTGTGTTCTTTGATCTTTTTGCACCTGGATATTCACTTTTTTTTTTTTCTCATAGGTTTGCAAATTCTTTGCTATTTCTTGGAATAAATTTTCTATCCCAATCTCTTTAAGGCCAATAACTCTTAGATGTGCCCTTTTGAGGTTATTTTCTAGATATTGTTGGCATACTTCATTCTTTTTTCTTCTCTGGTGGTATATTTTCATATAACCTGCCTTTGAGCTCACTAACACTTTCTTCTGCTTGATCAGTTCTGCTGTTGAGATATTCTGATGCGTTTTTCAGTTTGTCAATAAAATTTTTTAGCTTCAGAATTTCAGTTTCAATTTTAAATTATTTCAATTTTTAAAAATTTCCCTGATTGAAAATTCTGAATTCCTTCTCTGTGTTATCTCGAAGCTCATTGTGCTTCCTCAAGGGAGCTATTTTGAATTCCCTGGCTGAGGTCACATATCTCTGTCACTCCAAGGTTGATCACTGGTGACTTATTTAGTCTTTCTGATGAGGTCACGTTTTCCTGGATGTTTCTGATGCTTGTGGATGTTTGTTGATGTCTGGGCATTGAAAAGTTAGGTGTTTATTCCAGTCTTCACAGTTTTGTCTTGTTCATACCAGTCTTTCTTGAGAGGGTTTTTCATGATTTCAAAGGGTTTTGAGTATTGATACTCAAGCCTATGGTTACTGCAGTCATTTCAACTCTAGGGGGTGCCCTAAGCCCAGGAACACTGAAGCTCTTGCAGACTCCTAGGCACACCATCTTGGTGGACTTGGGGAAGATAAAGGAGAATTCTCTGGGTTCCTAGACAAAGTCTCTTACTCTCTTCCCTCTCTTTTGCTTAAGCAAAAGTCTCTCTTTCTGCACTGGGCCTTCTGGAATTGTTGGAAGGGTGACATGGGCACTTCTATCTATGGCCACCCCAGCAGACACTGCTCTGGGTTGTACCTGAAGCCCGTGGTCTCCCAGACCAGCACAGTTTTGGTGCTTGCCCAAGGCGCATGGCCACTACTGCCTGGCGGCCACTGATGTTTATTCAAGGCCCACAGCCACTTTAGTCAGCAGGTGGTGAATCCGTCAAGGACTAGGTTTATCCTTGGTTCTCTACACTACAGAGCCAAACCATATCACCAGGTCACTTTAGTTGGCTGGTGGTGAAGCTGGCCAGGACTCAACTTTCTCCCACTGAGACAGAGAATTTCTCTCTGACTCAGGGCTAGTCTAAATGCAGAATTCTACTTGGTGTTGTGTTCCACTGTGACAGAGTGGCACTGATTTCAAATGCAAAGTTTCTCGCTCACTTTGCTCTTTCTCCTTCAAACACACAGATTATCTCCCCACATTGTGCTGCTGGGGTTTGGGGAGATGTCGTGTAGGCAATGTAAGACTGTCCTTCCTACCTTCTTCAATGCCTCTTCCCTTATCAGTATGCTAAAACCAGGTACTAAGATTACTCATCTGATTTTATGTTCTTATGAAGGTGGATTTTTATATGAACAGTTGTTCAATTTGCTGTTCCTGCAGGGGGATGATTGCTGGAGGGTTCATTCAGCCATCTTGCTCCTCTTCCTCCTCCAAATTACAGAATTTAAACATTCTATAATTAAGTTTGTGAGGCCAGGCATGGTGGCTCACATCTGTAATCCCAGCACTTTAGGAGGCTGAGGCAGTTGGATTGCTTGAGCTCAGGAGTTCGAGACCAGCATGGACAACATGGCAAAACTCTCTCTCTATAAAACATACAAAAATTAGCTGGGCACAGTGGCATGTGCCTGTAGTCCCAGCTACCGGGAGGCTGAGGTGGGAGGATTGCTTGAGTCTGGGAGGCAGAGGTTGCAATGAGCTGAGATCATGACACTATACTCAAGCCTAAGCAACGGAGTCAGACTCTCTCTCTCTCTCTCTTTCTCTCTCTCTCTGTGTGTGTGTGTGTGTGTGTGCGCGCGTGCATCTCAAGTCTGTGATCCTTCTAGAGTTAATTTTTGAAAAAGATGTGAGATTCAGGTCGAGGTTCATTGTTTGGCCTATGGATATTTAATTGCTTCATACCATTTGTTGAAAAGGTTATCCTTTCCCCATTGAATTGGTTTCATATCTTTGTCAAAAATCAACTGAGCATGTTGTGTGGGTTTATTTATGGAGTCTCCATTCTATCCCATTGTGTCTGTCCCTCTGCCAATACCACACAGCCTTGATCACTATAGCTAAATAATAAGTCTTGGAATCTGGTGGACTGGTTTTGTCTACTTTCTTCTTCCGTATGTATGTATGTATGTATGTATGTATGTATGTATGTATTATTTTAGAGACAGGGTCTAGCTCTGTCACCCAAGCTAGAATGCAGTAGTGCAATCATAGCTCCCTGCAATCTTGAACCTCTTGGCTCAAGTTATCATCCCACCCCAGCCTCCCAAGTAGCTGGGACCACAGGTATTTCCCACCACTCCCAGCTAATTTTGGAAACTTTTGTAGAGAAGGGGTCTCACTATGTTGTCCATGCTGGTCTCAAACTCATGGCCTCAAGCAATCCTACTGCCCCAGCCTCCTCAAACATTGGGATTACAGATGCGAGCCACTGTGCCTAGCTAAGACACACACACACAAACACACACACATACGTCTTATATAGAGTGACATATATATAACGTGATATATATGGTATATATATATCATATATATCATATATACACATATATATCACGTTATATATACGTTACACATATATATGATATATCTCATATATACACATATATATGAGTCACTCTCACAAACAGATTGTTATATCTCCCAAATAGACACACACACACACACACACACACACCCGAGAGAGACAGAAAGCATGATTGGATTCTGGTAAGACTGAGAGAGCCATCAAACTGGGATGAAAATCTGACCCAAGTGAAGGAGAAGTGAAGCATCCTTGACTTACTAGATCTCCAATTTTTACTCCTAGGCTTTCTTTCTAATAAAATCTTCACACATTTAATCATTTCTTGGTATTTACTTCTTGAAGGACCTGGAGTAACAGATTGAAAAAACACTTGGCGAAAAGGGAAGATAAAGTGTTAACCTTAGAATATTTGTAGCATTCCCAAGGGAATGAGAAACATAATCTACAAACAGAAAACAACAACAACAACAAATAATAGTAATAATAAAAGCATCAGTGCAAGAAAACACAGTTGAGATACAAGGGATAGAACTCTTTCACTGCCCACCTTGGTCAGTTTACATACCATGTTCACACATCTTTGAAAACCTGCCACGTGGTTCAAGGTATGATCGAAAGGATAGCCCCTGTTTTGGAGCTTAAAGTTCTTCTGAAACATACACAAAACTTCCATAAATTGGAAACAGATATGTATTGGGAGTAACAGTTAAGAACAAAGGCAAAATTAAATCAGTTCTCAAGCATGTACCCATTAAATAATTCTCTGTAAGTCCTCTTCAACTGCTTTCTTAAAAAACAGAAAGATTAGGTGAATGGACAAAGACTAAAATCAAGTTAAGATGTCACTGTTATCACCTTGGAATAGTGAAAGAAATTTGCTTTTTAAGGTCATGTGTCAATGTCATTTAAGTTTCAAACTTAAATGGGTACTGGAGATGGTTGTAGGAATTAAAGAGTTTCAGGGATACCATGCTGGATATCTTGTTTGTCCCTCCATATACGCTTTCCTCTTTTCTGTACCTTGCTGATCTGTATGAATTGTATCAGGGGGTTCCCTTGTCCTCCAGTTTCTGGTTGAATTTGAACCAATGGGAAGCACAGGCGGGAGATTAAAGGGAGGAATAAGAGTAAAAGTACATTATTTATTCCCCTGGGCTTTCTCCCTGTGGGGTACCTCAGGCTGGCTGCATCCCTCTACTGAAGGTCGCAATTCCTATTAAGCAATCCTCTCCAGAAAGCACCCTCACCTTACTCCCACCACCATCCTGCTAACAGTTCCCTTCTCTTGCCCTTCAGGAATAAGGATAGTGGGTGCTCCTCATGCTACTAGCTAGTCTCAGGGCACTGCTTTATCCCTTGAGACTTCCCTACTCCCTATCCACACTTTCGAAAATAGTTCTTTTATTAAACTCTCCCCAAAGGACTACTTTTAAATGTGTCATCTGTTTCTTGCTAGGAATTTCACTTGCAGAGCATCAACTTCAGTGAATCGCTAAAACATGGGATTAAATTATATTTACTTCAACTAGGAAGAAATGGTGATAGCTTATCACTAAAGGGTAGATTTCTGGATTTCAAACTGAACAATTCCCTTCTTCCACTAATGAAAGGCAATGCACTTTTTGACTTACCTGAGTGTTCTCAGAGGTGAGGTATGACTTTCAGGCCATAATGGATGCCATAGAATTTAAAACTTAGCTATGATATTATGATGGTGGTGTACATACATATTTAAATTTTAAAAATACATAAAAGAACAAAGAACAATAGTATATAC
>NW_012106086.1:679382-692455 GCF_000951045.1 Mandrillus leucophaeus | reverse complement strand
TTTCTTTCTTTTGTTTTTTTAACATCCTAAATAGCCAAAAGCAAAATTTGGCATGCTATAGTTTCTAAGCTTCTTTTATTGAGGCTACCATTTGTTTTAGGACTGTTGATAAACAGTTCTTTTTGAATGCTGAGTTTGGAAATTATTGTGTATTATAATGACCTAATTAGTGGTTTCCAAAGGGACAGTTAAAAAAAAAATTCTGATGTCTTTCTACCCTAGGTTGTATCTGAACTGGGAAATAGAATGTGCAGCTTGAAAAGACCTTCAGGAGTTCTGTTCAATTGAGAACTGCTGGCCTGTGAAAGAGAAAATCATTAATATTTTAATCTCACCTTCTGTTATGGTCTGAATGTGTCTTCGCAAAATTTATATGTTGAAATGTAATCACGCTTGTGACAGTATTAAGAGGTGGAGCCTTCAGGAGGGGATTAAGTCATAAAAAGTTCAGGGAGCTGCCACAGGGATGGGGCTACACAGAGAGCCCCTACTAGGGCAATTTCTATTGGAACAGTAGGAGTGGGGCCACTGCAGAAAGGCTCCTCTAGGGCAATGCCCAACAGAGTTATGGGGTTGGGGTCACTGCAGAAAGCCCCCACTGTGGCAATGTTTAGTGGAATTGTGGAGGCAGGACGATCTCTGAGATCCCAGACTTGTAAAGCCACCAGTGTGCAATGTGCAGTGCCAGCCTGAGAGAGCTTCAGGCTTCTCTTCAACCCCTAAGAGCTGCTGCATGGGCTGCACCCAGCAAAGCCATGAAGGCAGTGCTGTCTGAGGGATTGGGGGCCCAACCTCCACTCCAGTGAGTGCATGAGGCATGGCATGGAGTCAAAAATTATTTGCAAACCTCAAAATTTAATATTGTTTGCTTTGTGTTTTGGACTTACTTGGGACCTGGGATCTTCTTTCCTGTTTCTCCCTTTTGGAACAGGAATGTTTATCCTATGCTTGTCCACCATTGTAGTTGGAAACACACAACTTGTTTGATTTTACAGGCTCACATTTGGAAAGGAATTTGCCTTATGAAGAGTCGTACCTTAAGTGTCACCCATAACTGATATAGATGGAACTCTGGACTTTAGACATTGGAGTTGGTGCTGGAACAAGTGAGACTTTTGGGGCTACTGGGATGGAATGAATGTATTTTGCATATGAGAAGAATATAAATTTAGGGAGTCAAAATGTGTCTCCCTCAAATTCATAGTTCTAAGGAAATATAAAACTAACAGGTAAAGAGAATTATGATAGATCAAGGTGCCTGTTAAATTGATTCCGCACAATTTAGGAATTTTTAAATTTTCCAAACTAAAACTCACACACATTTATTACACTGGTGTTCTTTGGAAAAGTGGGTCTGAATTATTACAATATGAAAATTGATTTGTTTTCTGTTAAAAAATGTTAAAATTTAACTTTGGCTCTAAAACGATAAAAATTAGATACCAAAAGAAGTGATGAACCAAAATGCATATTTTCAAAGTAGGGTGTTTAAGAACCAATTTGACGATTGACCTATAATAAAGACGTAATAGAAGAGTTAACTGCATAGAGCAGGGGTCAACAAACTTCCTGTAAAGAGCCAGATAGTAAATGTTTTAGACTTTGTGGCCCATAGGGTTTCTGTGGCAGCTGCACAGCTCTGTTGTTGTAGTCTAAAAGCAGCCACAGACGATACTTCAACAAATGAGCAGAGCTATGTTTCAATAAAACTTTATTTACAAAGACAAGCAGTAGACTTGATTTGTCCCACAGGCCGTAGGTTGCCCACCGCTGGCACTGAGGAAATGAGGGCTTATCAAGAGGTTCTTTTGGAGAAAGTTCTCTCATACCCCTGTGAGAACCTTCTCTCAAGCCTTGAGATAGGGGGCCCTCAAAAGTTTCACTTGAAGCGCTTTACCTGTGTCCCTCTGAATGTACAACACATGTTGTTCCCCGAACTGGAAATTACCTTCACTCTCTACCAATGGCAGAACAAACACCCATAAGTGTTTCCTTTTCCCCCGAGGGAGATCACGGGGGACAGAACATCTGCTTAAACTGGCTTAATTTGAGTTCAAAAGAATCACCCGGGAGGGCAGGACTCCAGAAGAGACAATTCTGTGTAGAGTGCTCTGAAACCTGGGGCAGACTGGGAAGTGGCTTCAGAGAAAAAAGTGACTGGACATTCTAATTGAAACTCCGTTTGACCAGAGGATTTCTTTCATGTTTTAAAAATTGAGCTGAAGTGAAATGAGCCAGGCACAGAAAGACAAATACCGCATGATTTCACTTAGATGTGGAATCTAAAAAAGCTAAACTCATAGAAGCAGAAAGTTGAATGGTGGTTTCCAGGATTGCAGGGGCAGTGGGGGAGGTAGTGGGAAATGAGATATTGGTCAAAGGGTACAAAGTTTTAGTTAGGAAGAATACATTTTGGAAATCTATTGTACAACATGATGATTATAGTTAATAAAAATGTGTATTTGAAAATTGTTAAGAGAGTTGATTTTAAATGTTCTCATCACACACACAAGTGGGCTTGAGAGGTGATAGAGATATTAATTACCTTCATTTAGTCATTTCACAGTATACGCCCATATCAAAACAAATACGCCAAACAAAACACCCAGGCTGAACACCATGAATATATACAATTTTTATTTGTCAATTAAAAAGTAACAATAAAGATTGAGCTCATAAGTTATGGAGTTAAAATTTTATGCAGAAGAAAGGGAAAAACTTCCTCCAGTGAAAAAATTCTAATGAGATTTTGAAGACAGAAACAAATCACATTTTTTTTGTTTTTGTTTTCTAAATGTTCTACAAGAGAAAATTTCAAAAGCACAATCAGTAAGAGAGAGAAAAGTATACATGTATCCAGCATGCAGCCATTGTTAACTCAGGACCAATCTTGTTTTGGTTTACTTCCCTTTCACCACCCCTACACCCCAAACACAAAATTACTAATTCCAGATCATACTATTTATTTACAAATACTGTAGTATGTATCTCTGAAAGGCATGAACTCTTTAAAAAACATAACCATGGAATCATTATACCATCTAACAAATCAATAATAGAGGACCTTAATATTCTCAAATATCTAGTCTGCGTTCAAATTTTTCTGATTGCCTAACGATTGATTTTAGATTTTGCTCAAATTAGGATCTAAAGTCTATGTGTTGCACTTTAGTTGTTAAGTCCCTTATAATGTATAGATTCCCTAACCTTTTTTTGGTCCTTTGCAATTTCTTTCTTTCTTTTTTGATTGAATAAACCAGGTTTTTGTCCTGTGAATTTCTACTTTCTGGATATTGCTGGTTGCATATTTGTTGTGGTGTTAGTAGGATTTTTTTTTTTTTAATTTCTTTTGAATTGAAAATAAGATCCAGAGACCTGATCAAATTCAGCTTTAACTACTTGGCAAGACCATCTCATGGGTGATATGTGCACTCCTATAGTACTTACAGACCCATAATGTGTGGCCTTCCTCTGTGATGTTAATATTTATCAGGATTTGGGACAGTTTGAGAAATCCGTTAGAAAGTTTTTTTTTTTTTTTTTTTTAAATCAGCTTTCTACTTAATGGTTTTGGCAGCCGTTGATTACTGCCCATACCCATAATTTTATTAGGGGAAAATTACATTTTGATTACATATCTCTGGTTGTTTTTGTTCAAAACATAGGTTATATGTTAATCTTCCAGTACATTGGCATCTTCTGGATGAGGGACTCATTAGTCTTCTCACAAGAGTCCCTTTTGTTCATTATCTTGTGGAATTTGAGTGTGAGGTTTTTTTTTAAATTGTTTGTTTGGAGGGGAGTTGATAAGCTAATTAGCTATAGAGACAAATTTTATTTTTGCTTAACTGACTCTCACTGCATGAAAAGGCAATCTAATTCTCCAGCCTACTTTGGTAAGGTCTGATGACTTCTATGAGCATGACCTTCAGAAGACTGGTTGGTCCTCTGTTCTGGAAGATCCTTGAGTGCCAAGTACATGACACATTGATGATCTGCTTAGTAAGAATAAATGTTGCTACTCAGTTTGAGAGGTTTTTGCTCTCTTTAAGAAATATTTTCCCAGACATTCTAATGTCTAAATGCCATTTGAATAGACAATCTTCTTCAATCCATGCCTGGTAAGTAGTGGGGTTCTGTGTAGCCAGCTTATTACACTAACTTCTTCTGACTCCAGTCATAGCTCCTTATTATTTTGTCATCAATGGTGTTAACCAAACCAAGGAACATATTTGCTGCTTTTCATATATTTCACTCCTTCCATTTTCACTATTGTCTTTGTAGGACTCATAACATGTTTAAGAGGAAGTTAAATACTGCATGTACAGGTCTGAAGAGCTAGGGGCTGTATCTATAACCTTGCCAGTTTAAAGCATCGATCTTGAGTCTAAAAAAATTAGGTGGTACTGAGACCAAATTCTTGGAGGAACAATATCAGACCCTTAAACAATTTCAATGTCATAAGCAAGTGGGCCTCCAATGGAAAATCCCAGGTAAAAAGACACCTTTTCTATGCTTCTGCCGCTTCTAAGTTGACCTAAAAAAGTGGGAGTAATGGGTATTGTGATTTTTTCATTGATTCCATACTCTATGTATAAACAATTATTTTCAGCTCGACCTTGTAAACGAAGCAAAAGTTCTTGGACTTTTTCCTCCTTCCACACATCTCCACTCTGCCACAAGGAATTAATATCTGGTGTCTTTTCAAAGCACTGATCAATTTTTCCTTTGTGAACAAGTCTTTTCAATCTTTTACCTTTTCCAAGAAAGAAATACGCAATTGGTTGCTTTGTACGATGCATATGTTTATATTGCCCCTTGAAAGAATTTTCCAGTGCTTGAGCATACGCCTTCATTTGTTGAGAATGTTGATCTAGTTGTTGATTTTCTGGCCAGAATAAGAGGGAAGCTAGAAAATAAGGTTCTGAAAACCGATGAGTCAGTCCTATTGGTTGCAAGACTTCTCGAAGCTGATCTTTTAGTTTTTCAACTGGCTTTACTAATGTCGAGGTAGGTTTGATACAGGAGAGAATAATGTTGGCCAAGATGAAATTTAACTTTTCTTTTGACTCGATTTTGACAGTGCATTGTTCTAAGAGAAAAGCATATTTGTTCACTATATCTTCCATAGTGCTTATAGCATCCTCTTGACTTTTGATAAGATATTCCAAGAGCCCAGAAAACTTGTCTGCTTTTAAAGCTACTAGGCTTTTCCTGCATCTCTCTATTTGAAGTGGCTCACTGAACTTTGATCCAAGACCTACGTCTTGTGATTCTTCTAAGAGACAAAATATATCTGTATATTTCTTAAAATTTACGGCCACCTTTCTCCGAGTTTTGGCCTCTTCATTTTGCTTAATGTTGTTCCTGGGTTTTAGCAGGACAAAGTATTCATCAAAAAAATCAAAGGACTTTTTCAAAGAAAATTTCAATTTAGTTAAATAAGGAATATAGTTTTTGAGGGCTAATTTATATTCATCATTTTGATCCCCTGGAATATCACCACTTCCTGATACAAAATTGACCATATCTCTTTTAGATAGCTCATTTTTATTATCAAAAAAAGGAATGAGCTGGAGAATTTGGATTGTGTAAAGCCCAACTTCTATCTCTCCTTGATAACCAGCGGTATTGTAAGTATCATACCTCCTTTTTGACTTCTGATACAACCTTTCCTTCACTTCATACTCTCTATATTCACTTTGCTGTTGAGATTCTTTGAATGCACTTGAGGCCTGTTCTGCTAAATTCAAAAGAGCAATTAGATCATCAACTGAAATGTTCCTATTTCTTCCGTTTTCCTCTATCCACCATCTTATTTTACTTTTGTAGACTTGACCCAGTGTATCTGAGATATAAGAATTGTCAGGTTCTATGATTTTTGCTTGTTTTGCCCAGTTTAGAGCATTGCCAAAGTCCTTCTTTTTAATGTAGAAATGTCTTGCCAACGCTTGGCAAATGAATGCATTTGGGTTGAATCGATGGATACCTTCAAGCAATACAGCTTCAACTGCTTCATTTCCTTCATCTTTATGTAATGCTTCAATAAATGGGGAAAACCAATTTCCTGTTTCACCTTCATGTTCATTGCGGTGTCTTGTGAGTAGGAGTGTGTGCATATCTTGCAAAAATTTGCTTTTTCCCATACCGGTATCGAAGAACAAATTCTCAGTTAGCATATCCAACATAATTTGACTTTTATTCAGGTGATAGCTTTTCTTCAATTCTTCCAGTGAGAACTTTGCAATCAAAGAGTGAATGATGCGTACTCCACAGTAGTTCCCACATTCGATGACCTCTGTTTTTATCAAAATTGTAGAGTAGGTGCCCATCTTGTCTTCAAATTTTTCTGTACCCCAGAAAGCCTTCTTGTTTCCAATTCCTAAGAATCTTTCACACTGTGATAGTGAAATGGTGGTATCAGGCACATATGAATTAAGAAGAGCCAGAAAAGAAAAGAGCTTTGCTTCCTTGGTAAAAATATTCTGCCCTTTCAGGATATTCCGGACCACATTTTCTATGTATTCTTTATTAAAATTGGTTTTCATGATCATAAAGGAATAAAAATCCTCAAAATTTTTATGCTGTTCTTTGATTTCTTTCAATTTAAGCTCGAAAGCTCTCTGTTCTTTGGGAGAGAGTTGCTGTATTACGGCAATGCTGTCTGGGATCCTTGCGCTTTTTTCAGGATTTTGTGATCTCATACAATTTAGGATAATCACCAGAGGTTTTTCATATCGAATGTACTTTTTAGCTATAGCTGTTTGAATAGAGTACTGCAGAAGATAGACATTATCTTGTTCTTCAAAATCATCAACAAGGAGCAGTACAGGTACATAGTCCTGTCGGTTCATTGCCCCATAGGTGATTAAATTGGTTACCTGTTCTCCAATTTCAGAAAAATCCACTGTCTTGTTTTTTAGCACAGCACATCTGAATTTTTTCCTTAGGTCCCAGAGAATGTGCATAGCCAACGTAGTTCCCCCACAGCCTGGATGATGATACAGGTGAATAATTTTGGTACATGTTGGTTTAGAAGAATCTGCGCAGTTTTGAATCATTGCTTCAAGTCTTTCATATTTATCCCTTTTGACAAAAGGTGAAGAATAACTTTCAGAAGAGAAGTAGAAGTTCCACCATGACACTTTGCCACCTCGATAGAAGTCTTCCTCTTTTGATGCCTTGAATTCAAGGAATTTATTTTTGTCCTTCTCTAACAGTGTACCCTCACATTCATTTTCACAGATAATTTCCAGAGAAGTCATGATATCTTCTTCTTTTTTCAGAAGGACAGTCGATAAACCAATAGATGGTAAAAGTCTTTTTGAAGATTGAGTCACAGATTTTAGTTTAAGAATAGTGCCATTGATCTCTTCAAGGCTTAAAGCAGAAATACATTGGCTTGAAATTTCATCTTGGTGTTTTATTAATCTTGCTTCAAGTAGATCTTTCCATCCCTGAAATATGTGTGGTTGTACACAAATACACAGTATATTTTCTATTCCTTTGAGATCCTGGTAGAAAGCACAGAAAGTCTCAATGAGGGGATCTCTAGGGTCATCCACAGAGGATAGTAATAGAAATACCACCAAAAACTTCCCTCTTGGCATTATGTCTTCATGTGTAAGAAATGAAATCAGTTTCCTGACATCAGAAGCTCTTTCTCTTTGCCAGGAACTTGGATCAAAGGGTTTATATTTTTCACTGTCAAGGTCTGACCTGCCATTGCAGAAAATCCAGCTTGGTTGATGGTAAAGATTCAGAGTAGAAATCTTCTCATTTGGTGTGGTTTTCCCTTCTACATATATACTTGGAAAGTGAAGGTTTGCTACTCGGCTTGCTTTGTAATCTTGGACCACTCCATTGATGTTAGACTCAGGATCGAACTCCAACACAGCAAACCATTTAATTTCCTTCAGGAAATCTAAGTGTTTTGTTTGATCTGGGTGACATTTATTTGTTACAAGAATGTACTGTTCATAGTATGAATTATCTAACAAATCTTGATTTCCTGTCAATAATTTAACCAACTTTGGTCCCTCCCTTTCTTTTTTATTTGTTTTTGCTCTGAATTTTTCTTCTGCTGCTTTTCTGGACTCTGCCAGTGTTTTAAAATCTGCTTTAAATGTTCTGAAATCAGCTTTATTTTTCATAATGTCCTTAGAGCTGGTCCCATCTCGCACAAATACTGAGAATTTTTTACTTTGTTCCCATGTTTTGTTGTTGTAATTTTGAATTTTAATCTGGAAATAATCATATTGGCATTCAGAGAACTGTGGAATAATGTCCACTTCAATAACAAATCTGTCAGATAAAGTACTATTTGGCAGTAAAACTTCCACAAATCTTGGCTCTCGAATGCACTTCTTTGCTTGTTGGACCTGATGGTCTTCAAAATACTTGTTTATCATCAGATTGAAATGGTTAATGAGGGCTTCCTTGGTATCACTGGTGACTTTGACGCCAACAATTTTCCCATGGGGTTTGTCTTTGACTCCAAAATGAATAGTGCCATTGGTACGTGAATTCATACAAGCTGAAGCAAATCGGAAAACCTCATTGCTAAATTTCATCTTAACATCCTCTTCTGTGGCTGTTTCTGTATTTGTGAAGGCTTTGAATTCATGTATTGGATCAATGAGATTGCCTGGTCCTGTTTCAGGCTGTAGAATAAAATCCAACTTGTAACGATATGGATTACTGAATTCATCAAATGGGTATGATACACATGTCAGGTCTATGGATGGTTGCCTTTCCTTTGTATAATCTATTTTATCTTCTATGAGCTCAACTTTTAGTGACTCAGAAACTTTAGCAATTGTACTCATTGTAGATGGATTAGCCATATCTGGGTTCTCTTTATCCTTTTGTTTTTGCTTTGAAGTTTCTCTACTTTCCTTTTGAGACACGGTTTGGTCTTTAGGAGCATTTTTACTGGGCTCTCTCATCTTAGATGTCTGAATTGAATCTTCAATGGCTGTTTTCTGCAATTCTTTGAATAGTTCTTCTATTTGAATAGCTGGTCCATGTGTGATGCCCATATCAACAAGATGTTCTTTTTTTAACCACTTCAAGACTGCTCCATTCACATCTTGTCCAGTCAAAATTTCTCTGTGTTTTTGGTCAATCTTGTGACTTTCTAACCACCGATTTACATCCTCTTTGGTCCAATCATCTGTATTTTGTGGAAGGTTCAGTTGCTTTGCCATTCTGATACCTACATGTAGAAAAAGAAAAATTATTTAGTATTATTAAAAGTAAAATTTTGACACAATCAATTTTAGTAGATAATATATACATAATTTTCAAAATTTAGAAAGTTAGATAGGATATGCCAATGAATTATCTCTTGAGAGAACATGACTGTTACCAGTTTCCTCTGCATCCCTCCAGAGAAAGAATACCAAATACAACCACATGATCACTCTTTTTCCACATAAATTGTGGTATACTATACATAATTCTCTGGCTTCATTCACTCAGTAAATTTTGGGAATGCTTCCAGTTAGTATATATAGAGATAGTTTATCCTTATTAATGATTGTTTGCTATAATGTGTGTTTGCTGTATTATTTAAGAACATTCAATTCTGATATAGAAAATAAGAGGAAAAAGAAGGATATTTGAAACTGAGTTAGAATCAAGTTTGTCAGATACATCATGATAGACATAGATAAGGTAAATAGAGCATATGAGTATTAAACATAGTTAGAAAGGGATGTAAGAACCAAATAGTAAATATTCATGAGACACACGTGAAGCACTTGCTGTTTTTGAGGTCTTAATTGGGTTACTTATTTGGTGACACCCATTCTAATAATTTGTGTTCTCCATTGAAGAAATATCAGTAAAATCCATAGTAGCTTACCAGGCTAATGACCTTTGTCTGTGGCCAGGCATACGAATCCCTCTGCATTTCTCTGATTAGAGCAAGTGTATGTCATTGACCCATGACTTCTTCCATCTGCTGAGCCCCTTTAAACAGACCTCAACTCTGGTTCTCAAAATTGAATAGTCAGTGGAGAATGCTGAAACATCAGAGAGGAAGAGAGAAGATATATTAACTAGCACAACTGAGATAATGAGATCCTTCTACTCTTCTTGTTCTTTATCCAAGATGTGTTGCCCACCTCTTTGTTGTTGTTGTTGGGTATTTTAATTTTTTTTTTTTTAAGATGAAGTTTTGCTCTTGTTGCCCAGGTGGAGTGCAATGGTGCCATCTTGGCTCATTGCAACCTCTGCCTCCTGGGTTCAAGTGATCCTCCTGCCTCCACCTCCCAAAGTGCTGGGATTACAGGTGTGAGCCACTGTGCCTGGCCTTGTTGTGTATTTTAATTGATTTAAAAAAATATGTCCTTCAAGCATCTTAATTTTATCTGTGAGCTGTTCTGCTCTGTGTCGTCTGGAATAGCTTGCTGAGTAGTGAACTTGTTGGCTACTGTTGTATTAAAGTAATTTTTCACATGATAATTGATAAGAGCTGATTCCTGAGCAATAACTCATGGCATAATTATTTAGTTTGCAAATTTGCAGACTACTAGCCAAAAAATTAATGTCAATCTAGGCTACACAAATATAGCAATGGTTAGAAAAAATGAAATGCAAATAATAATAGTCAGCTTTAAGTATGATCCAAAACTGTGAGTCATTTTAATGAACTAAACTTTCATTTGTCATGGGAGGCATCAAATTAAATAATGGAGGCAGCCTGGGGAATGATGGCAGATAAATTATTATATAGGCCCATGTTCATGAAATAACACACAGAAATATTGCTTTCTAGTGGCAGAGACAAACTCAGGATTAGGATTTACGTTCCTTTCAAGTGAATATGCCAGAGCCATGGTCCAAGGTTTAAGCTATTATTTTTTTCATTGTGTAACTGTGGTATGCACAGAAAGTGAATAAGCAACATAACCTTACAGCTATATCAATACAAAATAGGCAAAGATAGGCAATATCTTGGTTGAGATTTTGTTCTATAATTTTATAAGATTTTACAACTGGGGAAGTTAGGTAAAGAGTACACAGAATATCAAATTATTTCTTGCAACTACATATGAATCTACAATAATCTCAAATAAAATGTTACTCAAAAAATAAAAAACTGCTATGGTATCCATTAAAGAGAAAAATATTTAGAACCGAGCAGTAATAAAAATGCTGCATATAAAAAGTTGTAAGGAACAATGTCTACAATACTTGGAGAAATATGTATAGCCTTGTATGTATTTATAAAAAGGGAAGAATGGGTGTGCCCTGCCATGCACCTGTATGGCTAAGACCCCTGCTGCATGTGTGCATGGGTGTGACCCACGCCCGCGGATTTTGTCTGGGGGACTGCAAGTACCTTCAGCCATTCTCCCTTCACACACACATGGACACAGTGTCACCTCCTCAAGCCATAGGGTGCCAAGTCTAAAGCACAGGGCCAGGTTTCAAGATGGCCAAATAGGAACAGCTCCAGTCTATAGCTTCCAGTGTGAGCGATGAAGAAGATGGGTGATTTCTGCATTTTCAACTGAGGTACCAGGTTCATCTCACTGGGGCTTGTCGGACAGTAGGTGTAGTCCATGGAGTGTGAGCTGAAGCAGGGGAGGGCATCACATCACCTAGGAAAGGGCTAGGAAATTCCCTTTCCTAGCCAAGGGAAGCCATGACAGATAGTACTTGGAAAATTTGGACACTCTCACCCTAATACTGCACTTTTCCAATGGTCTTAGCAAATGTCACACCAGAAGATTATATCCCGCACCTGGCTCAGAGGGTCCCACACCCATGGAGCCTCATTCACTGCTAGCACAGCAGTCTCAGATCGAACTGCAAGGCAGCAGCAAGGCTAGGGGAGGGGCGTCTGCCATTGCTGAGGATTGAGTAGGTAAACAAAGTGGCCAGGAACCTCGAACTGGGTGGAACTCACTGCAGCTCAAGGAGGCCTGCCTGCCTCTGTAGACTCCACCTCTGTGGGCAGGGCATAGCTGAACAAAAGGCAGCAGAAACTCCTGCAGACTGGGAGACACCTCCCATTAGGGGCCTACCGACACCTCATACAGCCAGGTGCCCCTCTGAGACGAAGCTTCCAGAGGAAGGATCAGGCAGCAACATTTACTGTTCTGCAATATTTGCTGTTCTGCAGCCTCCGCTGGTGATACCCAGGCAAACAGGGTCTGGAGTGAACCTCCAGCAAACTCCAACAGACCTGCAGCTGAGGGTCCTGACTGTTAGAAGGAAAACTAACAAACAGAAAGGACATCCACACCAAAACCTCATCTGTATGTCACTATCATCAAAGACCAAAGGTAGATAAAACCACAAAGATGGGGAGAAACCAGAGCAGAAAAGCTGAAAATTCTAAAAATCAGAGTGCCTCTTCTCCTCCAAAGGAACGCAGGCAGAAAAGCTGAAAATTCTAAAAATCAGAGTGCCTCTTCTCCTCCAAAGGAATGCAGCTCCTCACCAGCAATGGAGCAAAGCTGGACAGAGAATGACTTTGACAAGTTGAGAGAAGCAGGCTTCAGATGATCGGTAATAACAAACTTCTCTGAGCTAAAGGAGGATGTTCAAACCCATCACAAAGAAGTTAAAAACATTGAAGAAAGATTAGACGAATGGCTAACTAGAATAAACAGCATAGAGAAGACCTTAAATGACCTGATGGAGCTGAAAACCATGGCACAAGAACTACATGTCACATATACAAGCTTCAGTAGCCAATTTGATCAAGTGGAAGAAAGGGTATCAGTGATTGAAGATCAAATGAATGAAATTAAGTGAGAAGAGAAGTTTAGAGAAAAAAGAGTAAAAAGAAACAAACAAAGCCTCCAAGAAATATGGGATTATGTGAAAAGACCAAATCTACATCTGATTGGTGTACCTGAACGTGACGGGGAGAATAGAACCAAGTTGGAAAACACTCTTCAGGATATTATCCAGTAGAACTTCCCCAACCTAGCAAGGCAGGCAGACATTAAAATTCAGGAAATACAGAGAATGCCACAAAGATACTCCTTGAGAAGAGCAACTCCAAGACACATAATTGTCAGATTCACCAAAGTTGAAATGAAGGAAAAAAT
>NW_012106086.1:676059-677788 GCF_000951045.1 Mandrillus leucophaeus | reverse complement strand
AGAAGCAAGAGCAAACACATTCAAAATCTAGCAGAAGGCAAGAAATAACTAAGATCAGAGCAGAATTGAAGGAGATAGAGACACAAAAAAACCCTCCAAAAAATCAATGAATCCAGGAGTTGGTTTTTTGAAAAGATCAACAAAATTGATAGACCGTTAGCAAGATTAATAAAGAAGAAAAGAGAGAAGAATCAAATAGATGCAATAACAAATGATAAAGGAGATATTACCACCGATCCACAGAAATCCAAACTACCATCAGAGAATACTATAAAAACCTCTATGCATATAAACTAGAAAATCTAGAAGAAATGGATAAATTCCTGAACACATATACCCTCCCAAGACTAAGCCAGGAAGAAGTTGAATCCCTGAATAGACCAATAACAGGTTCTGAAATTGAAGCAACAATTAATAGCCTACCAACCAAAAAAAGTCTAGGACCAGACGGATTCACAGTCAAATTCTACCAGAGGCACAAAGAGGAGCTGGTACCATTCCTTCTGAAACTATTCCAATCAATAGAAAAAGAGGGAGTCCTCCCTAATGCATTTTATGAGGCCAGCATCATCCTGATACCAAAGCCTGGCAGAGATACAACAAAAAAGAAAGAATTTTAGACTAATATCCCTGATGAACATCGATGCAAAAATCCTCAATAAAATACTGGCAAACTGAATCCAGCAGCACATCAAAAAGCTTATCCACCAAGATCAAATTGGCTTCGTCCCTGGGATGCAAGGCTGGTTCAACATATGCAAATCAATAAATGTAATACATCATATAAACAGAACCAAAGATAAAAACCACATGAGTCTCTCAATAGATGCAGAAAATGCCTTTGACAATATTCAACAGCACTTCATGCTAAAAACTGTCAATAAACTAGGTATTGATGGGACATATCTCAAAATAATAAGAGCTATTTATGACAAACCCACAGCCAATATCATAATGGCAAAAACTGGAAGCATTCCCTTTGAAAACTGGCATAAGACAGGGATGTCCTCTCTCACCACTCCTATTCAACATAGTGTTGGAAGTCCTGACTAGGGCAATCAGGCAGGAGAAAGTAATAAAGGGTATTCAGTTAGGAAAGAAGGAAGTCAAATTGTCCTTGTTTGCAGATGACATGATTGTATGTTTAGAAAACCCCATCATCTCAGACCAAAATCTCCTTAAACTGATAAGCATCTTCAGTCAAGTCTCAGGATACAAAATCAATGTGAAAAAATCAAAAGCATTCCTATACACCAAAAACAGACAGAGAGCCAAATCATGAGTGAACTCCCATTCACAATTGCTTTAAAGAGAATAAAATACCTAGAATCCAACTTACAAGGGATGTGAAAGACCTCTTCAAGGAGAACTACAAACCACTGCTCAATGAAATAAAAATAAAATAAAAGAATAAAATAAAATAAGAATTAAAAAAAGAATAAAATAAAATAAAATGTAAGAAAAAATAAAATAAAATAAATGAAATAAAAGACACAAACAAACAAAAGAACATTCCATGCTCATGGATAGGAAGAATCAATATCGTGAAAATGGCCATACAGCCCAAGGAAATTTATAGATTCAATGACATCCCCATTAAGCTACCAATGACTTTCTTCACAGAATTGGAAAAAACTACTTTAAAGTTCATATGGAAACAAAAATAAGAGCCCACAATGCCAAGACAATCCTAAGCCAAAAGAACAAACCTGGAGGCATAACACTACCT
>NW_012106086.1:671236-671563 GCF_000951045.1 Mandrillus leucophaeus | reverse complement strand
TAAGTGAAGGAGAAATAAAATCCTTTACAAACAAGCAAATGCTGAGAGATTTTGTCACCACCAGTCCTGCTATACAAGAGCTCCTGAAGGAAGCAGTAAACATGGAAAGGAACAACTGGTACCAGCCACTGCAAAAACATGTCAAATTGTAAAGACCATCAATGCTAGGAAGAAACTGCATCAACTAATGAGCAAAATAACCAGCTAACCTCATAATGACAGGATGAAATTCACACATAGCAATATTAACCTAAAGTGTAAATGGGCTAAATCATCCAGTTAAAAGACACAGACTGGCAAATTGGATAAAGAGTCAAGACCCATCAG
>NW_012106086.1:642748-670367 GCF_000951045.1 Mandrillus leucophaeus | reverse complement strand
CATCTGATCTTTGACAAACCTGAGAAAAACAAGAAATGGGGAAAGGATTCCCTATTTAATAAATGGTGCTGGGAAAACTGGCTAGCCATATGTAGAAACCTAAAACTGGATCCTTTCCTTACACCTTATACAAAAATTAATTCAAGATGGATTAAAGACTTAATTAAATGTTAGGCCTAAAACCATAAAAAACCTAGAAGAAAACCTAGGCAATACCATTCAGGACATAGGCATGGGCAAGGACTTCATAACTAAAACACAAAAAGCAATGTCAAAAAAGCCAAAACTGACAAACTAAAGAGCTTCTGCACAGCAAAAGAAACTACCATCAGAGTGAACAGGCAACTTACAGAATGGGAGAAAATTTTTACAATCTACCAATCTCACAAAGGGCTAATATCTGGAATCTACAAAGAACTTAAACAAATTACAAGAAAATATCAAACAACCCCATCAAAAAGTGGCCAAAGGACAAGAACAGACACTTTTCAAAAAAAGACATTTATGCAGCCAACAGACACATGAAAAAATGCTCATCATCACTGGCCATCAGAGAAATGCAAATCTAAACCACAATGAGATACTATCTCACACCAGTTAGAACGGCGATCATTAAAAAGTCAGGAAACAACAGATGCTGGAGAGGATGTGGAGAAATAGGAACACTTTTACACTATTGGTGGGACTGTAAACTAGTTCAACCATTGTGGAAGACAGTGTGGCGATTCCTCAAAGATCTAGACCTAAAAATACCATTTGTCTCAGTCATATACCATTTACTGGGTATATATCCAAAGGATTATAAATCATGTTGCTATAAAGACAAATGCACATGTAGTTTATTGTGACAGTATTCACAATAGCAAAGACTTGGAACCAACCCAAATGTCCATCAATGATAGACTGGATTAAGTAAATGTGGCACATATACACCATGGACTACTATGCAGCCATAGAAAAGGATGAGTTCATGTCCTTTGTAGGGACATGGATGAAGCTGGAAACTATCATTCTAAGGAAACTATAGCAAAGACAGAAAACCAAACACCACGTGTTCACACTCACAGGTGGGAAGTGAACAATGAGAATAGTAGGACACAGGGTGATGAACATCACACACTGGGCCTGTTGTAGGGTGGGGGGAGGGGGGAGGGATAGCATTAGGAGATATACCTGATGTAAATGATGAGTTAATAGGTGCAGCACACCAACATGGCACATGTGTACATATGTAACAAACATGCATGTTGTGCATATGTACCCTAGAACTTAAAGTATAATTTAAAAAAAGGAAGAATGACTGAAAAGTATGAACTAAATGCCAATTTAATAAATTCAAAGAAGAACAACAGAATAAACCTGAAATAAGAAGAAAGAAAAAAATAAAGATAAAAGTAGAAATTTATAAAATGGAAAACAAAATGACAAGAGAGACTCAATGAAGTCCAAGAGATAAAAAGTAATAAAATTGACACATCCATGGAATGATTAACCAAAAAATAAAATAAGCAATATTAATTAATTAAATTAACAATTTAATCAATTAGTTCAATTAATAATTCAAATAATTATTCAATTAATAAAATAAGCAATATTAGATACAAGTAAACAATATTAGATACTTTAAAAATGAAAGGGTTTGGATGTTATTCCAACCAACTTTAACTGAATAAATTGAAAACTGAGATTAATTAGCAAATTCTCAAAAAATATAGCTTACCAAACTGACTCTAGAAGAAACTGAAGGAGTCTCAGTTTCAGGATATAGGAGATCACAAAAGGCCACCTACTCACCCACTGCAACAATGAGAACAAAATCCGAAAAACTGCAAAACTCATATTTTTAAGTAATCACAAAGTCATCAATAGACCAGATGACAAGGACAGGATGAACTAAAATTCCAGAGAGGAAAAGATTCCTGTCTAGGTAAGCTTTGGGGGCATTTGTTGATTTGGGGTTGGGTTTAAGGATTAGACTTGGCCTACTGGGAGGAGGAGAAACCAGTGGGGATTTTGGTAGTCACAGAGGCGGGTGTAATGAAGTGCAATTAGAAGTGTTCCAAAATCTTTACTATAATGGATATGCAAAGTGAAATTACAACAAGATAATATTACATGCCTACCAGAATGGCTAAAATGAAAGACTGGTAACGCCAAATGTTGGTGAAGATGTAGAGTCAATGGAGCTCTCATACATTGCCTGTTGGAATGTACATTGTTTCAGCCACTTTAAGAAGCTATCAGTTTTTGTGAAGTTAAATATATACCTACCCTTTGGATCTGCAATTCTCATGAAAACGATTAAAGTACTGATACAGGCAACAACATGAAAGAATCTCACATCATACTGTGTGAAATAAGCCAGTTACAACAGAAAACATATTGTAGAATTCTACTTATATAGTTTAAGAATAGGTAAAAGTAATCTGTCATAGAAGTCAGAATGATGTTGGCGGTAGATATTTTCTGGGAAGGAACACAAGGAAAACTTCTGGGGTGATGGAAATATTTTATATCTTGATATGGGTAGTGGTTGCACAGGTAAGTACATATAAAAATTTCATAGAGGCTTACCCTTAAGTTTGTGCATTGTATATAAGTTATGCCGTATTTAAAAAGCCAATAATGCCTCCAAAATACATTAGAAAATAAATAAACGGATGAATAAAATAAAAGAGACACTTGCATAAAAAAGATGATGGTGTGTTATGAACCAAGGATAATTGTGAATTCAATGGTATGTGAGGTCCTAAAGTTTTGCTAGGTGTTTATTATTGCAGCCTCAGATTATGAATTTTGACTTCTGCATCCGACTCAGTGTTGATTCATACTGGTTTTAGAGTTATCTAAAAGCTGACTACACCCTCGTCTAGTGACCGTTCTAATCTAAGTCACTTTCTTGTATCCATTTGCTGAGTCACATCTACCCCACCCTATGAAAGTATGTTCCCTTTTGTTACACCCACACTATTTAACATAAAGCAGGGGTCCCTGATTATCCTGCTGCTAGTGTGCCCTGGCTCCTGAGGCCTCATACCCATGACTCTCATCCCCCATCTCGCCCCATCCCACCAGTACCCTTTTCCTGGGGTCTCCCTGACTTCCTTCATCAACTTGAACTTTTCACAGTTTTACAGACACAGTCACAGTCCTTACTCTCTGGATGATATGTCATAAACTAGATGATGAGAACGAGTGGTGAATTAGATGGATTATTTGATTTATGCAAGAACTGCATACCATTATATGTAAAAACATAAAGTCAGGTTCTCATATAAGAATGTGGGAGATGGAGAACTGGGCCTGAACATTTGGTTGGGAAAGTAAGCAAATAATAAAGAAGTGACCTTTGACTGTTTTCTCTCCTAGAGAGATTATGAATATTTCAAATGTCATTGAACAGGTTACACTTTCACGCTTCTTCCCCTAAAGCTTTTGTCAGATTATTGATAGCTGTACCTTTCAATAAATTATTTTTAAAAAATTGTTGATGATGTCACTCTTGGAGAAAATAATATGCCACCATTCATAGGTATTTATGCCACTGTTCATAGATATTTTACATATTTATGATTTCTTTATATCCTCTCTTGTTCCAAAATGTTTTTTAGGTGAAATATTTAGAAAGTAATACAGGATCACACATATATTAAAACCGTTAGGTAAAGAAATCATGGGGAAGGCTAAATAATGGTAGGGGGAAAAAGGTGAAATCATGGAGTAAAATTAGTGCCTAAAATTACTGGTTTTGATACTGTATACTTTAAAAACTGACCTGAAAATTTGGTTCTGAGAATCTTAGCAGGAAACACTTTGTTACCGATTGAACCCACATACATTTTTTTAACTCTAGTTGGTGTTAAACTGTAGGGTTTGTTAACTTTTCTAAAGGGAGCTGAAGGTCAGGCCTTCATTCAGAAATGTGATCCCCCAACCCTCTTGCATTATCTTAGTGTTTCCTTCAGGGAGAAATTAGACATAAGCCTAGTATTTTTGCCAGGCACATAAAGCTGCCATAATTCCAAAGACTTCCCATAGTAGTCTATCTGTCTGTCTGTCTTCCTATACATGTCATCCAACAACAGTATTTGAGAAACTCTCAGAGAGCTTTGTTTTCTGGAAGCTACTTATTTCTTAGAGTAGATGGTGGAAGGTATATTTGATTAAAGTAAAGTACTTTTAAGTTTTCATTACCTGTTCTTTACCTATTTTTTCTTTTTCTTTTTCTTTTTCTTTTTTTTTTCTTTGAGACACGGTCTCATTCTGTTGCCTATGCTGGAGTGCAGTGGTGCAATTATAGCTCACTGTAACCTTAAATTCTCGGGCTCAAGCAATCCTTCTGCCTCAGCCTCCAAAGCAGCTAGGACTACAGCTGCGTGCCACCACATCCAGCTATTTTTTTTTTGGTAGAAATCTTGCTAGGTAGGGTCTTGCTATGTTGCCCAAGCTAATTTTGAATTCCTGACCTGAAACAATTCTCATGTCCTTGCCTTCCAAAGTGCTCAAATTACAGGCTACCACACCTGGCCTGTTTGTTCTTTCTGAAGATGCTGTTATGCCTTGGGAGATTTCATCAGTAAAAGTGTCTGTAGTTTTCAACTGCATCTTTAATGAAACGTATGACTAATTTTTCAACTAATACAAAGCAGGCTCCTGTCAGAGCAACAAATAGTCTCGAATTTCTAGGCTTAGAATACTATTTTTTGTTTTGAGGTATATTTAAATCTTCTAATTAAAAAGTATATTTCTTTCTATTCAATAAAATGCTGCTATAGATAGTAAGAACAATAGTAATAATAGATATTGTACTTACCCAGATAGTCTTGCAAATTTCTTTTACATGTATGTGGGGAAAACCATCTCTTTTGGTGCTGAAAATATCTGATGTGTTTGTTTTCTTCCTCCTGCGATGCTAGAGAAAAGTATTTTCCTCATTCTGATTTTAACGGAAGTCTATGTGTTACCTGCTTCTATCTCATAGCAAGCTCTAATTGGCTCAGAAACAACAGGGCATGCTTAACAATGGGGAAGTTGGGGGAAGGAAGAACGTAGGTTTTGTTTCAGTTTCATTTCTCAGATCTGAAATTATAACATGGCCTTTTCTATCTGATATGCTTTTTTATAAGCTATGGCTCTATACCACCTTCTGGTCTGCTTGGTCAAAATCTGAAGGAATATCCCACAAACTGTGGGATATTCTGGCTTAATTGATCCCTTGGGAATATGAGTTTACATTGCAGTCCCAGCCTTGTGGAGTGCCGGGTTGGAGATACTCTAGGTCAGTATTTCACTGGCCTTTAAGGGTGGAGTTACTGTCCATTTCTGCTTTCCTAAAGTATAAAGAATGTCTTTCAGGGATGGGACTTCTTTGAGCACCTCAATAAATGCTAAATGCCTCTGGCTTAGTTCTGCAGAGCAGACCAGGGCTGCAGCAGACCTGATGGTCACATTGTAGAGATTTATCTTTTCTAAGGTCAGTGTCAGGGCCAGGTAGAAAACTGCCTGGGTGAGAGCAACAAAAATAGCTGATATTTTAAAAACTAACAGGAAGTACTAATATTTATTGTGTGTGCTCAATTAGCTTTTGGTTTCCACATCCCATAATTGATCCATACTGGTTTGAGATGAAAACATTTAAAAACATTTATTTTAAAATATTTATTGGGCACTTACCATGTACCAGGCATTGTTCTAAATGTTTCATATTAACTTAATTACTCTTCACAACAATCTCCTGAGGTAGAGATTATTTTTATCTCAATTTTAAAGGTGAATAAACTGAGGCATAGAGATATTAAATAATATCTAAATAATATCTAAAGTTTGCACAACTAATACATGGCAGAGATTTGAACCCAGGTTTCAGGCAAGTGTGCTTAAATCCTGAGGTTTAGGAAGAAAGAAAGTGGCTGTGAAGGACAGCCTAGATATAATCATTACACTCATAACCCTCAGGAGCCCTCCTCGTAAGGGGACCCTGGGCCTGAGCTCTGAAACCTGGGTTCCACTTTGCATGGGGACCAGTGTGATGGTTAATTTAATGTGTCAACTTGACTGGGCCACAGAGTGCCTAGATATTTGGTCAAACATTATTCTCATGTTTCTGTGAGGATGAGGAGGCAGGACTAGCTTGCAGCTCCCACTGGGACAGACAGGACAGCATGTGGAGACTCACATTGTGAGCTTTTGCTTCAAAAATTACTGCAGCAACATACCAGGAAAGCCAAGAGAATCCACAGACCCTTTGAAGAAATTGTATCGCAACCACGGATTCCCTGAGATGCAAAAAAAAAAAAAAAAAAAAAAAAAGCCATAAGTCTGCTCGCTTTCTCAGTGGGGAGGCTGATAGTCAGGGGCAAGTTCTCAGCCCTGGTCACCGGCTGCCTGGAAATAGACTCGGTGTTGTTGGTAGGGGCACAGTGGGAGTGACACTGGCCTTTAGAACTGTGGGTTGTATGGAAACGAGGTGAGGCCTGTGACTGCTGGCTTTTCCCCACTTCCCTGGTGTCCTGTGTCACTCAGTGGAGACAACCATAATCCCCCTGAGAACATAACTCCATTGGCCTGGGAACCACACCCCCGCCCTCACAGCAACTGCAGCACGCCACACCCAATAAGAGTCTGAGCTCAAACACACCTGTCTCTGCCCCAACCTGGTGGTCTTTCTTTACCTGCTCTGGTTGCCAAAGACAAAGAACATAATTTCTTGGGAGCTCTATGGCTCTGCCCACTGCCTCAGAAACATGAATATATAACTAGATGACCCTAGGTCAAGTTTGCTTCCTTCCTATAGTACCACAGCTAATGCACTCTTGAAAATGCCACCTTCTGGCTGGAGGCCAACCAACACATAACCAGTGCACTGAACAAAAATACAACCAAGGACCCTTACAGAGTCCACTTCATTCCCCTGCTACCTCCACTGGAGCAGGTGTTGGTATCCACAGCCGAAAGACCTGAAGATGTATTATATCACAGGACTCTTTGCTGACACTTCCCAATACCAGTGTGGAGTCCAGTAGTTCTGCTGGATAACTAGGCCCAGAAGAGAAAAAATCATCACTGCAGTTTGGCTCTCAGGAAGCCCCATCCCTAGAGCAAGTGGGAGAACACATCAAGAGATCACCCTGTGGGATAAAAGAATCGGAATAGTAGCCCTTGAGTCCCAGATCTTCCCTCTGACACAGTCACCCAAATAAGAAGGAACCAGAAAAACAATTCTGATAATATGACAAAACAAGGTTCTTCAACACCCCCAAAATACCATACCAGCTCACCAACAATAGATCCAGATGAAGACAAAATCTCTGAATTTCCAGGAAAATAATTCAGAATGTTGATTATTAAGCTAATCAAAAAGGCACTAGAGAAAGGTGAATTCCAACTTAAAGAAACAACAAACACGATACAGGATGTGAAAGGAAAATTCCTCAGTGAAATAGATAGCATACATAAAAAACAATCACAACTTCTGGAAATGAAGGACACAATTAGAGAAATAAAAAATGCACTGGAGGTGGTTGGCAAGATGGCTAAATAGGAACAGCTCCAATCTGCACCTCCCAGTGGGATCAATGCAAAAGGCAGGTGATTTCTGCATTTCCAACTGAGGTACCCAGCTCATCTCATTGGGACTGGTTAGACAGTGGGTGCAGCCCACGGAGGGTGAGGTGAAGCAGGGTGGGGCATCTCCTCACCCAGGAAGTGCAAGAGGTTGGGGAACTCCCTCCTGTAGCCAAGAGAAGTTGTGAGGGACTGTGCCACAAGGAATGGTACGTTCTGGCCCAGATACTACACTTTTTCCATGGTCTTCACAAGCTGCAGACCAGGAGATTCCCTTGGAGGCCTATACCACAAAAGCCCAGGGTTTCAAGCACAAAACTGGGTGGCCATTTGGGCAGACACCGAGCTAGCTGCAGGAGTTTTTTTTTTTATACCCCAGTGGTGCCTAGAACACCAGCAAGACAGAACCGTTCACTCCCATGAAAAGGAGGCTGAAGCCAGGGAGCCAAGTGGTCTAACTCAGCGGATCTCACCCCCACATGCCAGGTCTGTCCTGCAGACCCTGGCCGAGCAATGGATGAAAGAGGTACTCAGACACAGGTATGCAGTGTAAGAGCGGCTAGGGGTCTGCCTGGCTGTAGTGGCCAAAGTGCAGCAGCCCTGAGAAGCTGGAGCTGCTTGCTTTTATTCAATGCAGGCACAATGCTGAAAACCTGGAGCAAACAACCTGTAGGTGATTAACATTTATTGTTCCCCTTTCAGAGAACGTCATACACATGGATAATAAAAGGTCAGTTACTGGTCAATATAAGTAAACAAGCCTCTTTAAGATAAATTCACCTACACTCACTTGTACCTACTCCGTGCCCTCTGCCTCAGGATTATAGAACAGCTGCCTTCAGCTATTCTCCCCTGGAGATTTGCAGAGCCTTCTGACCTTTCAGAAGGCCTGCTCCTTTCCCTGTCATTTCTCCCACCACTCTGACGGATCTCCTACACCTGTGGAGTCCAGCAAGCTAAGATCCACTGGCTTGAAATTCTTGCTGCAAGCACAGTAGTCTGAAGTCGATCTGTGATGCTAGCGCATGGTGGGGAGAGGGGTGTCCACCATTACAGAGGCTTGAGTAAGCTGTTTTCCCCTCACGTTGTAAACTAAGCTGCCAAGAAATTCAAATTGGATGGAGTCCACCACCGCTCGACAAAGCCACTGTAGCCACACTGCCTCTCTAGATTTCTCCTTTCTGGGCAGGGCATCTCTGAAAGAAAGATAGCAGCCCCAGTCAGGGTCTTATAGATAAAACTCCCATCTCCCTGGGGCAGAGCACCTGTGGGAATGAGTGGCTGGGGGCACAGCTTCAGCAGACTTAAGTGTTCCTGCCTGCCGTCTCTGAAGAGAGCAGCGGATCTCTCAGAACAGCACTAGAGCTCTGTTAAGGGACAGATTGCAGACTGTCTCCTCAAGTGGGTCCCTGACTCCTGTGCTTCCTGACTGGGAGACACCTCCCAGCAGTGGCTGACAGATACCTCATACAGGAGAGCTCCAGCTGGCATCTGGCAGGTGCCCCTCTGGGGCAAAGCTTCCAGAGGAAGGAACAGCCAACAGTCTTTGCTGTTCTGTAGCCTCCACTGGTGATATCCAGGCAAATATAGTCTGGAGTGGACCTTCAGCAAACTCCAGCAGACCTACAGCAGAGGGGCCTGACTGTCAGGAGGAAAACTAACAGACAGATGGCAATAGCATCAACATCAACAGAAAGGACTTCCACACAAAAACCCTATCCAAAGGTCACCAACGTCAAAGATCAAAGGTAGATAAATGCATGAAGATGGGGAGAAACCACCACAAAAATGCTGAAAATTACAAAAACCAGAATGCCTCTTCTCTGCCAAAGGATCACAAGTCCTTAACAGCAAGGGAAGAAAATGGGAGGGAGAATGAATTTGATGAATTGACAGAAGTAGGTTTCAGAAGGTGAATAATAACAAACTCCTCTGAGCTAAAGCAACATGTTCTGATCCAATGCAAGGAAGCTAAGAACCTTGAAAAAAGGTTAGAGGAATTGCTAACTAGAATAAGCAGTGTAGAGAAGAACACAAGTGACCTGATGGAGCTGAAAAAGACACCATGAGAGCTTTGTGAAGCACACACAAGTATTAATAGCTGAATCAACCAAGTGGAAGAAAGGATATCAGAGATTGAAGATCAACTTAGTGAAATAAAGCATGAAGACAAGATTAGAGAAAAAAGAATGAAAAGGAAGGAACAAAGCCTCCAAGAAATATGGGATTATGTGAAAGCACCAAACCTACATTTTATTGGTGTACCTAAAAGTAACAGGGAGAATGGAACCAAGTTGGAAAACACTCTTCAGGCTATTATCCAAACTTCCCCAAACTAGCAAGACAAGCCAACATTTAAATTCAGGAAATACAGAGAACATCACAAAGATACTCCTTGAGAAGAGCAACCCCAAGACACATACATCAAATTCACCAGGTTGAAATGAAGGAAAAAAGGTTAAGGGCAGCCAGAGAGAAAGGTCAGGTTACCCACAAAGGGAAGCCAATCAGATTAAAAGCAGAACTCTCTGCAGAATCCCTACAAGCCAGAAAAGAGTAGGGGCCAATATTTAACATTCTTAAAGAAAAGAATTTTCAACCCAGAATTTCATATCCAGCCAAACTAAGCTTCATAAGCAAAGGAGAAATACGATCCTTTACATACAAGCAAATGCTGAGAGATTTTATCAACACCAGGCCTGCCTTACAATAGTTCCTGAAGGAAACACTAAATATAGAAAGGAAAAACCGGTACCAGTCACTGCAAAAACATACCAAATTGTAAAGACCACCCACAGTAAGAAGAAACTGTATCAACTAAAAGGCAAAATAACCATCTAGCATCATAATGACAGTATCAAATTCCCACATAATGATATTAGCCTTAAATGTAAATGGACTAAAAGCCCCAATTAGAAGACACAGATGGGCAAGTTGGATAAAGAGTCAAGACATATAGGTGTGCTGCATTGAGGAGACCCATCTCACATGCAAAGACACACATGGGCCCAAAATAAAGGATTGGAGGAATATTTACCAAGCAAATAGATAGAAAAAAAAGTGGGGGTTGCAATCCCAGTCTCTGATAAAACAGACTTTAAACCAACAAAGATCAAAAAAGACAAAGAAGGGCATTACATAATGGGAAAGGGATCAATGCAACAAGAAGAGCTAAGTATCCTAACTATATATGCACCCAGTGCAGGAGTACCCAGATTCATAAAGCAAGTTCTTAGAGACCTACAAATAGACTAAGACTCCCACACAATAATAATGGGAGACTTTAACACCACTCTCAGTATTAGACAGATAAATGAGACAGAAAAGTAATAAGGATATTCAGGGCTTGAACTCAGCTCTGGGCCAAGTAGACCTAATAGACATCTATAGAACTCTCCAACCCAAATCAACAGCCATTCTTCTCAGCACCACATCACACTTATTCTAAAATTGACCACATAATTGGAAGTAAAACACTCCTCAGCAAATGCAAAAGAACAGAGATCATAACAAACACTCTCTCAGACCAGAGTGTAATTAAATTAGAACTCAAGATTAAGAAACTGACTCAAAACCACACAACTACATGGAAATTAACCAACCTGCTTCTGAATGACTACTGGGTAAACAACAAAATAGAGGCCAAAATAAATAACTTCTCTGAAACCAATGAGAACAAAGACACAACACACCAGAAACTCTGAGACACAGCTGAAGCAGTGTTTAAAAGGAAATTTATAGCACTAAATGTCCACAGGGGAAAGTGGGAAAATCTAAAATTGACACCCAACATCACAATTAAAGAACTAGAGAAGCAAGAGCAACAAATTCAGGAGCTAGCAGAAGACAAGAAATAATTAAGATGAGAGCAGAACTGAAGGAGATAGAGACATAAAAACCCTTTAAAGAATCAATGAATCCAGGAACTGGTTTTTTGAAAAGTTTAACAAAATAGACCACTAGCCAGACTAAAGAGAATAAAAGAGAGAATAATCAAATAGACACAATAAAAAAGAGATAAAGGGGATACCACCACTGATCCCACAGAAATGCAAACTACCGTCAGAGAATACTATAAACACCTCTACACAAATAAACTAGAAAATCTAGAAGAAATGGATAAATTCCTGGACACATACACCCTCCCAAGACTAAACCAGGAAGAAGTTGAATCCCTGAATATACCAATAACAATTTCTGAAATTGAGGCAGTAATTAATAGCCTACAAACCAAAAAAAGCCCAGGACTAGACAGATTCACAGCCAGATTCTATCAGAGGTACAAAGAAGAGCTGGTACCATTCCTTCTGAAACTATTCCAATCAATAGAAAAAGAGGGACTCCTCCCTAACTCATTTTATGAGGTCAGCATCATCCTGATACCAAAACCTGGCAGAGACACAACAAAAAAAGAAAACTTCAGGCCAATATCCCTGATGAACATTGATGGGAAAAGCCTCAATAAAATGCAAACCAAATCCAGCAGCACATCAAAAAGCTTATCCACCACGATCGAGTTAGCTTCATCCCTGGGATGCAAGGCTAGTTCAATATATGCAAATAAATAAGTGTAATCCATCACATAAACAGAAGCAATGACAAAAACCACGTGATTATCTCAATAGATACAGAAAAGGCCTTTGATAAAATTCAACACCCCTTCATGCTAAAAACTTCCAATAAGCTAGGTATTGATGGAATGTATCTCAAAATAATAAGAGCTATTTGTGACAAACCCACAGCCAATATTATACTGAATAGGCCAAAGCTGGAAGCATTTGCTTTGAAAACTAGCATAAGACAAGGATGCCCTCTCTCACCACTCCTATTCAACATAGTATTGGAAGTTCTGGCCAGGGCAATCAGGCAAGAGAAAGAAATAAAGGGTATTCAGTTAGGAAAAGAGGAAGTCGAATTGTCTTTGTTTGCAGATGACATGATTGTATATTTAGACAACCCCATCATTTCAGCCCCAAATCTCCTTAAACTGATAAGCAACTTCAGCAAAGTCTCAGTATACAAAATCAATGTGCAAAAATCACAAGCATTCCTATACACCAGTAACAGACAGAGAGCCAAATCATGAGTGAACTCCCATTCACAGTTGCTACAAAAAGAATAAAATACCTGGAATACAACTTATAAGGGATGTGAAGGACCTCTTCAAGGAGAACTACAAACCACTGCTCAAGGAAATAAGAGAGGACACAAACAAATGGAAAAACATTCCATGCTCATGGATAGGATGGATAGGAAGAGTCAGTATTGTGAATATGGCCATACTGCCCAAAGTAATGTATAGATTCAATGATATCCCCATCAAGCTACCGTTGACTTTCTTCACAGAATTACTAAAAACTACATTAAATTTCATATGAAACCAAAAAAGGGCCCATATAGCCAAGAGAATCCTAAGCAAAAAGGACAAACCTGGAGGCATTACACTACCTGACTTCAAACTATACTACAGTATAGGCTATAGTAACCAAAACAGCATGGTACTGGTACCAGAACAGATATATAGATCAACGGAACAGAACAGAGGACTCAGAAATAACACCACACATCTACAACCATCTGATCTTTGACAAACCTGACACAAACAAAAACAAGCAATGAGGAAAAGATTCCCTATGTAATAAATAGTGTCGGGAAAACTTGCCAGCCATATGCAGAAAACTGAAACTGGATCCCTTCCTTACACCTTATACAAAAATTAACTGAAGGTGGACTAAAGACTTAAACATAAGACCTAAAATCATAAAAACCCTAGAAGACAACCTAGGGAATACCGTTCAGGACATAGGCATGGGCAAAGATTTCATGTCTTAAACAGCAAAAGCAATGGCAACAAAAGCCAAAATTGACAAATGGGATCTAATTAAACTAAAGAGTTTCTGCACAGAAAAAGAAACTATCATCAGAGTGAACAGGCAACCTACAGAATGGGAGAAAAGTTTTGCAATCTATCCATCTGACAAAGGGCTAATATCCAGAATCTACAAGGAACTTAAACAAATTTACAAGAGAAAAAAAAAAAAAAACCAGCCCAGTCAAAAAGTGGGTGAAATATATGAACAGACATTTCTCAAAAGAAGACATTTATGTGGCCAACGAACATGAATAAAAGCTCATCATCAGTGATCATCAAAGAAATGCAAATCAAAACCACAATGAGACACCATCTCACAGGAGTTAGAATGGCGATCATTAAAAAGACAGGAAACAACAGATGCTGGAGAGGATGTGGATAAATAGGAACACTTTTACACTATTGGTGGAGTGTAAATTAGTTTGACCATTGTGGAAGACAGTGTGGTGATTCCTCAAGGATCTAGAACCAGAAATACAATTTGACCCCACAATCCTATTACTGGGTATATACCCAAAGGATTATAAATCATTCTACTATAAAGACACATGCACACATACGTTTATTGCAGCACTGTTCACAATTACAAAGACTTGGAATCAACCCAAATGCCCATCAATGATAGACTGGATTAAAAAATGTGGCACATATACACCATGGAATACTATGAAGTCATAAAAAGGATGAGTTCATGTCCTTTGCAGGGACATGGATGAAGCTGGAAACCATCATTCTCAGCAAACTAACACAGGGACAGAAAACCAAATACCGCATATTCTCACTCATGAGTAGGAGCTGAACAATGAGAACTTATGGACACAGGGATGGGAGCACCACACATCAGGGCCTGTTGAGGTGTGGAGGGCTAGGGGAGGTATAGCATAGGAGAAATACCTAATGTAGATGACGGGTTGATGAGTGCAGCAAACCACCATGGCATGTGTATACCTATACAACAAACCTGCACATTCTACACATGTATCCAGAACTTAAAGTATTATAAAGAAAAAAAGAAAAAAGTTTAAAGATGTTGCTGATCCTTTGTTTTGTTTTTCAGAGGCAAGGAAACTTTTTCTTTTGAGCTACTGACAGCTTTTTACAAATAAGTATACTCCCATGAACAAAATTTGGAGCCTATTTGTTTCTCTCTAACTTATTTCTCCAGAATTTGGAAACTATTTGTGAGTATTCTTAATTTATGGAAATACAGTTATTTATATAAGTGCAATAAGAATTTGTTTTCATTTGTAACAGGACACAATCGGAGAAACTGGTTATTTTACCAAGGCTTTGACTGGAATGACATGCTTTCCTTTAAAGAATCAAACTTGCCCTATAGAGCCAGTAAAAGATTTTTGGGAAAACTGGCCTTATACCTTGTCTACACAGTCCCTGTACAGGGTTCCTGAACTGTGGTAAATAAAGAATGTCACTTTATGACAGGCCCAGGGCCCCAAGTTATCTTGGGACTGCAAGAGGAGAAGAATTCAGCCAACTCATAGGTATTTGATGGTACAAAACATGGCTGGTTAGCTTGAGGCAGGAGAATCACTTGAATCTAGAAGGCAGAGGTTGCAGTGAGCTGAGACTGCACCATTTGACTCCAGCCTGGGTGACAGAGTGAGACTCTGTCTCAAAAAACACCCCAAAAACAAAAAACAAAGGCTGGTCTGAGATGCCTTCTATGGAATATACTTCCATCAAAGTCAATTTAAAAAGTCTATGTGAAAAATAATTATTCTTGCTGCACTTTATATAAATAATCTGGCTAAGTACAATAAAGCAAATCAGTTCTACCATGATGTGTCTTTAGTAAAAACGGGAAACTGGAGAGAGAAAAATTATGTTTCAAAAACTATTGTTGGATTCTAGTCTTGCCTAATGTTTTTAAATTTTTATTATTTTCTACAATTTGGACTGCATTCTAATGTTTCTTGGCTAAAAGTCTTCAAAATAATGTTTTCATTTTTCCCCCTTCTTTTTCTCTCTATTTTTCCTCATTTGGAGTCACTGAAAACTAAGCTGTGTTTTTGTAAAGCCCTGTGAACTGATTCTAGATAACTTAAACTTCAGAAGAAAATAACAGCAACTTGTTTACATAAGTAAGTCACTTTCAAACCTGCCTACTGATGTATGGGCTTCAGAGTAGTGTGGACTATATCGATTTACCAGGATTGTTCTTTTATTTCTTGCTGTTTTTTTTCTCTCCCCCTGTTTTCTCTGCATAGGATGTGAGACTTCCCAACTTGCTAAAAATGAGCTTTCCTAATAACTTGGGACCTAACTGTCTAGGAATAAACCATATTAGCCATAAGAGGCCAGATGAAACCTGAGACCAGAGACTCATTTTCTTCTAAAATGCTTTCTCCAAAGATTTTAAAAAAGAAAAGGGGGGAAATGTGAAAGGAAAGTAAATCTTGAAAATCTTGGGGCCCCCAAAATCACTAATCTAAAGGGAAAAGTCAAGCTGGGAACTGCTTAGGGCAAACCTGCTTTCCATTCTATTCAAAGTCATCCCTCTGCTCACTGAGGAAAATGCATATCTGATTGCCTTCTTTGGAAAGGTTAATCAGAAACTGAAAAGAATGCAACTGTTTGTCTCTCACCTACCTGTGACCTGGAAGCCCCCTCCCTTCATGAGTTGTCCCTCCTTTCTGGATGAAACCAATGTACATCTTACATATATTGATTGATGTCTCATGTCTCCCTAAAATATATAAAACCAAGCTGTGCACCTTGGGAAAATGTTATTAGGACCTTCTGAGGCTGTGTAACAGGTGCACATCCTCCACCTTGGCAAAATAAACTTTCTAAATTAACTGAGACCTGTCTCAGATTTTTGAGATTCATAAACTTCTCTGCAGAGTAATGTAAGACCTTCTCCTCATTGAGGGTAGGGTGACATTCTGCATATTACATTACATTTCTTTTCAGGAAGAATGAATTTTTTTCTGGGAGTGTCAAAGGGTTTGCATCCTACTCTCTGAGTCAAGCATTCACGTTTAGGGATTCTTTCATTCAGGAGAATGAGAAAAGATCACTCTATAGCATGGATGTTGAAATGGGGGCTAAGGAGAAAGAAGCTCTCTAAGATACCTCACCGTGGGGCCAGAATTATTAACTGTAAAGATAGTTATGGTTAGCAGGAATATTTAGTAGTTTTTTCTCCTTTCATTATAACTTTTTTCTTTACATCAAGCCCTTAGTTATGTCTTACTAAATGTTATAGTACAGTAGGGAAGTTTAAAAGAAATAAGGGTCAGGCTTATGTTCACAGGCCGATGAACACCTTGGGGAGTATAGCCACTTGGGAGATCCTGTTACTGTATGGACTGGTGGACTGCAGAAGAAGGAGGCAACTGTTTGGAGCAGGACCAGCAGCAGACACAGCTTTCAGAAAGAGGGACATGTTCTGGACCATGTGAGCATTGCCCAGATTCATGGAAATATAGGCCAGAAGAACCCTGATGGAGCATAGACTTCTTGATGATAAGAAGAATTGGGTTTGGAGTCCAGAATCTCTAAGTTACGTTACAAAGAGATACAAATATGTGGATAAGTAAACATATTTGTTATTTCAATATTCAATTTAATCTATATTAGCCTATGTTTCACTTTATAGGCAATGTACAGCTCTTAAATTCCAAGCTATTGAATGCTGCTTGAGACTCTTCTGGCTGTTGTGCATCTGAGAATGAGTGTCTGGAATGGCATTCCTTGACACTGAAAACTTGAGAACACATATTACCATGAGGAAGCCCTCTAATCAGTCAGGAATGATGGTGGTCTTGGAAGACTTCCTGGTGGACATGACTCTTGAACTCAGTTGTGAATGACAAATCAGAATAGCAGGAGAGAGAATGTTAAATGGAAATAAGGCAATCTCAACAGAGATAACAGCATGTGTATAGCACAGGTTGAGAAGTAAAGGGAGCAAAGAGGGTAATGAATGGAAAAAAGAAGCCAGGAGAGATGGGATCTAAGGAACAGGTGGAGATAAGGCTGTATTCACAGGAGACAAAAATGGCTTAAAGGAAGAGATTCTCCTGTAAATGGGAAGAAGAGAATGAAGAGAGTTCAAGTTTATGATTGCTTTATTTTTTGAACTCTTCTCTCTCCTGAAGCCATGAGCTAGGAGAAGGGCAAGGGGTACAAGGAGTGTGTGTGTGTGTGTGTGTTGGAGAAAGTGTTATATGGAGGATGGGGAGCAACATATTTACCTTCCACATGAGTTTTTATTGATACCAAGATGAGGTAAGTGGAACTCTGGTGTCCATCTGTGGGTTTGAGTCCAATAAGCTTTCTCTTTTACATTCATCTTATTTAAATCTTTGCTGTCACAGTGAAGAAATAATTCAGAAAACGTATAAAGACAATTGAATTTAACACAGATTTTATTGCCCTATAACCAGTTATGATGTGACCAGTGGATACCAATGAAACTTCTTCATTATTTGAGTCTGAAAATGCATATTTAAAACATTAAACGATTGACTGTGTGCCAAGCTCTGTGTGCAGGCATATTTCATATCTTAAAAAGGCTTACAATTCTTTCAGGGAAGCAAAAGCAAAATCTATGATTAGAGGTTAGCCAATAATGTCATGAAAATGCCATGAGAATAGAGAGAGGAAATAAAATCATAAAGATATAAATAAATGTATTTGAACTACAGTTGATGTATTTTCTTAAATTACTTCTATATCATATGCCAGAGGGCCTTCAATGGAAAATCCTAGGTAGAAAGACACTCTTTCTATGTTCCTACCACTTCTGAGTGGACCTGAATAAACAGATATTACTGGTATTTTAATTTTTTCCTCTGTTCCGTATTCTATAGAGATTAGCTTGCCTTCAGCCTGACCAGTTAGACGACACAGGAGGTGTTTGACTTCATTTTTTTTCCACACATCCCCACTGTGCCAGAGGGAATTTGTATTTTGTACTTTATCAAAGTACTGCTCTATTTCGGCCTTGTGAACAATACTGTTGAGACCCCTCCTTTTGCCCAGATAGAAAAGTGTGCTTGCCTGCTTGGACCTGCACATGCGCTTGTACTGTCCCCTGAAGGATCTATTTAAGGATGAAACATACTTTTCTATTAGTTTGGAATCTTGATCTAGCTCTTGATTTTCTGGCCAGAACAGGAGGCAGGCCAAGAAATAAGGGTCTGGATATTGATGACTTAGTCCTACAAATTTCAAGACCTCTCGGAGTTGCTTTTTTAGCATGGTAAGTGGTTGAATGAATCTGGAGCTGGGCTTTAGACAATTGAGAATAATGTTGGCCAAAATGGAATTTTGTTTCTCATTTGTCATGCGCTTATTTGAGTTTTGCTTCAGCAGGAAGGCATATTCATCCACTATAATTTCCATGGTGGTTGCAGCATTTTTGAAGTTTGGATTAAGATATTCCAAGAGTCCAGCAAACCTATCTGCTCTCAGAGCTTCTAGCTTTTTCCTGCAATTCTCCTCCTGGAATAATTGACTCTCTTTACTTCGTAATAGACATGGATCCAAATGACAGAAAAGTTCTGTGTATTTCCTGAAACAACGACTGACTTTCTTGCTTAACGTGATTTCCACGATTTCTTTTTGGGTATACCTCATTTTCAGAAGAACCATATAATCAATAAAAAAGTCAAAGCACCTTTTCAGATCTGATTGTAAAGTTTTTAGGTGGGATGTGAACTTGCTAAGAGCCAAATAATATTCGTTTCTGGGATCAGGAGGAATGGTCCATTTTCCTGATAAAAATTGCACCATAGTTTTTATGGATAATTCATTTTCTTTGTGGAAAAAGGGAGTGAGCTGAAGAATCTGGATAGTGTAAAGACCAACTTCTATTTCACCCAAGAAACAAGCTGTATTATACATGTCATATCGTCTCTGGGACTTCTGTGGTGACCATTCCTCGGTTTCATAGTTTTTACTATCAGTTTGCCTTTGGGATTCTTTGAAAGCTCTTGAGGCTTTTTCGGCAGCTTCTAGGAGATGTGTTAGGTCATTAACAGTAATGCTCCTACAGTTTTTATTCCCATCCAACCACCATTTGATTTCACTTTTGTAGACTTGACCAAGGGTATCTGAAATATAGGAATTTTTAGGTGCTTTCATTTTGGCCTGACGTGCCCAGTCCAGAGCCGTGTTAAAGTCCTTCTCTTTAATGTAGAAATGTCTTGCTAAGGCTTGACAAATGAATGCATTTTGTGGGAATCGTCTGCTTCCTGCACTCAAGACCTTTTCAATGTCTTTATTCTGTAAAGCTTCCATTAATGGGGAAAACAAAGTGTCTGTTTCATCTCCATACTCCTTGCGCTGTCTTGTAAGCAGAAGAGTTTGAACATCATGTTGAAATTTGTCTCTTCCTATTCCAGAATCATAGAATAAATTCTCGTCTAATATATTCAATGCAATTTGACATTTATCTAAGTGATAGCTTCTTTCCAGTTCTTTTAGACAGTACAGGGCAATCAGAGGGTGAATGACACGCACACCTGTGTATCTCCCATATTCTGCAACTTCTGTTTTTATTAGAAGTGTAGAATAAGTTCCCATCTTGTCTTCTAAGCTTTCAGGTTCCCAGGGTGTACTAGTGTATATGATTCCCAAAAATATTTCACACTGTGAAACTGAAATTGTAGAATCAGTGACATAAGAGTTGAGTAAAGCCAGGAAGGAAATGAGTTGTGCTTCCTTCCTGTCAACATCCTGTCCTTTTAGGATATTCCTGACTACATTTTCTATATATGTTTCATCAAAATTGCTTTTCATGATCATGAAGGAATAAAAGTTTTCACAGTTCTTGTGCTGCTTTTCAATTTCCTTCAGTTTGGCCCCAAAAGCTCTTTGTTCCTTGGAAGAAAGTTGGTAATTTAGTGCAATACTGTCTGCCAATTTTGCACTTTCATCTGGATTCTGGGATCTCATGCAGTTTAAGATGATTACCAATGTTTTTTCATATCGCAAATCCTTCTCTGCTAAAACGGAATGGATGGCATTTTGTAGAAAGTAGACATTTTCTTGTTCTTCAAAATCATCCACAAGGAGGAGCACAGGAATGTAATCCTGATGGCTGTTTGCCTCATAGGTGACCAGATTGATCACTTGCTCTCCAATTTCTGCAAAACCAGTTGTTTTGTTTTTTAACACAGCACATCTGAAGTTTTTCTTTAAGTCCCAGAGAACATGCATAGCCAGTGTGGTACCCCCACAGCCTGGATGATGATAAAGATTGATGATTTTTGCAAATATTGGTTTAGGAGACTCTGCCCAGCACTGTATTAAATCTTTAAGCTTTTCATAACTGTCCCTTTTAACAAAATCTGAAGAATAGTTTTCAGAAGAAAAATAGAAGTTCCACCAGGATACTTTGCCACCTCGATAAAAGTGTTCTTCTTTTGATTTCTTAAACTCCAGGAATTTATATTCGTCTTTCTCGATGTCTGTGTCTCCACACTCATTTTCACAGAGGATTTCTAGTGCAGTCAAGACATCCTCTTTCTTTTTCTCTAGGATAACTGAAGAAGATCCACGGGCGGGCAAAAACCTTCTTGATGACTGAGTCACCGATTTTAGTTTAAGGATAGTGCTGTTTACCAGTTCTATATTTAATGTGGAAATACTGTGGTTTGTTAATTCATCTTCCATCTTCATTCTTGTTTGTAGTAGATCTTTCCATCGTTGATAAATATGTGAATTCACAGAGATACACAACATATTTTCCATTCCTTTGAGAGCTTGATAGAAAGCCCAGAAAGTTTCAATGAGTGGATCTCCTGGGCTTTCCACTGAAGAGAGTAATAGAAACACTACCAAAAATTTTCCTCTTGTCATTATATTTTCATCTGTGAGAAATAAAATTAGTTTCCTGACTTCTGAAGCTCTTTCTCTCTGCCATAAATGTGGTTCTAGAGGTTTATATATCTCGCTTTTCAGGTCTGATCTGCCATTGCAGAAAATCCAGCTGGGCTGTTGGTAAAGATTAAGAGCAGAAATCTTCTCCCTCATGTTAGTTGTCTTGTCTTCATACTGATTTGGAAAGTGAAGGTTTGCCACTCGGCTTTCTTTGTAAGCTTTGACCACTCCATTGGTCGCAGATTCAGGATCAAACTCCAATACAGCAAACCATTTAATTTCCTTTAAAAAATCTAAGTGCTTTATTTGGTTCGGATGGCATTTATTTGTTACAAGAATGTACCAGTCATAGTATGAATTATCCAGTGAGTCTCGGTTTCCTATGAGAAGTTTAACCAGCTTTAGTCCTTCACTCTCCTTCTTCATTGTCTTCATTCCATACTCTTCTTCAGCCTCTTTTCTAGATGCCACCAGTGACTTTAAATTTTGTAAAAATTCTTTGAAATCTATATCCCGTTGCTTGGAATTGGCCAGGATATCCCTAGAGCTAGCCCCTTCTCTTACAAACAGTGAAGTATTTTGGTTTTGTTTCCATATTTTATCTTTACAAATTTGCATCTGAATGTAGAAATACTTATCTTTACATATAGAGTGTTTTGGAATAATATCGACTTCAATGACAAATCTGTCAGATGGCATATTGTTCTGCAGAAGGACTTCCACAAACCTTGGCTCCCGAATACACTTCTTGGCTTGATTGATCTCACTTTCTTCAAAATACTTTTTGATCATTAGATTGAAGTGGTCAATGAAGGCATCCTTACTGGTGATTTTCACACCAACAATTTCTCCATGGGGTTTGTCCTTGACTCCAAAATGGATGGTGCCATTGGTGCGTGAATTCATACAAGCTGATGCAAATCGGAAGACTTCGTTGCTGAATTTCATCTTAATGTCCGCTTCTGTGGCTGTTTCTGTGTTTGTGAGAGCTTTGAACTCATGTATTGGATCAATGAGATTGAGTGCTCCTGTTTCAGGTTGTAGAGTATAATGTTCTATGTAGCGATGGCTGTCATGGAACTGATCAAAAGGATATGGCATACAAGTCAATTGTTCAGGTTTTAGCTCACCCTTTTTCTTGTCTTTAGCATTTGCTACTTCTTCTTCTAACACATTTTCTTTCACAAGAATTGATTCTCGTTCTTTGATATCTCTGACCTCTCTGGGATCATAATCAATATTGGATGACATTGAATTTTCTTCTTCCTTTTTGGTCTGTTTTGGATCTTTTTGGTGTTCTCTTTTGGACGGTTTTGAATGATCTAATTGTCCAGGATCATGATTGTCACTTTCAGGGGACTTACTATTCAATTTGTTATATGAACGTTTTATCAAAAGTGCTGGACCCCGTGGTAGCCCCATTTCTATAAGGTCCTTCTCAGTTAATTCCTGCAGGACTAATCCTGTCACTTCTTCACTGAGCAGAATTTGTCCATATTGCTCATTAATCTTAAGGTCGTCAGTTACCCATTTTTTCACATGCTCTTTGGTCCAGTCTTTAATAATTTCAGGTAGAGATACTTGTTTACTCATATCAAAGCTTCAACTTCTTCCTGAGAAAAAGCAATATAATAGTATTTTAGAATTATACTGTATTATTAAGATCATACAGTCAATTATGTATACATTATCATACAGAAGATACATATGTATATGTATAATATTGCTCAAGGCTGACTCTTAAAACTGCTTGATACTTACTTTAGCTGTTTTACCACCCTAATTCATACCCTTGTTTCTTAGGTGACTCTAATTGTAATTATGAAATAAGCTGTAGCTGCTAACTAGGTGACACGCCTTTTAGCCTTATAATAATTCTCCCTTTTAGCTTAACTTGGTGAAAGTTGGGTTTTTGTAACTTAAAACCAGAATCTTAAGTAACATAGAAATTGGTTCCCATAGCATATAGGAATATTGCAAATATACTTTAAAATAATGAAACTGGATAGGTAGAGGTGGGTTAAGGAACAGAAACCCACAGCTGACTATCTTTGTTACATAGTAACGGAGCAGTTGGTAAAATAATCATCTGTTTTCTTTTGGAACTCAAGCTATTAGGCCACAAGGTTAGGGTTTGGAGGAACTTGGTAGCAAAATGTCAGGATAATTGATTTGATTGGCTAATTCTTGTGCTCTCAGGAGGTACCAGAAGAGACTAGCTGTAATTCAAGCTGGGCTCCCTGAAACTAAATACGGAACATAGTATGAGTTTTTAATTTTGTTAGAGCCATTTTCTCCCAAAATATTGATATGAGGCTAATGAAGGTCCTATAATTATGTACTTTGATGAATGGCAAGACCTGCCTATTTTGGACTCCTAGAACAGGGGTTCTCAACCTCAGTTAAACATTAGAATCACTTGGCGTTCCACACCTCAGACTGCATTAGTTGGTTGAGGGAGTGAGGGTGGTGTTTTCAGGCATTAGTACTTTTAAAAATTTGCCTTGGTGCATCTATTGTGCAGATAAGACCAACAGCAGTGGTTCTCAAGGTGTGGTCTCCAGACCAGCAGCATCAGCATCACTTAGAAGCTGGCTAGAAATGTAAATTCTCAGGCCCCTACTTAGACCTACTGAATCAGAATTTAAAAGGTAAATCAATTAATTAGTTTAAGTAAACAGAAAACCCAGAAAGTGAGACTATTTTAAGGATAGACAAAACAACATTAAAAGATCAAATGAAACAAAAATACTAGACTAAACTATAAAAAGAGAAAATACAAGCATTTTAAACCAGGGGTCCCCAAATCTGGTGACCTGGACCAGTATCAGTCTCTAACCTGTTAGAAACTGGGCTGCACAGCAAGAGGTGACTGGCTGGCGGGTGAGCTGGCAAAGCTTCTTCTGTATTTACAGCTTCTCCCCATAGCTTGCATTACTGCCTGAGCTCCACATCCCATCAGATCAGTGGTGGCATTAGTTTCTTATAGGAGTGAAAACCCTGTTGTGAACTGTGCATGTGAGGGATCCAGGCTGCACCCTCCTTATGAGAATCTAGTGCCTGATGATCAGTCACTCTCTCCCATCACCCCAGATGGGACCATCTAGTTGCAGGAAAACAAGCTCAGGGCTCCCACTGAGTCTACATTATGGTGAGTTGTATAATAATTTCATTATGTGTTACAGTGTAATAATAATAGAAATAAAATGCACACAAAATGTAATGCCCTTGAATCAACTCAAAACCATTCCTCACTACCCCGTGGAAAAATTGTCTCCCATGAAGCCAGTTCCTGGTTCCGAAAAGGTTGGGGACTGCTGTTTTAAACGATTTGTAATTTTTAGGTTCCTTAGCTTTAAGGAACCTAAGTTTTTAAAAAAAATTTAATGTACAGCCAGTGACAAAGTCTAGCCAAACTGCAAATTTGAACCATCTGTATTTGGAGCTTCTTGGAAAAGTTCACCAGAAAGTCCCCTTGAAATTATGCATGGAGAATAAGCTAAATTGGGGCTTCAACTTGCAGCCCTGTGATTGGCCACAGAGGAAACTTGCACTACACATTTGTGGTGTGAATACTGTATTTGCACCAGGATGATTTACCCCAACTATAGGCATGCAACCACTGAGCCTAGCAGCTTCCACTTGCCTTGATAAAACTGTTCCTGGTTGTCTTAGTGCCTTGAATTCTCTTTCTTACTCTGGCTTCAGTCTGTGGATCACAACTAGTCCTGGGCCAATTAGCAGAACCATGAGCAACTGGCACAATGAACACTATAAACATATTTTAGGTAATCAATTCAGTTCATCTGCAGTGTAGACAGAAGTCACTTGTGGGTCTTAGGAGGTCCCACAAAAATTAGCCCATATATTGTAACTAGACATAAGTGTTATTTATCTTAAATAGTGTAATCTGTTCATTCATTCAACACATATTTAATGAGCACCTATCATGTACCAGGCATCATGCTCAGTAAAAACAGTGATAATCAAAACAGATGTGAAGCTCTTTCATGATATTTATTGTCCATTGGAGAAGATAAAAAAATGAAATAAGTCACACACATACACACACGCGCACACACACTCAAAAGTTTATACTGACAGTGTGGTAATGCTTTTTGTCAGACACAAGAAGGAGTCTAGGCCTGGGATATGTGAGGAGGAAGAGGGTGGGAACACTGGGCAGGTGAAGTTAAGGGAACTGCTGGAGTCATGTGAGAGGCAAGTGAGGGAGAAAGCCTGGAGGACAGAGTTAGGAAATAAGAAATATCTACCTGGTGGACCTGCCAAAGGCTCCTTTAGTGGGTCTAAGGGGTATGACATAGTACTGTTCCAGCAGTGGGCAGTTCCTACTCCTGTACCCAGAGCCAGAGCACTGGGCCTGCCATAGAGTACTCCTGGGCAGATGGAGCCTGGGAGCCTGGTAAGCTCATCCGTGATCTACCCATCTGCCCTGCAGAGGCCCTAAGTGTCATCTCAGGTAAGACTGACAGAGGGGCCCTGCCTCACCTGTTTACAAGCATTATATAAAACCAATAGTATAAGCAGTTATTAATAAACATCCTTAATGAAATTTTTTTGAAGTCATTACATATGAGATAACTACCATAGTATTTTAAACTTTAGTCTTAAGATATTTCATACTTTGAAAATTTGCTGAATACTTACTTTTTATGTATTTTATACATTTTTAGACGTTTTAATATATTTTGTATTAAAATGTAGGAAGCTGAAGGGAAGAGGACACTTGTGTCCTCAGATACCATTTCTGTCATAATTATTGGTGGCTCAATAGACATGTCATTGATTCTTCCAATACAATGGCCTCTCACCCGATTGACTTTTATCTTGACATCAACTCACCTCTATTCCCATGGTCATATCCTTGACCTTACCATTACTATTATGGATTGAATTCTATCATGCCAAAATTCGTGCGCTGAAGTCCTAACCTCCAGCACCTTAGAATGTGACTTTACTTGGAGACAGGATTGTTGTAGATGTAATTAACTGACATGAAGTTATTATAGTGGACCCTAATCCAATATGACTGAGGTTTTTGTAAAAAGGGGAAACTTGGGCACAGAGGCTTGCTTACACACAGGGAGAACAGTATATGAAGACGAAGGCAGAGGTCAGTGTGATGTTTCTACAAGCCAAGAATCATCAAAGATTGCCAGCATGCTACTGTGAGAGGCATGGAAGAAATTCTCCCTGGTAGCCCTCAGAAGGAACCCACCCTGTCAATACCTTGATCTTGGACTTCTAGTTGCAAGGATTCTGAGATAATACATTTCTGTTGTTGAAGTGACTCTGTGCTACTTTGTTATGGCAGCTCTAGCCAACAAATACAGTTACTGAGAACTACAAGCCCTCCATCCTCTCTGTTTCAAACACTTCCCTGTCCCTACCGTCTCTTGCCCCTCAGGCCCACTGCCTTTAGTGCTCAAACACTAGTAAGTATTTCTTTAACACCAACACCTTCGATCTATGGATTCTACTACCATCTCACTTTTCCTCACTCCATTCATGTTTCACTTTTCCTCTTTTACTGGCTTAATATTTTTTGATTATTCATCATTATCACTTTTTTTTCTCCTCTCTGGTACACTCTCACAGTTAAACTACAATGCTAGTTACATCCACCACTCAGTCGCCAACAGCTTGTCAGAGCGTGACTGGAGATGGCCCTCCACACCCTGACTGGGACATGGCTGGACAATGGCCCTCCACACCCTGACTGGGACATGGTTGGACAATGGGCCTCCACACTGACTGGAGCATGCTGAACAGTGGCCCTCCACACCCTGACTGGAACATGGCTGGACAATGGTCCTCCACACCTTGACTGGGACATGGCTGGTCAATGGCCCTCCACACCCTGACTGGAACATGACTGGACAATGGTCCTCCACACCCTGACTGGAACATAGTTGGACAATGGGCCTCCACACTGACTGTAGCATGTTGAACAGTGGCCCTTCACACTCTGACTTGAGCATGCTGGACAGTGGTCCTTCACACCCTGACTGGAGCATGCTGGAAAATGGCCCTCCACACCCTGACTGGAATATGGCTGTACAATGGCCCTCCATACCATGACTGGTCTCACCTTAATGCTCTCAGCTACCATGCTTTATTTTTTTCTCTGCTTTAGTCAACCTCTCCACTTGCAGTAGTCACTCTCTTATTCTCCTAAATGATCATTTCATCGTTTCTCCTCTCTCATCAAACCTACAACACCTCCTCACCACGGTCACCTTGCTTCCTGTTTAAACCAGCAGAATTGAAGGAATCCAAAGAGAGCTTCTCCAAACTCCTGAAACCACA
>NW_012106086.1:639918-641823 GCF_000951045.1 Mandrillus leucophaeus | reverse complement strand
ACCCTTTCCCACTATCCCTACTGCTACCACTCTGTTCCAGGCCATCATCTCTTTCCTGGATTGTTTTTGTTACCTGGTCTGACTCTGGCTTTGCCCCACCCCCATGCCATTCACTCTATTTTCAACACAACAGCCAACCTGATCCTGTTCAAACATGCAAGTGTGATCATGTCACTGACTCTTAGTCAGTGTCCTCTGCTCAAAACTTTTATCTGACTTCTCATCTCACATGGAGTAAAAGCCAAAGTCCTTAAATAAAGTCTGACATGATATGTCCACCCCTCTGTCTTTTTGACCTCATTACTTCTGCTCACTTCCCTCCAGCTGCCCAGTTGTCTTGCTGTTCCTCAAACATGCCAGCCATGCAGCTGCACGAGGCCTTTACACTACCTGTTCCCTCTGCTTGGAATGCTGTTCCTCCAGATGCCAACATAGCTCACACCCTCACCTTTTTAGCTCTTTACTCAAATTCAATAAGGCCTTTCTTGCTCATCTTTCTTAAAATTTCAGTCCTTACTCTAGCACTTTCCATTGCTCTTCCCTGCTTCAAGTTTTCACTTTAGATCTATGTACTATACATTTTACTTAATTATATTTCTCATTCTGTGTCAGCAACTGGAATATAACCTCCATGAGAAGAGGCATTTTTGCCTGTCATTCATGCATGAATCACCAGGGCCTGACATAAAATACGCACTCAATAAATATTTGTTGAATGAGGAAATTAACGTTTTTAGATTAGTGAAACAATTGAATTGCATTGGGGAAATATCTTCATGTTGTCATCGATGAGACCAAAACCAACTCCAGCATCTGGGTTAGCTGGTCATAATTAGTAAGAAAAGAGTTTACTTTTCAAAAAGAAAAGTCAGTAAGCATTTTATTCTTCATCTAACGGGCAAATTAGAGAGACTTGATGTCCTATTATAAGCTCCAGTTTCCTAACACTTCTCCTCAGGTTTTGATGTCTCACTTATAGTCCCTGAGTGAGCATTTTTCTCAGATAGGGTTTTCCCCGGAGGAGATCTCTTTCTACCCTCGGTCCTCAGTAAGCCGGAATCCCAGGGCTTCAGGGTCACCCTCCACTGTTTTAACTGCTGTTGCTGCTCTGGGCAACAAACCCTCCTCTGGAGATGCTCTTACCATGCACCATAGACTGGCTCTGTTTAGGTGTGAGGCAGTATCTTCTCCTAGCCAGTGTCCTCTCTCAGTAATTCAAGCTACCCATCCTTTCTTTGGGTCACCCCAAATACTGTAAGGAAGAACTTTAGATTTTTCTCTTCTGTGACTACAGCAATTCTGATAGACCCCAGCACTCTACAAGAAGCAGCATTTTAAGAATTTCCTGCTTAGCAACCATTACATGCCCAGAGACACTGTGTGTGCCGGGTGGTGGCATGGGGGACAGCAGAGGGCTTGTCTTTGTGTCTTTGTGTTACCTGATAGTATGACAGCTTCCCCTCACTTTCTTCTTTATTGATTGACTTCTGTCAGGAACTACCAGGGAGATAGAAACACCCTTCTTAAACAGGGTGACTGGCATCTGTGCTTCTTAAGCCTTGAGTCTTTTTATCTTTACCTTGTCTTAGAGGTTTCCCAATGGTTCAAAGATAAAAACTCCACACCCTGACTGGAACACGGCTGGACAATGGCCCTTCACACCCTGACTGGAGCATGACTGGATAATGGCCTCCATACCATAACTGGTCTCACCTTAATGCTCTCATCTACCATACTCTATTTCTCTGCTTTAGTCGCTCTCTTATTCTCCTAAATGATCATTTCATTGTTTCTCCTCTCTCATCAAACCTACAACACCTCCTCACCACGGTCACCTTGCTTCCTGTTTAAACCAGCAGAATTGAAGGAATCCAAAGAGAGCTTCTCCAAACTCCTGAAACCACA
>NW_012106086.1:624740-637008 GCF_000951045.1 Mandrillus leucophaeus | reverse complement strand
TACAACACCTCCTCACCACGGTCACCTTGCTTCCTGTTTAAACCAGCAGAATTGAAGGAATCCAAAGAGAGCTTCTCCAAACTCCTGAAACCACATCTACCCATCAACCTGCTTCTTCACTTTTCTTCTGTTACTACATCATATGTTAGTTTCTGTTCTCTGCCTAGTGAGAGAACGTATGCCTAGTGAGGTCAAGCTCTCTACTTGCAGTAGCCCTTGTATCCCTCTCACCTATTCAGAAAGTTGCTCCAGAAAGTATCCCCTCTCTATTTGGCTTCTTCAGTCTTTCCTCATCTACTAGATCTCCTTCAGCAATCAAGCATGTTTATGTTTTTCATGTTAAGCAAGACTCTTTGGAAACTACTCTTACCCACATTTCTGCTTTTCGTCACAGTAGATCTGTCTACACTTTCCGTTTCCTGTTTCTCTTCTCCCACTCACTTTAGAAGTCACTCCAATCAGGCTTTGCCCTCACTCCTCCACTGAAATTGCACTTGGCATTGCTACAGACAGTTCTTGACAGAGCAACAGCACTTGAAACAAGTGATTGCTCTCTTTTCCTTGGATCACTCTCCTTGCAGGCTTTTGGGACACCACCTTTCCTGATTTTTCCTCCTCCTTTTCTGGCTAGTCCTTCTCAGTTTCCTCTGCTGGTTCTTCCTTAACTCTCTACCTCTAAATGTTGAAGTGCCTCTCAGACCTAGCCTCTTTTCTATCTAGAGTTCTATCTAGAGTTTCTCCTTATGAATCTCATCTATCTTGCATTTAAATGTAATCTATATGCCTGTGACTTCCAAATTAACATGATCAGGCCTGGCTTCTGCCATGATGTCCATATATCTGCCTTCTCTATGTTCACCTAGATATATGACAGTCCTTCTAAAACTAACATAGCCAAAATCGGTCTCCTGATATCTGCCCCTCCCACTCCAAACTTGCTCCTCCCACAGTCTTATAAGTTAATGGAACTTGTCAGTTGTTCAAGGCAAAAACTTTGGCAGCATTTTTGACTGCTTTTTTTTTTTTTTTTTTTCACTCATTGTATTAGCAAATACTTTCAACCACACCTTCACAGTATATCCAGAATTCCACCCTTTCCCACTATCCCTACTGCTACCACTCTGTTCCAGGCCATCATCTCTTTCCTGGATTGTTTTTGTTACCTGGTCTGACTCTGGCTTTGCCCCACCCCCATGCCATTCACTCTATTTTCAACACAACAGCCAACCTGATCCTGTTCAAACATGCAAGTGTGATCATGTCACTGACTCTTAGTCAGTGTCCTCTGCTCAAAACTTTTATCTGACTTCTCATCTCACATGGAGTAAAAGCCAAAGTCCTTAAATAAAGTCTGACATGATATGTCCACCCCTCTGTCTTTTTGACCTCATTACTTCTGCTCACTTCCCTCCAGCTGCCCAGTTGTCTTGCTGTTCCTCAAACATGCCAGCCATGCAGCTGCACGAGGCCTTTACACTACCTGTTCCCTCTGCTTGGAATGCTGTTCCTCCAGATGCCAACATAGCTCACACCCTCACCTTTTTAGCTCTTTACTCAAATTCAATAAGGCCTTTCTTGCTCATCTTTCTTAAAATTTCAGTCCTTACTCTAGCACTTTCCATTGCTCTTCCCTGCTTCAAGTTTTCACTTTAGATCTATGTACTATACATTTTACTTAATTATATTTCTCATTCTGTGTCAGCAACTGGAATATAACCTCCATGAGAAGAGGCATTTTTGCCTGTCATTCATGCATGAATCACCAGGGCCTGACATAAAATACGCACTCAATAAATATTTGTTGAATGAGGAAATTAACGTTTTTAGATTAGTGAAACAATTGAATTGCATTGGGGAAATATCTTCATGTTGTCATCGATGAGACCAAAACCAACTCCAGCATCTGGGTTAGCTGGTCATAATTAGTAAGAAAAGAGTTTACTTTTCAAAAAGAAAAGTCAGTAAGCATTTTATTCTTCATCTAACGGGCAAATTAGAGAGACTTGATGTCCTATTATAAGCTCCAGTTTCCTAACACTTCTCCTCAGGTTTTGATGTCTCACTTATAGTCCCTGAGTGAGCATTTTTCTCAGATAGGGTTTTCCCCGGAGGAGATCTCTTTCTACCCTCGGTCCTCAGTAAGCCGGAATCCCAGGGCTTCAGGGTCACCCTCCACTGTTTTAACTGCTGTTGCTGCTCTGGGCAACAAACCCTCCTCTGGAGATGCTCTTACCATGCACCATAGACTGGCTCTGTTTAGGTGTGAGGCAGTATCTTCTCCTAGCCAGTGTCCTCTCTCAGTAATTCAAGCTACCCATCCTTTCTTTGGGTCACCCCAAATACTGTAAGGAAGAACTTTAGATTTTTCTCTTCTGTGACTACAGCAATTCTGATAGACCCCAGCACTCTACAAGAAGCAGCATTTTAAGAATTTCCTGCTTAGCAACCATTACATGCCCAGAGACACTGTGTGTGCCGGGTGGTGGCATGGGGGACAGCAGAGGGCTTGTCTTTGTGTCTTTGTGTTACCTGATAGTATGACAGCTTCCCCTCACTTTCTTCTTTATTGATTGACTTCTGTCAGGAACTACCAGGGAGATAGAAACACCCTTCTTAAACAGGGTGACTGGCATCTGTGCTTCTTAAGCCTTGAGTCTTTTTATCTTTACCTTGTCTTAGAGGTTTCCCAATGGTTCAAAGATAAAAACTCCACACCCTGACTGGAACACGGCTGGACAATGGCCCTTCACACCCTGACTGGAGCATGACTGGATAATGGCCTCCATACCATAACTGGTCTCACCTTAATGCTCTCATCTACCATACTCTATTTCTCTGCTTTAGTCGCTCTCTTATTCTCCTAAATGATCATTTCATTGTTTCTCCTCTCTCATCAAACCTACAACACCTCCTCACCACGGTCACCTTGCTTCCTGTTTAAACCAGCAGAATTGAAGGAATCCAAAGAGAGCTTCTCCAAACTCCTGAAACCACACCTACCCATCAACCTGCTTCTTCACTTTTCTTCTGTTACTACATCATGTTAGTATGATAACATATAACATAAAAATATTTCTCAGCCAGAATTCCACAATTTCCCACCCCTATGTTGGTAGCTGAGAAGATATATAATAACTTGAAGATATTATGTATTCAATATTACTTTCATGTGAATTTTGCCCTCTGTCAATTATAAGCATCTTATATGGTCTATAATCCATATGTAGTTGGAGCTGTTATTTAATTCAGGTGATGATGATTTGGGCAACAGATTTTCATAATGCTTGACATAACTCTTTGGCTCTTTCTGTGACTTCAACCTTACACCCTAGACTGCAGGCATAGTTTTAAACATGACGGCTTTCATGTTTAGCAAAAAGCTACATAGTATGTAGAAAGGTGGAGGAGTTGTGATCAGAAAAATGATGTCATGATTAAATTATGTCTCCTCTCAGTGAGCCTGTTTTCCCACTTATAATGTATGAAAATCAGACCAGAACTAATGTTGTCTTAGTTGTTGCTTGTTTTTGTTCTGCTTCTTCAAAAGAAATGCACCTGAAACCGCTGTATCTAACATGAGTAAAGGTGTAGCTGCTCTGGTTGGAGCTGGAGAGAAGACCTTCACTTCAACTCTACTCTGTTCTGGGATAATTTTGAAACACAGAGTTCTCTTTATTTGTACACTGGGCCCTCCCTATCAGTGGGTACCACATCGTGGATTCAACCAACCACAGATTGAAAATATTTGAAAAAAAAATTGCATCTGTACTGAAAATGTACAGACTTGTTTTTGTTGTCACTATTCCCTAAACAATACGGTATAACAACCATATAATATGACATTGTACTAGGTATTATGAATAATCTAGAGATGACTCAAAGTACACAGGAGGATGTATAGGTTATACGCAAATACCTTGCTATTTTACATTAGGGATTTGAGCATGTATAGGTTTTGGTATCTGCGCAGGTCCTGGAATGGATCCCCTACAGACAATAAATTTCAGGATCTACTGCCTAAGGACTATTATTTTTCTCTCTTTAGAGACTAAGCAGGAAGGATCAAACTGGCCTGCCCTTGGCAAGCTGTGGTGCTCACCCTCATGTTTAGGAGGCTGGGCCTCACTGGGCTCACTCACCTGACTGGACTCACTCACTCACTCACTCACTTTCCTACCTCCAGGAAAGGCTGCTCAGAATCCCAGCTGCAGCCCAGCAGGCCCACCTCTGCTCTGATGCTCTGTATAACTGAAACTGCAAAGTAAAAGTTAGTTTTATTTTCTTGAAGTGCATGTTCAAATTATGTATTTCTTCCCATAGTCTCTATACAAGCTATTGTGCATAAAAGTCTTACATAAAATGAAGGCTAAACCTTGGAGGGTTTTATTCTTTAATTAAATGTAATTTATAGGACAGAGTATGGCATAGCTGCACATGGCTACAATTTTCGACACGGTTTTGTATGCTCGGATTCCTGATCTTCTGGTCTACGTTTTACTCAGGTTTTTTAGCCTCACCCCCAGAGCTTTCCGCCTGTAGAAATATGCTGCACCCTCGCCATGCTTGCTGGAAAGTTTCTTTTTTAAAAATTCTGCAATCAGCACAAGTTACATCTATTGATTCTTATATAAAAGTAGTGATATTTCTCATTCCTTTTATAAGAAATAGCTTATGCTCACTTGCAAATATGTTCATTTTCAAAGTTCTGTTTTACTTTTTAGAATTAGTTTTTAAAGACAGCTTTTAAGGAGAGTTGATTAAACAAACCTTTAATGAGTAGAAACTTACCAGGGCTTTTCTGAAAACTTCTCTCTTTATATTAGAAACATGAAATAAGTCTTCATGAGGCTGTTTGATCCGGATTCCTTAGATTAGTTCCCCTTTCTTGATGATTTGCCAAAGTCACGTTCTGGAAAGCAGCTATGAGGAAGCAGAGCTGTAGGCAGAACAGACTTGGTCCCTGTTCAGTTTGCCGGAGGATATACTTGTTGAGAACGTATTGCATAAAACAATGATATCACAACCAATTAAAATGCAATAGACTGGACTGCTGCTTAGGAAATGTTTGTGAAACAGATTTCCCCCCCACTCAACTTTCTACTATGAAAATGTTCAAACACACAGAAAATTTGAAAGAATAGTGAAAAGAATACCCTTCTAGGTAGCATCTCTTTGTATACTTAAATACTTCTAAGAAAACAAATAAACCTCAAAAAGTATGTGGCAGGCACACTTTATCTCTCTTCCAGCATTCCACATTCAATGTAGAGCAAACCCTATGGGGTGTATCTTCAAAATATACCCAGAATTTGACTACCTATCACCACTACCACCTGGTCCAAACTCTCCTCTTCTCTCTCTTGGATTATAGGAATAGCTTCCTTGCCATGTTCCCTCTTGCTGTTATTGATCCCTTCAGGGACTTCTCAAAAAAGCAGCCAGAGTGACCTTGTTAAAATGTAAATAACATATCAATGTTGTGTCCAACCCTGTCTGTGGCTTTCCATCTGACAAGGCCTCACACAGCCTGGTACCCTGTTAACCCTTTGATATTAGGTCTTTTATTTTTCCCTCTAAATCTGGCCTAGTCACCTGACCTCATCGTTGCTTCCTGAAGGAAGCACCTGCCCCTGTTTCCAGCCACTACAATTGTTTTCCCTTCCTGGAATGTCCCTGGATACCAGCAGGGTTCACTCTCTCACTTTGTGGCCATCTTTTGTCAAATGTCACCTTGTCAGCAAGGCACTGTTTGGCCAGCCTACTGAAAACTTTATCCCATCTCCCAACATTTCCTATCCCTTTTCTGGCTTCATTTTTTATCTACTTAAGACTTACAAGCAGCAAATATTTTATATATTTTAACCTATTTACTTTGTTTCTTTTCTGTCCCACCCATTATTCTATGCACTCCGTAAGGACAAATTTCTTTATATTTTGTTCATTATCTGGCATTGCCTAGCACATAATAGCTTCTTAACAAAAATCTGTTAAATGAGTAACACATTTTCTTAAAGTAGTTAAAAGTAATGAATATTTGAAAGGCCTTGAGCTACCAATGTCTGTGGGTCGAAAGACTTCCTCATTTTCCTAGGGAAATTATTTCACTTGGCTGGAACTCCAGATAGAAATCTGGGGAAATCGCTTTACTGTGCTACCCGTTAGGCCAGAACTAACTCCAGCTTCTATCATCCGGTCACAAAGAATGAAAAGGAAGTTTTTTTCAAAAGGAAAGCAAAATGAATGAATATATCTTCTCCTGCAGTTTTTGTAGATACCCTAGTTATTGAATACACGTTACCAACTTTCTGCTGTCACTTACAGTCACCGAATGAGGCCATTTCTCACACTGCGTTTTACCTGGAGGAGGTCCCTTTTGACTCCAGGTCCCCAGTGTCTTAAGACCTCTGATGTTTTCACCCGCTGCCTTTGCTGGGAAGCTGCTCTTCTGGCAAGGGGCTTACGTTTTCCGCAGACACAATCCGCTCGGGTGAGATGCAATACCTTCTTTTAGCCACTGTCCTCTTTCAGAAATTTAACCAGTCACTCTCTCTCTCTGGAAATCCTAAAGATGGAAAAAACAGACTCCAGAATTTTTCTTTTGTTTTAGCCAGGACAATTTTAAGAGCATCTGGATATATGCTGTTGGAACTAAGGAACAATCAAAATTACCATGATTAGTGTGGACAAATTTTGTGATTGCCTTGACATAAGTCTTGGCTTTCTAGGGGCCCTCAGTGTCTGTTTTGAAACAATTGTGAGCACAAATCTTATCTTTTGCAACGTTGGTTATTGACAAAGGAGTTGCAGGTTGCCATCCTCAACACTCCAGTTTTCTCTCTTTGATGTTCAGCAAGAAGTACCAAGTCAGCAAACTCTCAGGAACGAGCACAGCTGCCCACCCCATCTTTGAGAGACCCTCATGCCCTGGGGAGGTGTTCTGCTCTGTAGGATTCTTAGAACTGATGTAGGGAAAAACACTTCAGAATCTGGCTGTAGCCCAGGGAGCTACCCACACCCTCCTCGCATAGTCTGGCAGTCAGAAGCCACACAAGCAAGTTAGTTTCATTTCCTGAAGAACACTTTGCATTTTTTTTTTCTTAGTTTTCAACCAGATTGCTGTATAAGATATATGTGAATGAAGTACTTTAATAGAATAATATTTAGCCTCTGCAGAGTATTACCTTTGATAAAATGTAAAATTTTTAACGTCTTACATTATGAAGACAGAATTTTGTGTAATTACACAAGATCACAGGTTTTCCTTTAGAATCTTCAGTGCTTAAATTCCTGACCCTGTTTGCTTCGTTTCTCTGTCCTCTTTTCCAAAGCCTGCCTGCCACAATCAGAAACCCTCCCACCATCCTAATTACACTTAATGGTATGTTTCTTTTTAGAAGAGCACTTACAAAGTTATTATCAGTTAAATATACTGACATGTATTTAATCCATTGATTTTTCTAATTACTTTAGTATTTTTATAAGTAATCGTCTATGGACGAACATATAGCTATATAAAAAGTACAGCTGAAGTTTTAAAAAATAGCTGTCTCCTCAAAGGCATAACAAATAAAGGTTTAATGATTCAGTTTACTTACCAGGATTTTCTGAAGAAGTCATTGTTTTATATCAGAAACGTGAAACAGGCCATTTGAACTTTTGCTGTCTCATTCCTCATCTGATGGCTAGGAGATATGAGTGTAAGGATTCTTTTTTAAAAATCAAGGCATTAAATTGTGAGGGCTTCTGTTCTCCCAGTGCTCTTTCTGAGGGTGTGTCAGAGTGCCAGTACAGAAGCAGGAGGAAGTTGAAGTAGAGAGAGTTTCAGTTTCGCTTTAGAATGTTCTTTTTTCTTGGGTTTAGAAGGATCTAAAATATTTTTAAATCAATAACATTACCAAAAATATCAATAAATTTGAACCACTGCTTAGAAACTATTTACCAGGCAGGTTTTTAAGTCATAAGAGTTAAGAAATAAGGAAACAACAAACAAACAAACAAACAAACAAAAAAACCTAACTATTCAAAAAACTACCTACAGGACAAAGAGAATGGAAATACCAGGGAGAAAATCAATATGTCAATGCAATCTAAGTTCCTGTTACTGGTTGAATTGTGTCCCCCAAACATTCATATGTTAAAGTCCTAATCCTCAGTACCTCCGAATGTTACTGTATTTGGAGATAAGGTCTTTCAGGAAGTAATTAAATTAAAATGAGGTCATTAGAGTGACTGTAATTGTATCTGACTGTGTTCTTATAAGAAGAGGAGATTGGGACACAGACACATATAGAGGGAAGATCATGTGAAGACACAAAGAAAAGATGGCCATCTACAAGCCAAGGAGAGAGATATCAGAAGAAACCAACCCTGATGGTGTCAGAGATGTTCTAACCAGAGCAACTCCATTTTGAATGAGGGCTACGAAAATGAGGCTGAGACTTGTTGGGCTGCATTTTCAGAAAGGTAGGCATTCCTAGCCTCTAGATATTTATTATTAAGGGCACAAATTAATAATATTTACTAAACAGACCCTGACTTGGGAGTGTCCAGATATCCTGATATCTGGAGAACAAAGGCATTCCTAATTTTGCTTTAAAGAAAATAATATATTGGCCGGTCGTGGTGGCTCACGCCTGTAATCCCAGCACTTTGGGAGGCCGAGGCGGGCGGATCACAAGGTCAGGAGATCGAGACTACAGTGAAACCCCGTCTCTACTAAAAATACAAAAAATTAGCCGGGCGCGGTGGCGGGCGCCTGTAGTCCCAGCTACTCAGGAGGCTGAGGCAGGAGAATGGCGTGAACCCGGGAGGCGGAGCTTGCAGTGAGCCGAGATCGCGCCGCTGCACTCCAGCCTGGGCGACAGAGCGAGACTCCCTCTCAAAAAAAAAAAAAAAAAAAAAGAAAATAATATCGATTCTTGCAAAATATATTAATTAAGAAAATTAATTCTTTATCAGAAACCCTTGTAGCTAAACACATCTCTCCATATATATAAGCATTGTATGGGTGGATGTGTTCCTCCTCTTACTTTCGGGAACGTCCTACTCTGTAGCCAGACAACTAGCTATTATCTCTGGAGAAGCCTTGGGTAACCCTTGACATGGCAGGTAAGAACATCAGTTCCTTCTGGATTGCTTATTCTGTTCTGACCCATTATGATGGGTCTCTGTCACCCCAGAACTGTATGGTCATGGGCATAGATGGACAAGCCCATAGATGCCATTTTACCTATCCTTTAAGCTGCTCTTCAGGGACCTTGATTTTCTCCTGAATGCCCCACCCCTTGTTGGGGAGGGATTTGTTGACTCAGCTTTGAAGAGTAGTATCTTTTGGAAATCACAAGGCAGACTAAATTGCTCCTTCTTCTTTCCCATGAATAACTATCAGGCTTTGTTGCTAAACATCCTGATATAACACTTAAAGTACGCCATATGTTGAATCCAACTACCTATTTGCCTGAACCCACAGGCATCCTACGTTATTCTTTTACCACTGTACTTTCTTAATAAACTTGCTTTTACTTTGCACTGTGGACTCGCCTTAAATTCTTTCTTGGGTGAGATCCAAGAACCCTCTCTAGGGGTCTGAATTGGGACCCCGGTCCTGTAACATTTCTGGCAACCATGAGGGACCGATACTGAAGAACCTCCCCACCAACCCAAAGGAAATAGACTACAGCACTGATTGGATGACTTTGGGTAAGTGGTGTCCTACCTGGGTAAAGAATGGGATTGGGTTAGAGGCTTAACTTAAGGGAATTAGAGTCTCTCTGAAGACAGGGTGGGTTAGAGGCCCCTCTTAATAGAAAGCAAAGACGCTTGACTGACCTCGGGTTAGAGGACCAACTTAAAAGGATTAGAGTTCCTTCTAAGATTTAGGGGGTTAGAGGCCTCTCTCAGTAAAGTCTGCTAAAAACGGGTTTGGCACCGCAGGCTATGCTCTTTGTATTAATCTGCCTTGTCCTCCTTGCTGCATAAATCAATTTCTTGGTTGCTGTCTGTGTTTCACTGTCATTTTCAGAAGACTTTATCTAAATGGTCTTAGGGATCTTAACTTACTCTTTTCCTAGGTGCTTCCTGATTTCCATGTGTCTGCTCGCGAAACATTGGGAACAAAAAGCATTGAAGGCTCCATCTTTAAAACTGCTGATTGAGATTTGGTATTCAACAGCTATGAGCAATAAAATTAGGCAGATGTGGTTATGTTTTGTTGCTGCTATGCTGACTAGGTGTGATCGAGAAGCACTAGGATGGAAATCAGGGGACTCTTCTCCTTGCTGTTTTGTTTCATTTTGCACACTAAAAACACTTCTTTCCTTTCTTGCATTCAGGCAAACTGGCTTTGCTTGTTCATTCCACACTATCACTATTGCCCAGGACCTGCTTGCTCTGGTCATTCTCATCTAAATCCTCTTCATTTCCTTTGCCTTATTCAATATTTTTGTCAAAGTCCATGTTGTGGTTTATGTGAGATTCATGACTCAGCTCACTTACGTTATCTGGATAATGTGAATCATGTTTGATGAGAGGAAAAGAGGAAAAAGAGCTAGACATACTAGATGATCCTTTAATGCAAGCAGCCTTGGTTTAGCAGGCAGTTTTGCGTGGAGCAGAACCTCTTTCTGTCAGCTCTGAAGGTTGAGATGTGTCTGTCCTTTCTCCCTCTAATCCCCCTTGAGAACCCTTCATCCCCTCCTCCTTATCCGTCTAGCCCCACTCTATACCCACCACTCCCTGAGGAACTTAGCCTGGTGAGTACTACCCCTAGTGGAGCCTCCTGTCAACCTCTAAAGGGAAACCTTTGTCCACTTAGAGAAGTGGTAAATAGGGAAGGAGGCACTGTGAGAGTACATGTTCCCTTTTTTATGTCTGATTTGGCTCTGTGTAAAGAGAAGTTTGGTGATTTCTCTGAAGACCCAGGAAGATTCATAGATGAGTTTGAGAAATTAATTCTGACCTATAGTTAACTTGGCAGGATCTGCATGTTTTGTTGTCTCTGTGTTGTACAGTGGAAGAGAAACAATGCATTTTGGGGACAGCTAGGGCCCATGCAGATGAGGCATTGGCTCACAACCCAAACCGTAATACATATCAGGCAGGCGGTAGAGCAGTTCCAGATCAAGATCCAGAGTGGAACTATCAAAGGGGCAGTGACAACTTGGGGAGAAGAGATCATATGGTCATTTGTTTGTTGGAAGGGATGAAGAAATGTATGAAAAAGGCTCTTAACTACGAAAAGGTTAAGGAAGTTTCCAGAACAAAGACGAGAATCCAGCTTTGTTTCAAGGGCATTTAGTTGAGGCACTTAGGAAATATACTAACACTGATCCTGCCTCAAGGGACAGACAAACCCTTTTGGGAGTGCATTTTATAAGCCAGTTTGCCCCTGATATCCATAGGAAACTAGAAAAAGCAGCTATGGGTCCCCAGAATCCCATATGGGACAGCTTTTGTATATGGTATTTTTAGTTTTTAATAACAGGGACAAAGCAGAGGAAGCAGAAAGAGTAGGAAGGACCTCCCACAAGGTGCAGCTCTTGGCTGCTGCCTTAAGCTTACCTCCCACATGGGGTTGCCCTCCTGGTTCTTGGCCTGAACAAGGGAAGCTGAAAGGTGAGAAGTCAGAGTCACTGTGCCTTGGGCATGAATCAGTGTGCACACTGTAAGAAAGCTGGCCTTTGGAAGAGGGATTGCCCAGCACGCTGAAGGGAGCCATTGGCACCCGAACCAGTGATGGCCAAAATAGCCAGGCAAGCCCAAGAGTGACTGGGTCTGAGACCTCCCAGCACAGCTCCCATCAGACAACTAGCTATTATCTCTGGAGAAGCCTTGGGTAGCCCTTGACATGGCAGGTAAGAACATCAATTCCTTCTGGATTGCTTATTCTGTTCTGACCCATTATGATGGGCCTCTGTCACTCCAGAACTGTATGGTCATGGGGATAGATGGACAAGCCCATAGATGCCATTTTACCTATCCTTTAAGCTGCTCTTCAAGGACCTTGATTTTCTCCTGAATGCCCCACCCCTTGTTGGGGAGGGATTTGTTAACTCAACGGCGAAGAGTAGTATCTTTTGGAAATCACAAGGCAGACTAAAATTGCTCCTTCTTCTTTACTGTGAATAACTATCAGGCTTTGTTGCTAAATATCCTGATATAACACTTAAAATACACCATATGTTGAATCCAACTACCTATTTGCCTGAACCCACAGGCATCCTACATTATTCTTATATACAAGTTACGGAGCAAGTTTATTCCAGCTGTC
>NW_012106086.1:601871-617645 GCF_000951045.1 Mandrillus leucophaeus | reverse complement strand
AAATAGACTGTACTCAGATACTCACATGTAAAGGGTTTAAATATTTATTAATATTCGTTGACACCTTTACTGGTTGGATTGAGGCTTTTTCTACCTGGTCTGAAAAGGCAATTGAGGTTTCTAAGTTCCTACTAAAGGAAATAATTCCTAGATTTGTGCTGCCTGAGAGCTTACAGAGTGATAATGGCCCATCTTTCACAGCAACAATTACCCAAAACATATCTTCAGCTCTATGAATTCCTTAGTACCCCAACTACAGCTAAACTCCTGAGAATAAACAGCTGGGTCCACTTACCTCCAATTAAACCTGTCTCTTACGAAGTCCCACAGACCTACGGAACACAAGAGACTGATCCTGTTTCTTCCTGTGAGTGAATCAGTGACCTCTGACTCCTGTTTGGAAGAAATGAAAGGGATGGGTTACATAAAAATATAGATTGACAATCTACTTTTGGGTATAAGTTGGAATCATGCAGAAAGTAACTTATTTACTCAGTGGGCACAGACTTTAGCCTCTACATAATCAGACAAACTGTTGGGTATGTGGAGAATTGCCACTTTCCTCCACTTCTGGGTTGTTCTGACATATTCAATCTGCCAACTTAAGTCTGTGGGGGACTTTATTGTGTTTCAGACTATTACCTAGACTATGAAAGCTTTAGACACTTATATCTCTGCTACTGATGTACTATCAGTCGACCCTATATCGACTTGGTTCCAACAACTTCCCAGTTCTTGGAAAGCCTTTCTGTTTAGTTTGCTTGGAATGATTTTACTTATGTTACTTTGCTGTTGTGGAATATATTGCAGTTGTACTTTCTGTATAGGAATGCAAGACAAGCTCACTCAGTGCTTTTTTGAATTGAACACTTACTAATCGCCACTTAATCTTCTGTGGCTTAAGCTACTCAGTCTGTGGTACTTTTTTATGGGAGCCTTGGCAAATTAATACAGTGCCATTAAATTTCTGCTTGCTTATTTACCATTGATTTCATTTTCTTTGGAAAACTAAAACTTTTTTTTTTTTTTGGAGGTTTTAATCACCTTTTGTCAGAACTCGGAGTTATGAACGACCTTCACCATACCAACACTCTCTGACTGAGTTTCTCTCTACCCTGAATGTGAGAGACCCTAATAGTCAGGAATATCATTGCCCCATTCAGGCTGAAGAAGTTACAGAAGATGGATTTTCATCCCTCTGCAACCCTTAGGATTAAGGGTCCTCTTGTAAAGAGAGCCGGGAGATATGTCAGAAATGTTTGAACCAAAGCAACTCCATTTTGAATGAGGGCTAGGAAAATGAGGCTGGGACTTGCTGGTCTGCATCCTCAGAAAGGTAGGCATTCCTAGCCTTTAGATGTTTACAGTTAAGGGAACGAATTAATAATGTTTACTAAGCAGACCCAGACTTGGGAGTGTCCAGATATCCCAATATCTGGAGAACAAAGTCATTCCTAATTTTGCTTTAAAGATAATAATATCAATCCTTGCAAAATAAACTAATTAAGAAAATTAATTCTTTATCAGAAACCTTTGTAACAAAACACATCTTCCCATATATACAAGCCTTGTACTCATGGTGGATGAGTTTCTCTTATTTTTGAGAACATCCTACATTTGTCTATGGAGTAGCTATCCTTTTACCACTGTACTTTCTTAGTAAACTTGCTTTTACTTTGCACTGTAGACTCACCCCGAATTCTTTCTTGCACAAGATCCAAGAATTCTCTCTTGGGGTCTAGATCCGGATCCGTGTCCTGTAACAATGACACTTTGATCTTTGATTTCTAGCATCCAGAATTGTGAGAAAACAAATTTCTGTGGCTTAAGCTACTCAATCTGTGGTACTTTGTTATGGAAGTCCTGGCAAACTAATACAGTGCCGTCGAATTTCTGCTTGCTGATTCACCATTGATTTCATTTTCTTTTGAAAACTGAAACTTTTTTTTGGAGGTTATAGATATCAGGGTGTATATATTAAATGTGTACAATGTTTTTCTGAATCAATTATACCTCGGTAAAGCTAAAAATCATTATTTCTTCAATTGTGACTATAATACAAGTTTATTTTCAAACTTAAAAAATACAGAATATACAAAGAAGGGAGAAAACCTATGTTATCCAAATACAATATCTATTTCCCATTGTTTACTGCCTTTCTTTTTTTCTATATGTATTTTAGAATATATAAATTTAATATCTAAGAAACTTTACCAGGCCCGAAAGAATATAACTTCAAATAGGCAATGTACAATGCCCAGTAATCTAGGTTTTATTTAGCTTTGTCTTTCTCTCTCAATAAGCATATTTTGGAGATTCTCAACTGTGCATCCCCTGTCAGTTTTGACCTCCATCACTCTCATGTGATGACATGTCTTCCTATGTAATGGACAAAATTGAAGCCATCAGATGGATTTTCTCACATGCTCCAGTCTCAAGATCCTCAAACTCATTTTTTCCCACAATAGAGCAGTGATTCTTAAACCATATTGCACATTGACCCCTGGGGAGCTCTCAAAAAAGCAGGTGCTCGGGAACTCTATTGGACAATCAATTATCTCTAGGGATAGGGGCAAGCATCAATAATCTTTAAAAGCTCCTCGAGTAGTTCTAGTGTACAACCAGGGCAAGAATGTCTGGAATAAAATGAATGACTTTTTCTCTTTCTTTTCCAAACTTCTCTTCCATTTTCACACAATTCAGTCCTAAAAGCCAAGAACCAATTCAGAAAACTTATCCTTAAAATTCTATTCCTCTAGAACTGTTCTCAGTACCAAAATATTTATTACTTCAGGTTCTCCAGAGAAACAGAACCAATAGGATGTATCTCTATCTGTATCTCTATCTATATCTAGCTATATTGTATATATCTATATATGAAATCTTATATATATATATTTTCTCTTATCTCTCTATCTATCTATAAGGAGATTTATTATATTGGCTCATGTGATTATGAAGGCTGAGAAATCCCACAGTCTGCTGTCTGTAAGCTGGAGACCCAGGAAAGCTAGTGGTGTAATTCAGTGCAAGTCTGAAGGCCTGAGAACCAGAGACCCACAGTGAGGAAGGAAAAAAGGTGTGAATCCCTCTTTCTGCACTTTTAGTTCTATTCATTATCTCAACAGGCTGGATGATATCCAGCCCTTTTGGGGAGGGCAATCAACTTTACTTAGTCCACCAATTCTGGATGCTAAAATACCATCACAGATACATCTAGAAATAAAGTTTAATGTGGACACTGTATGGCCCACTCAAATTGACACAAAAAATTTAAGAATCACACAGTTACATATAGCAGTGCAGCTAAATATTTTATGACTGTATATCATAGGAGAACAGAAACTGGGAGACAATTAGCCATTTCTTCTACAGATGTCTATTTGCAATTCGAAGACTCCTAAAAAGCATAGGTTCTCTTAAGTGAAATTGGAATCTGTGAAAATTAACTTCTTAATGTCTTAAAGTTTTCTGGCTCAATATACTTTTCTGGCATAGTAAAAGCAAGAAGAGAAAGGAGGAAAAAGTGACACTGAAGAAATTGATGCTTATACAATGAAACTTCTTAAAATATGGGAAAATGTAGGAAAGTAAATATGCTGATGACTTCTGGGAAAAGGGAAGTTTAGACAGAATATCTTTAAGTCTGATATTATCATGGACCAAACTCGCACCAAATAATACAGTAACACTAGGAAATTGTATTATTTTATTTTATTTTTTGAGGCAGAGTCTTGTTCTCTTGCCCAGGCTGGAGTGCAATGGCACGATCTGGGCTCACTGCAACCTCTGCTTCCTGGTTTCAAGCAATTCTCTTGTCTCAGCCTTCTGAGTAGCTGGGATTATAGGTGCATGCCACCATGCCCTGCTAATTTTTGTATTTTTAGTAGAGACGGAGTTTTACCATGTTGGCCAGGCTGGTATGGTGCTGACCTCAGGTGATCTGCCCACCTTGGCCTCCCAAAGTGCTGGGATTACAGGTGTGAGCCACAGTGCCTGGCCAGAAATTTTAAAAATATGTCATTAGCTAGCTGAATAAGCAAAAGTATAGATTATCTAGAGCTTCCAATGCAACCGTCCAATTTATTGTCTTGGGACAGTGTTAGAAATATGGGTTGTGTGTGGTAGAAATCAGCGATTATAATATAAACCACAGTCAGAAAGATATTGAATATTCAGATGAAGGACCAGGTATGGAAAAACATTTCTCAATATTCACACTATATGTATCAGAGACATTTCATGCCCCACTTTACCTTCGTTTGGTCTATCTTTTATCATAAACATTGCTGTGACATCCAGTTTTGTGCAAATGTGACCTGACAGTACCTTACTTTAGTGACCGTGTACATCTCACTTTATGTTCCAGGCTTCTCAGGCACCAGGAATGATAGGTGACAACTGCTGGAACCCTGTGGTGTTCATGTATGAGCATTTGGGAAATATGAGGAGCATAAAAAGTCACAGGGGTAACCAACAGTTGACTAATAGAGGACAGAAGCTGGTGGAAAATTTTTCTCCTTTTCACAGCTCAGAAAAATTCTTAGTTGCATTCTGTCCGCCTCCTGAGTAGGTCCTGGCAAGATTGAGCCCAGAGCAATAACACATTCCTTGTATTGGTTTTCCAACCTTCCCTGTTTCACTTTCCCCAGGGCCCTACTACTTTTCCTTGGGCTCAAATCCAGAATAAACTATCTGCATACAAGCTCTGTTTCCTGGAGTATAGGGAGGGGATGGGGAGGAAACTGAGGCTAATACAGTTGGCACCAAAATGGGCCCAGAAAGCAGATTCACAGCATGGGATTCTGGAACTGGTCAGGAAGTGATAAGGACTCTATTAGTGATGGTAGGTTTGTTGGTGAAAATTCCTGACATGCAATCAGGATGAGGCACAGAAAGAAAGTGAAACATTGGCTTATGCTGTAGTTTCAGCGCTTAGATGGTGTTGAGAAAGCAGTGTAAGAATTCTAAATTGGACTGGATTATAGCAGCCTTGAAAAAGCAAATGACAGGTTTATATTAGCTAACTATAAACTCAAGACTGTCTCTGAAATCAGAAGGCCTACATGGTAGTATTAAAAAAAAAAAAAAAATCTGAAGCTCCTGGACAAGACTGTACTGAAAATCAGGCACAGAATCTAATTTTAATGGTAGAAGGGCTACATAGTCAACTCTATATGAGTGTACTACCTCTGTAAGTATTTGATGTCAATCAGGGCTCTGACAGGAAAACAGTGGAACCCTAGAACCTGGGTGGAGATATATGAGTAGAAAGGTCTGAATCTGGAATACCTGTACTCCCCTGAATCCTATGGACTGGTAGAATAAGCTTCTTCCCATATCAGAAGATGGCGGCCTCTCCTTGCAAAGAGAACTGGTACAGATTTCACTTCGAACAAGACAATACTTATTTTCTGTGAGATTTGCCTCAATCTTCTCTCGTTGCCTTCAGACCAATAAGACTGGGGCCAGCTTTCAGTATAGATTCAGCAGGAAAATAGAGTTTGGGAAAACATACCCCACAAAGTGCAAGACCTGTCTTATATTTACCATCAGAAACCAGGGTAAAAAATGTGATATTGGATAGTGATGTGAAAATGGGCAGAATATATGAATAGGGAAATTTATTGCTAAGTGGAGACTTTTTCATGACTCTGGATTTAATATCCTGGCCCTGATATAATATCTTAAAATAAAATAAATGCTTGAACTGCCTTGGAAGAATGTCACAGAGTTCAGGAAAGAGAGTAATTTAGAATAAATTTATTACATGATCCCAGATAACCCACTATTTCCATATTTTTCCCAGAAATAAGACACTCCTTATTTTAAGGATCAGAGGGCACTCCTTTCTTTAAGGCTATATGGAATGTACTGATGCAGAGGGTCCTGGACTCTTTGACAAACTCAGTGCTGGCTATCTGCTGAAGGCCGAGCTTGAGAGTAGGAAGTATGGCTGGATGCAGTAGCTCATGCCTGTAATCCCAGCATTTTGGGAGGCTGAGGCAGGAGGATTGCTTTAGGCCAAGAGTTTGAGATAAGCCTGGACAACATAGCAAGACCACATCTCTAAAAAAGTTAGAAATAATAAAATAAAAAAGAGAGTAGGAGATACACCCAAGAACTGTGCTCCATACAAATGGATATTTGCATTAGAGAATGCATTCTGGAAATGCAATGTCCCAAGGGAAGCATTTAAATAAAGAAGCAAGATGGAAACAATAATAGTGAGCAGCAAGACCAGAATGGTGACCAGGGGTCTGTGGTTATGTTTAAGAGGTCACAGTTCATTTCTAGGAATACGATGCACAGGCAGCCAAAACAGTATGACAAGTAGAGCCAAACTGGCATAATCAAAAAGACAAAGAGCTGGAGAGCAGACTTCAGCCAACATATTAGAAAATTATGATACTGCAGTCAGTTTGAAGATCTCAGCCAGTTTATAGATCTAGAGTCCATTGGTTGAAGAGAGCTTTCTCTTGAGGAAGGCCTCTGCAATGTCACAGCAAGTAAATATAATAAATAATTTCCCAATCTTTCCCCACAGGGACATGCACTCATTTGCCTCAATGTGCAAAAGTACAGGATTACCTATACCTTTTGAGGGCTGTTATATATAGGTCACAAGCTGACTCTGATGCCTAAGATCTAAAACACCACTGCAGTCCTCTGGTTAGAGTAGTACGGTAGTAGGTAGTAGTAGTAGTAGGAGGAAGATAAATAGAATTCTAACACAAGTCTATCTCACAAGTGGGTCCAATGCATTTGCAAACTCACAATGGTTATTTCTGTAGTCCTCGAGTACATAATTGTGAAATTCTTATCAGCTTGCCAACTCTCACATTGATTCCACAGTGTATAGAATGAGAGCCATTACACTAGAAAGGGCCAAGTAGAAGTTCCTGAATTGCCCCCATATCCTCCTGTCAAGACAGTAAATCAGATGCAATGCTTCATCCTGAGAATTTCAGAAATGAGAATTACTATCAAAAAGTTAAAGAAGGAAAAAGTCCTTGTAATAAATCTCCATTCAAATCATCTGTATTCCCCCAACAAAACTAGATGAATCAAGCATATTGACAGTGGGCTACCATATACTTAACCAAGTGGTAGTCCCAATCATAGATGCTCTGCTAGATTTGGTGTCTTCACTGCAATAGATCAACACAATCACTTAATTATGTAGCTATTGATGTAGTTAATGGACTTATTTTAGTCTCTATGAGTAATGACAATCAAAAACAGTTTGCATCTACATTGGAAGGAGAGCAGTCTACATTCATACAGACACTCCATGGCTACATTAAGTCTGTTAATATAGTCTTCAAGGACCTTGATCATGTTGATATTCCACTGAACATCCTATCTGTCCTCTATGTTGATGACATCATGCTAATTAGACTAGAGAACAGGAAGTGGCAAGTACTTGGAATTCTTTAGTAAAATAAACACATGCGAAAGGGTTAGAAGATATACCAAACAAGTCTGGGAATTTATCACAGCAATGAAGTTTTTAGGGATCTTATGGTCTGTGGAGTCCAGAAAAATAAAGAGGTTTGTAGAAGATTCAAATTGTGATGTAAGCTGCTCTGCTATTCAGACCATGTGGCCCAGCAGATCCCATGATGTTCAAAGTATTTATTGTGGATTAAAATGCTGTTCAGAGTCCCTAGGAAGGCCTAATATGAGAAATACATTGCAGATTCTCCAGGATTCTCTGGAGCAATAGCAGGGTTTTTGTGCAGAAAACAAGTTGGTGTTTGAAAAAGAGCTGTAAAAGAGACTGAGTGCCTGACCATGAGATAACAAGTGATATGGTTTGGCTGTGTCCCCATCCAAATCTCAGCTTGGATTGTAGTTCTCATAATCCCCATGTGTTGTGCGAGGGACCCAGTGGAAGGTAATTTAATCATGGGGCCAGTTACCCTCATGCTGTTCTTGTGATAGTGAGTGAGTTCTCATGAGAGCTGATGGTTTTATGAGGGGCTTTTTCCCCTTTTGTTCAGCACTTCACCTTCCTGCCACCATGAGAAGAAGGACATGTTTGCTCCCCCTCCCACCATGATTGTAAGTTTTCTGATTGTGAGTTTCTCAGCCATGCTGAACTTTGAGTCAATTAAACCTCTTTCCTTTATAAATTACCCGGTCTCTGGTATGTCTTTATTAGCAGTGTGAGAACAAACTAACACAAATAATTATGTGACTAGAGTTTTCCAACATGAGTTGGATATTATCAGATCTTAGGAGCCATGATGTCAAGCAAATGCAACAGCCATCTGTCAAATGGTGGAATGACACATTCAGATCATATCTGAGCAGGTCCAGGGGCCACAAGTAATACAAAAAGATGTGACACAGAACTCCACATCACCCATCTCAGTTGTACTATTGCCTCTCCTTCAAATTATATTTATGGTGTAATAGAAATTCCTCATGACTAACTGAGAGAAGTAGAAATTAAAGGCTTGGTTCACAGATAGGTCAGTTTGATATGTTGGTGCTAACAAAAAATGAACAGTTGCCACGTCACAATCACACTCATCAGATACCCTGACAACAAATGGTGAGGGGCAATCCTTCCAGCAGGCAGAGCTACAAGCAGTGTAGCTGGTCATTGATTTTTATGGAAGGGAAAATAATCTGAAGTATGGATATAAATAAAACCTTGAGCAGAGGAGACATGGAGGGAGTAAATGTAATATTGGAAACAAATAAGTCTGGGGAAGAGGCATATGAATGGACCTCTGGAAGTGACTGCACACTTTGTGTATCCTTTTGCCTTATGTTATGTGCATCAGAAAGCATCTACTGAAGAGAAGACACTAGACGACCACAGAGAGAAACTCATCACACAGATGTTAACAGCTTCTCTCTTTAGCTACTGCAGTGTCTGCACAATGAGCCTTGGAATGGATGGCCATGGTAATAGATTTGGAGGTTATTTATGTGACTAATATCAGCGACTCTCTCTCACAAAATTGGCTTATTGGCCCTGCCACTGTCACTGTTAATTGGCCCACCTGCATAGCACAGACCGGAGCTGAGCCTCCACATGACACCATCCTTCAGGGATAATAGCCAGGCACTTAATGGTAGGTTGATTATATCAGACCTCTTCCACCCTGGACTAATTTATCCTTACTAGAACTGATACTCTCTCTGCATATGTGTTTGTCTTCCCTGCCTTGAATACCTCCAGAGCTCATACCATCTGAGTGATTATAGAATGTGTGATTTACTGATATGGCATTCCACACAAAAATGCATCAGATCCATTTCAAGATAAAGAAAGATTTATTATCCTGGAAGTGAAGCAAGATATCTCACTGATTCCTTTGCTGGCAGGAATGAGAGTACACAGGCACTGTCGAGGGCAAACTCCACTCACTAGCTGCTTCACCCCTTGTGGGAGGGGGAGAGCAGGTGAGCAGGTCCTGGAGCCGGGGAGAGCAGGTGAGCAGGTGCTGGATCCAGCAAGAGCAAACTCCATACTGGCCCCAAAGCAGCATCTAGGGCAGGGTGTCCAAAACCCCCGAAGCCACAGAGGAAATGTTACAGTGCCCTTTTAGCTTTGCCATTCACAGATGGCTCAAGTGTTAACAGCTCGGTGGAAAGTCAGTGTGACAGCCTTTTGCATCCACATTCGAGTCCTTGTCCAGCATCCAAGAGGAATGAGATGGCACAAATGACTTGAAGATAGTAAATGCAGAGGATTTTATTGCCAATAAAAGTGGCATTCAGAGGGAAAGGAAGCTGAAAAGTGAACAGAGCGGGAAGGTAATCTTTCCCTGAAGTCTAACCATCCCCAGTCAGAATCCTCTCTGAAGCTATGCCATCAAGCTGTCCTTCTGAAGTCAAGCTGCTTCTCTCTGACATCCCATCATAGTTTCTGATGTCCAACTGCATCTCTTCCTCCTGCTGACTGAGCCTGGGGTTTTTATGGGCACTGAATGGGGGCAGAGCAGGCCATGGGTAGTTTTAGAAAAGGCAACATTTGAGTGGGAAAACAGGAATGCAAGTTCTCACTTTGGGCCACAGTTCCAGGCTTGAGGGTGGGGCCCTTGCTGGGGACTCACCCTCTTCTGCCCAAAATTTCTCTACCTCCTTTCCCAGTGAGAAGGACTGGAAAGTCCTGACTCATCAATATAAATCCTAGTCTTGTGATCTTGGCCAAGTCATTTAACTACTCTTTTACTCAGTTTCTTCATCTACTCAGATGAGGATGACAGGGGTCCTATTAAGATCATATAAGACAAGGCTATGTGTAAAAAAGTCCTTTAAAAACCACCAGGCATAATGTTAGGGATGCATTTGGTATGTAGAGCTGTGGTTTTTAGGCATATCTTGTGAGAGAAGAGGTATTACAAGTCACAGGATTTCACATCAGGTAAGGGAGGGGAATACACCTATCACAGCTCCTATAACCCCGAGACCTGTGGTTTACTCTCAGTGTCTGGGAGCAGATTTTAGCTAGAAGAAGCTTTTTGCTTTCATTTATCAGGTAACTAATATATGTAGTAATCATTCCAAGTTAGTGTGCCCCTTTTGTTTTCTCTGAGTATCTGGATTGTGTCCAGTTTTCCATAAAATAACTTTCTTGGAAATGATTTCTCTTTCTGTTATAGATACAAACTTCCTCAGGAAATCAAAGCATTTTGGAACTTGAAGTTGATTGACTAAGTCAGGAGCCTGTAATCCATGTTCATATTGAAGCTCTGCCTCATTCAGGGTACACTGCTCAGTGGGACCCCTGGGAGATCTGACCCATGTGTTCCAAAGAACAGAGTCTGTGAGCACCAGAGGCTCCTGAAGAGCCACACCCTTTAGTTCTTCAGCTCTTTACGTATTCATACTTTGCCTCATTCTTCCTGGACTATCCTGAACATGTTGAGCAGAAAAGTGCTTGGTTAGGCATATATTAAACTTTTTTTCTCATGTGGGCATCTGTGCATATTTTATTTATATGGGAGAGAACAGATATACAGAAATAAATGACTAGAAAATAAAATGGTCTGTTTTATTTTTCTTCCTTGCATCATCCCAGCCAAATCATCATCTGTGGAGTAAAGGAAACCCATGGTCATCATTTTTCCCTGGCTGTATGTTGGGGATCAGTGTGGTTATCAGGACCCAGCAATAAAAATGTGTAGTTTACTTTAGCTTCAATATTCAAAGAGGCTTAATTTTCCTGTGCCAGACCTTGAAGGATAGTGCAGACCACTGAGAAATTTGCAATGAGATGGGATCAGGTCAAACCACTTAAAAAGTTACTATGCCCTGGGATCAAGGGTGCCTAGGAGCTGGGTGGGAGAAGATAGCAAAAGACTGAGAGGAAAGAGCCTGAGATACTCAGAAGAGTGAGTGAGGGGCAGTGGGAAGCTCTCTCCCATTCTCTGGGTTAATAGAAATGGAACACAGACTTGGGGGCTGATAGCCAGGCAGGGATTGGCCCTGGCCCCCAATGAATAATGATTTCAACAGTGATGGAAGTGAGTTGGCCAAGAGTTCCACCATGCCAGCACCAAGAGGTGACTTTGTAAGCAAGAAATGGTACTGGGTGATGGGCTTATACTACCCACTGAGAGCAAGGAAGGTATTGCTGTTACACTTCAGGACCATGCTCATCAGGGAGCTTGGAAGGATTGCAAAGGCAACATAAAGATTTATCCGCACAGAGACAACAGGCCACAAGGTAATTGCCGGGCAGCCACAGCACAGTAGGTAGGGATGGCATCAGTCTTTATGTGAAGTTGGGACTCTTCAGGAAGTCGGGAGAACACAGACATCATTCCACAATCAGGAATCAACCAGGAACTGAACCAACACACCAGAGACTCCATCAGTGATGACTTCAGTATCACCACAATGGACATCTTGGATGCCAGGTAGAGGCAACTGCAAATCTACCAAATTGGGACTGGTAAACTGGCCAAGAAAGAAAGAGAGATTGAAAAAAAAAAAAAGAGTTCACAAACAAAATTCAAAAACACACAAAGCAACTAAGATCAAAAAGGACAGACAAAATTAACTATCAATGCATTCCAAATAAAAATAAATTTACATTTTAATAAGTATGTTTAGGATTGTCAAAGAAATATATGTAGGGATATTAATAAAAATAGAATAAGAAATTATTTTAAAAAGTTGAAATTAAATAAAGAGAAGAAAAAGTTAATTGAAAATCTGGGAAATTATATGTATAAATTGTGTATCTACATTACACATGTATTATATATAATATATGCATAATGTTGTATATGTACTTTATGATATACACATTCTTACCTCATATATGTAGTTTATGCATATGTGTGTATATTCAATAGGTTTGATAAATTCCAGTTATAGTAAAAAAAATAAAATTTTTGTATTGAAAGATGCTTCTGAGGAATTTACCCAAATGAAGCACACAGAAAAAAAGAAATAAAAATATGTGAAAGGACGATTAAAATATATGGTGAAGAGTTTGAGAGACTTCAACAAACGTCTGGTTGTCGTTTCAGAAAAAGTGAAGAAGGAAAATAATGGCAAAGTAACATACGTTACTTCTGATACTTCCCAGAATTGAAGAGAGACATGAACTTTTAGGCTGGAGATTTTAAAAATTAGAAATAAAATAAAAATAAATAGAAAAATCCATAGCTTGACATTGCATAACGCAACTGAAAAACATTTAGTATAAAAATGAAAAATTTTAACCTCTCAAAGGAAAAATTTCCCAAATAATCTATGCAAGACGGACTACAGAACTTTCATCAGAAACAACTGATGAAAAAAGACAATGAAGTAATACATTCAATATTTTGAGAGAAAATATTCATCAGCCTGGAAACCTAAACTCAGGTAAACCACAATCCCAAGATCAAAATTAAGACATTTCAGACATACACATTTCTTTAGAATTTACCACTAATTGATTTTCAATGGGAACTGATTACTTGATATACTTTAATAGGAAGAGAAGTAGACTTAGAGGGATGACATATGACTTGAAAAATTGGAGTCACACACAACATTAAGAAAAATAGAGACACACAAATTAATTAAACGGTTGAATGTGTGTGCTTTGATAAAGGGATGTTAAAGCATTATAGTGTTCAAGGAGGACTATAAAGATATGGATTAATTTCAGATTTTAAAATAAAACCATATATGTATTAAGAATATAGGATGCTAACTAAGGGGAGAAAAATATAATCTAGAGTTTCCATGAGAGTAGGAGATAAAAAAAAAATGTAGAAAACTTTATTAATCTACCAGAAGGCAGGAACAGAAATAAAAAAGAAATAGGGAAGACAGATGGTAAACAGAAAACAAGAAGTACGAAGGAAAAAGAATATAAATATATAGTTATTGCAGTGAATGTAAATAAGTTAAATTCACTTATTGAAGTACAGTCTATCATGTTGACTATATGTTGCTTATAAAAGGTATGTTGTTTATAAAAGATCCAACTAAAACAAAAACTACACAGAGATTTGAAAGAAAGTATTGAAAAATACACTAGGCAAATAATAACCAGACAAAGGATATATCAATATTAAGATAAAATAAAATGTAAGATTTAAACTTTGATAGGGATAAAAAACTTCTACCAAGAGAATATAATAGTAATGAATTTGTGAGTGTGTAACAACATAGCCTTGAAATATATGAAGTGAAAACTGTATTACATGGTGAAATTGACAAAACAAAATTTAGTTGAATTAAAAACCTAAATATGAAATGAAAAAATTTCAGAAGAAAACATTTAAAACATGAGAATTGAAAAATAATTTTGCCACAAGACACAAAAATACAAACCATAAAGGAAAATACCAATACATTTTTATACATTAAAAACACTTTTTGTATCAGAAGATACCATATAAGGGAGAAAAAGTAAGTCACATAATCAACACAGGATTATAAAATCAACAAAGAATTAATAGTTAGCATAGAAAGAATTCCTACAAATCAATACAAAATGACAGCCTGATAGAAAAATGGTCAAAATATATAAAAAATCAATTTATAGAGGAGAGAAACTGAATGGCTAATAAATATAAGAAAATATCTCAGCCTCACTAGTAATCAGGGGGATACTTGTCAAAATTACAAAAAGGTAATATTTCACATTCATTATGTAGGAAAAAGTAGATAAAACAGAACTCTCAGATTCTTGTTGAAAATTCAAGTTGTTAAAGTAGAGTAATTAGTATTTAGAGAAATTGATATTCCTGTCTCTAATCTAGATTTTCGGTTTCTACGTTTATGCCACAAAGAAACTCACACAAGTTCATAAAAAAGAATATTTATTGTTCTAATGAAGAACAAGAAAAAGCTCAAATCCAACAGTTGAAGGAAAGATAAATATGTATGTACAATAATATGTACATATGTGTAACATAGATATTTTGAATTTAAAAACTTGCGTTAGAAAATTAATGAGAGGCCATTTGGCTGAGAAGGCTTTAGACCTTAGGTCCTACATAAGCAAACTGAAACCCAACTAATTGTAAACAGTGAAATGAAACTTTTAGCTTAACCAATCAGAAACTTCCAACTATATGAGCAAACTGAAACCCAACTCATTGTGAATAATGAAATGAAACTTTTAGCTTAACTGATCAGATACTGCCAATTAATCCCTAACTAGGGACTTCCCACTTTAATGAATCAAATATTTTCTTTATTTTGCTTTCAAGAGCACCTTACAAAAGTTTGCCCTGACACCCTCTTTCTAAAGTGCTAAACTGCTTGCAATTCATGAATTGTTAAATGTTCAAAAAACTCATTAAAATTTTAATATGTCTAAGTTTTGGTTACAATTACATAAACATATGGCATAGAAAGAATTTTAGATGCTAAGTTGTGTTTTTAAAAAAATTCTCCTGGTAGTATGGGAGCAGAAAAGAAAATAAATAATAAAATAAAAAAATAAATTTGACTTCTGCTTTCAGCTCTGACACATAGAGGGCTTGGAAATAGTCACTCCCATCTTTACAAGAAAAATCTTGAAAAATGAAAATCAATTACTTTTCTTGAACCCTTCAGAAAATTCAGGTCAGAAAATAAACTGTCATCCTGAAATCTGGAGACACCGGCAAATACAAAGAATCACAGCTGAGATCAGCTTACCTGGACCAGAAGCCATATGAACAATAAACTGATAATGACACTTAAATGGTAATTTTGACATGCTGACCCAAAGGAAGAAGCTGAGGAACAAAGTACAATTTTAAAGAGTTTACTTAAGCCAAGATGAGGACAGCTGCCCAGAAAACTCAGACCTCAGTAAATTTGATATGAGCTCCCCATTTGGCCTTTGTTACAAGCAGGTTTTTAAAGGCAAAAACAGGGAGAGGAATGGGATTATACAAAGTTACTCATCAGGAATTCTCATTGGTTTACAGAAAAAGAACATTGATTAGTGGTTGGCTGTACATTGTTCTTTGTATCACAAATTCCAGGACCATGAAGATAATGGGTGAAGGTCACGTTGTGCAACTTGTGGTAACTTATTTTGAGATATGTTTCATCAGTTTATGGAGAGTTTTTAGCATGAAGGCTATTGAATTTGTTAAAGGCCTTTTCTGCATCTATTGAGATATTCATGTGGTTTTTGTCATTGTTTCTGTTTATGTGATGGATTTTATTTATTGATTTGCATATATATATATTTTTTAATTATACTTTAAGTTCTAGGGTATATGTGCATAATGTGCAGGTTTGTTACATATGTATACTTGTGCCATGTTGGTGTGCTGCACCCATCAACTCGTCAGCACCCAT
>NW_012106086.1:592789-596606 GCF_000951045.1 Mandrillus leucophaeus | reverse complement strand
TCTTTTTCTGTTGTGTTTTGATATCAGGATGATGCTGGCCTCATAAAATAAGTTAGGGAGGATTCCCTCTTTTTCTAATGTTTGGAATAGTTTCAGAAAGAATGGTACCAGCTCCTCTTTGTACCTCTGGTAGAATTCGGCAGTGAATTCGTCTGGTCTTGGACTTTTTTTTGGTTGGTAGGCTACTAATTACTGCCTCAATTCCAGAAATTGTTATTGGTCTATTCAGGGTTTCGACTTCTTCCTGGTTTAGACTTGGAAGGATTTATGTGTCCAGGAATTTATCCATTTCTTCTGGATTTTTTAGTTTATTTGCGTAGAGATGTTTATAGTATTCTCTGATGGTAGTTTGTATTTCTGTGTGATCAGTGGTGATATCCCTTTTATCATTTTTTATTGCATCTGTTTGATTCTTCTCTCTTTTCTTATTTATTAGTCTGGCTAGCGGTCTGTCTATTTTGTTGATCTTTTTTAGAAAGCTAGCTACTGGATTCATTGATTTTTTGAAGGGTTTTTCGTGTCTCCATCTCCTTCAGTTTTGCTCTGATCTTAGTTATTTCTTGTCTTCTGCTAGCTTTTTGAATTTGTTTGCTATTGCTTCTCTAGTTCTTTTCATTTTGATGTTAGGGTGTCGATTTTAGATCTTCCTTGCTTTCTTTTGTGGGCATTTAGTACTATAAATTTCCCTCTATACTCTGCTTTAAATGTGTCCCAGAGATTCTGGTACGTTGTGTCTTTGTTCTCATTGGTTTCAGAGAACTTCTTTATTTCTGCCTTCATTTTGTCATTTACCCAGTAGTCATTCAGGAGCAGATTGTTTAGTTTCCATGTAGTTGAGCGGTTTTGAGTGAGTTTCTTAATCCTGAGTTCTAATTTGAATGCACTGTGGTCTGAAAGACTGTTTGCTATGATTTTGCATTTTCTGAGGAGTGTTTTACTTCCAATTATGTGGTCAATTTTAGAGTAATTGCCATGAGGTACTGCGAAGAATGTGTATTCTGTTGATTTTGGATGGAGAGTTCTGTAGATGTCTATTAGGTCTGCTTGCTGCAGAGCTGAGTTCAAGTCCTGGATATCCTTGTTAACTTTCTGTCTCGTTGATCTGTCTGATGTTGACAGTGGGGTGTTAAAGTCTCCCATTATTACCGTGTGGGAGTCTAAGTCTCTTTGTAGGTCTCTAAGGACTTACTTTATGAATCTGGTGGCGCTCCTGTATTGGGTGCATATATTATTAGAATAGTAGCTCTTCTTGTTGAATTGATCCCTTTACAGTTATGTAATGGCCTTCTTTGTCTCTTTTGACCTTTGTTGGTTTATTTTTATTTTGTGTGTGTGTGTGTGAGCAATAAAGCTTTTTAATCACCTGAGTGCAGGTGGGCTGAGTCTGAAAAGAGAGTCAGCGAAGGGAGATATGTGTGGGGCCGTTTTATAGGATTTGGGTAGGTAAAGGAAAATTCCAGTCAAAGGGGGGTTGTTCTCTGGCAGCCTGCCTTCTTATATTAATAAGAAAAATAAAACAAAATAGTGTTGAAGTGTTGGGGCAGCGAAAATTTTTGGGGGGCGGTATGGAGAGAGAATGGGCGATGTTTCTCAGGGCTGCTTCAAGTGGGATTAGGGGCAGTGTGGGAACCTAGAGTGGGAGAGATTAAGCTGAAGGGAGATCTTGTGGTAAGAGGCGATATTATGGGGTTGTTAGAAGGAGCATTTGTCGCATAGAATAACTGGTAATGGCCCGGATGCGGTTTTGTATGAATTGAAAAACTAAATGGAAGACACAAGGTCTGAATAAGAGAAAGAGAGAAGACAGGTATTAAAGGTCTAAGAATTGGGAGGACCTAGGACATCTATTTAGAGAGTGCTTAAGGAGGCTCAGCATAGCCTTGCTAGCAAAGATTATTTATTTACTTTAAGAGGGAATTTAGAGTGGCGGTTTGGGGTAGCACTAGGAGATATCAGCTGTGATGGCTTGGAGAAACAGTGTAAACCAGCAGTGTAAACACGAGCAGGGCATTTATGAGTAGTTGAGAACGGTGAATAGGAGTATGACTAGACAGAAGATAGTAGGGATGACAAGTTTTTTGGGGTGCAGTCCAAGTTGTTCTGGTGTCTGGAATGAGACTGGGACTTAATAAAAAGGAGTGTCCACACAGGAGCTCAAATGGGCTGGAACCTGTAGCATTCCGAGTACAGGCCTGAATTCTGAGAAGGTAAAGTGGTAAAAGTATTGTCTAGTCTTTTTTAAGTTGGTGACTGAGCTTGGTGAGATGTGTTTTTAAAAAGACCATTAGTCCGTCTACCTTTCCTGAAGTTTGAGGACGGTAAAGGATATAAAGGTTTCACTGAATACCGAGAGTCTGAGAAACTGCTTGGGTGACTTGACTAATAAAGGCTGGTACATTATCAGACTGTATGGAGTTAGGAAGTCCAAACCGAGGAATTATGTCTGACAGAAGGGAAGAAATGACCACGGTGGCCTTCTCAGACCCTGTGGGAAAGGCCTCTACTTATCCAGTGAAAGTGTCTACCTAGACCAAGAGGTATTTTAGTTTTCTGACATGTGAGTAAAGTCAATTTGCCCGTCCTGGGCAGGGGCAAATCCCCAAGCTTGATGTGTAGGGAAGGGAGGGGGCCTGCACAATCCCTGAGGGGTAGGAGAATAGTAGATGGAACACCGAGAAGTGATCGCCTTGAGGATAGATTTCTAGGATGGGAAGGAAATGAGAGGTTCTAAGAGATAGGCCAGCGGTTTGTAACCTACATGGAAGAGGTTATGAAATGACAACAGAATAGAATGGGCCTGTGAGGCTGGAAGGAGATATTTTCCTTGGTCTAAGAACCATTTGCCTTGTGTGGGAAGAGATTGATAGGTAAAAGTTTCAGCAGGGGAGGTGGGAGTGGCCGATGTGAAGGAGGAAAACTGCAGTGAGGGATAGAAGTTGGAACACTAGCTGCTTTTTTAGCTAACTTATCAGCATAAGCATTGTCCTGAGCGACGGAAGAAAATAGATTTTGGAAGTTATGAGAACTGTAGAGAGTTGGGCATAGTTTGTGATTTTTAGGGCCTTTAACAGTATTAAAGCAGTGGCAGCTGCTGCATGCAGATATGAGGGCTAGGCTACAATAGTAAGGTCATTTGGACAGAAAGGCTACAGGACCCAGTCCTGGCTCTTGTCTAAAAATTCTGTCTGCACTATCCATGCCTAGGAAGGAAAGGAGTTGTTGTTTTGTAGAAGGGATTGGGGTTTGGGAGATTAGTCAGACACAGTCAGCAGGGAGAGTAAGTGTGTATTTATGAGAATTATGCCGAGATAGGTAATAGATGAGGAAGAAATTTGGGCTTGACTGAAGTAATGGGGGCTGTCCGTGAGGCCTTGCAGCAGTACAGCCTACGTAATTTGCTGAGCCTGATGGGTGTAAGGGTCAGTCCAAGTGAAAGTGAAGAGAGGCTGGGATGAAGGGTGTAAAGGAATAGTAAAGAAAGTATATTTGAGATCCAGAACAGAATAATGGGTTGTGGGGGGAGATATTGAGAATAGGAGAGTATATGGATTTGGCACTACGGGGTGGATAGGCAAGACAATTTGGTTAATAAGGTGTGGATCTTGAATTAACCTGTAAGCCTTGTCTGGTTTTAGGACAGGTAAAATGGGGGAATTGTAAGGGGAGTTTACAGGCTTTAAAAGGCCATGCTGTAGCAGGCGAGTGATAACAGGCTTTAATCCTTTTAAAATGTGCTGCGGGATAGGATATTGGCATTGAGTGGGGTAAGGGTGATTAGGTTTAATGAGATGGTAAGGGGTGCATGATGTGGGTTAAG
>NW_012106086.1:589280-591044 GCF_000951045.1 Mandrillus leucophaeus | reverse complement strand
AACTACCCAAGTAGAAATAGATGATCTGAATACACCTATGTCTATTAAAGATATTAAATAAATAGTTAATAACCTTTCAGTTGGTTGTTCAGGCTAAGTTAGTTGAACTACTGAATTCTACCAAACATTTAAAGCAAAAAAAAAAAAAAAAAAAAAAAAAAAAAAAATACCGATTACATATAATCTCCTACCAAAAATAGAAGCTGAAGGAACACATTCTGACCTATTCTATGAGGGCAATGTCACCCTAATACCAAAACAAGAAAAATGTTTAATAAAAAAAGGAAAACTGTAGACTAATATCTCTCATGAATATAGATGGAAAAATCCCAACAAGGTATTGGCAAATGGAATACAAAAATATTTAAGAAGAGTTATGTATCATGACTGGTATGGTTAGGTTTGTGTCTCCACCCAAATCTCACTTTGAATTGTAATCCTCAGGTGTTTAGGAAGAGACCTGGTGGGAAGTGACTGGATTATGGAAGTAGTTTCCTTCATTCTATTCTCATGATAGAGAGTTAATTTTCATGAGATCTGATGGTTTTATAAGCAGTTTTCCCTGCTCTTGCTAGAACTTCTCTCTCCTGCCACCATGTGAAGAAGGTCCTTGCTTCCCCTTTGCCTTCTGTCATGATTGCAAGTTTCCTGAAGCTTCCTCAGCCATGCGAAACTGTGAGTCAATTAAGCATCTTTCGTTTATAAATTACCCAGTCTTGGGTATTTCCTTAGAGCAGTGTGAGAATGGACTAATATAGTGAATTGGTATTGGGAATGGGGCACTGTTATGAAGATACCCCAAAATGTGGAAGCAACTTTGGAACTGGGTAATGGACAGAGGTTGGAGCAGTATGGAGGGCTCAGAAGAGACAGGAAGATGTGGGAACATATGAAGCTTCCTAGAGACTTGTTGAATGGTTTCGACCAAAATGCTGAGTGTGATGTGAGCAATTAAGTCCAGGCTGAGGTGCTCTCAGATAGACATGAGGAACAAAGTGTACTCTTGCTATGCTTTAGCAAAGAGACTGGCAGCATTTTATCCCTGCCCTAGAGATTTGTGAAACTTTGAACTTGAGAGAGATGATCTGAAATTGGAACTTATACTTAAAAGGGAAGCAGAGCATAACGATTTGGACAATTTGTCTGTGCATGGTGGCTTACTCCTGTGATTCCAGCACTTTGGGAGACAGAAGCAGGCGGATTACCTGAGGTCAGGAGTTCGAGACCAACCTGACCAATATGGAGAAACCCTATCTCTACTAAAAATACAAAATTAGCCAGACGTGTTGGTGCATGCCTATAATCCCAACTACTTGGGAGGCTGAGGCACGAGAATCGCTTGAACCTGGGAGGCGGAGGTTGTGGTGAGCCGAGATGGCACCATTGCACTCCAGCCTGGCAATGAGAGTAAAACTCTATCTTAAAAAAGAAAAAAAAAGTTTGAATAATTTGCAGCCTGATGATGCAATAGAAAAGAAAAACCCACTTGGTGCGGTGGTTCGTGCCTATAATCCCAGCACTTTGGGAGACCGCAGTGGATGGATCACTTAAGGTCAGGAGTTTGAGACCAGCCTGGCCAACAAGGTGAAACCCTATCTCTACTAAAAATACAAAAATTAGCCTGGAGTGGTGGCAGGCACCTGTAGTCTCAGCTACTTAGGAGGCTGAGGCAGGAGAATTGCTTGAATCCAGGAGGCAGAGGTTGCAGTGAGCCGAGATCATGCCATTGCACTCCAGCCTGGGTGACAGAGACTCCATCTCAGA
>NW_012106086.1:585002-587770 GCF_000951045.1 Mandrillus leucophaeus | reverse complement strand
ATAGAAGTTGGAACACTAGCTGCTTTTTTAGCTAACTTATCAGCATAAGCATTGTCCTGAGCGACGGAAGAAAATAGATTTTGGAAGTTATGAGAACTGTAGAGAGTTGGGCATAGTTTGTGATTTTTAGGGCCTTTAACAGTATTAAAGCAGTGGCAGCTGCTGCATGCAGATATGAGGGCTAGGCTACAATAGTAAGGTCATTTGGACAGAAAGGCTACAGGACCCAGTCCTGGCTCTTGTCTAAAAATTCTGTCTGCACTATCCATGCCTAGGAAGGAAAGGAGTTGTTGTTTTGTAGAAGGGATTGGGGTTTGGGAGATTAGTCAGACACAGTCAGCAGGGAGAGTAAGTGTGTATTTATGAGAATTATGCCGAGATAGGTAATAGATGAGGAAGAAATTTGGGCTTGACTGAAGTAATGGGGGCTGTCCGTGAGGCCTTGCAGCAGTACAGCCTACGTAATTTGCTGAGCCTGATGGGTGTAAGGGTCAGTCCAAGTGAAAGTGAAGAGAGGCTGGGATGAAGGGTGTAAAGGAATAGTAAAGAAAGTATATTTGAGATCCAGAACAGAATAATGGGTTGTGGGGGGAGATATTGAGAATAGGAGAGTATATGGATTTGGCACTACGGGGTGGATAGGCAAGACAATTTGGTTAATAAGGTGTGGATCTTGAATTAACCTGTAAGCCTTGTCTGGTTTTAGGACAGGTAAAATGGGGGAATTGTAAGGGGAGTTTACAGGCTTTAAAAGGCCATGCTGTAGCAGGCGAGTGATAACAGGCTTTAATCCTTTTAAAATGTGCTGCGGGATAGGATATTGGCATTGAGTGGGGTAAGGGTGATTAGGTTTAATGAGATGGTAAGGGGTGCATGATGTGGGTTAAGGTTGGGGGATACTAGGGGAGGATGTGAAGGAGGTTTTGAACTGGAGGAAAAGGCAGCAATGAGGTGTGGCTGTAGCCTAGGAATAGTCAGGGAAGCAGATAATTTAGTTAAAATGTCTTGGCCTAATAAGGGAACTGGGCAGGTGGGGATAACTAAAAAGGAATGCATAAAAGACTGTTGTCCAAGTTGGCACCAGAGTTGGGGAGTTTTCAGAGGTTTAGAAGCCTGGCCGTCCATACCCACAACAGTTATGGAGGAAAGGGAAACAGGCCCTTGAAAAGAAGGTAATGAATGTGGAGTGGGTAGCCTCCGTATTGATTAAGAAGTTGCCCTCCACTGTAAGAGTTACTCAAAGCATCTGTGATGGTCCAGGAGGCTTCTGAGGCGATGGGGCAGTGTCAATCTAAAGCTGCTAAGCCGAGAAGGTGTGGGAAGAAGTCAGTCTGAAATGAAGGTGAATCAAGGTTGGTCCCTTGTGTAAAGGAGACTGTTTGGAATCATCTGACAGATTCCTCTTTCCCACTGCACAGATACAGCCAGTTCACTGAGACAGTGGTATTCCAGTAAAGAAATTGTTTAATTAATTTGGAGTAGTCAAATTAAAGACAATCATTTATTACTCAAATCAGCCTCCCTGAGAACTCAGAGGCAAGGGTTTTTATGGATAAATTGGCAGGCAGGGGACTAGGGAATGGGTGCTGTTAATTGGTTGGGGATATACAATTACAGGGGTGAGAAAAATTAGCGTAATGCTGAGTCAGCCTCTGGGTGGGGCCACAGGACTGGTTGAGTCATCAGTCATGGGTCTGGGTAGAGTCATTCAATTGCCAGAATGCAAAAGGCTGAAAATCATCTCAAAAGACCAATCTTAGGTATGTTATCTATAGGAACAATTGGGGAAGCCACAAATCTTGTGATCTGGCCACATGACTCCAGAGCAGTAAGAAAAAAGCTAGGAAAAAATAGCTGGTTGTTTTTTAACTATGCCTACATCTTAGCAGAATTCAGGCTCTTCTCATAATCCTAATCTTATGGTCTTTCATTAGTCTTACAAAGGGGGTTTCAGTCTCTGAACAAGGAGGGGGTCAGTTTAAGGGAGGAACTGTCACCATCCTTGCTTCAAAGTTAAGATATAAACAAAATTACTCCCATGGTTAGCTTGGCCAATGTTCAGGAATGAGTGAGGACAGCCAGCCTGGGAGGCTAGAAGCAAGATGGAGTCAGCCATGCTAGTCTTCTCTTGTTGTTATATCTTTGCAAAGGCAGTTTCATGTTCCTTGCCTCCCACCTAGCTTCTGGTAGCATTCTATGACTTGTACATGGTGTTTGTCTGGTATTTTCACTTCCCTGTACGTGTCTCTGTCTCCTAGTCACGTTGGATTGGGGCCCACCCTATGCTAGTATGGCTTTAATTTAACTTAACTAATTTTATCTGCAATGACTCTATTTCCAAATAAGGTAACTTTCTTAGTTACTGTGGGTTAGTACTTCAACATATGAGTTTGGTAGGGGAGACACACAATTCAACATACAACACATAATAACAAAAACAAAAAAGAAGATACAAACTGATAAAATCAGTAATGAAAGCAAAATCATCACTACTGTTCCCACTGACACTAAAAATAAATAAATAAATAAATACCATGAACAGCTCTATGTCCACAAATTTGAGCTCTTAGATGAAATTAATCAATTTCTTCAAAACCACAAACTACCCAAGTAGAAATAGATGATCTGAATACACCTATGTCTATTAAAGATATTAAATAAATAGTTAATAACCTTTCAGTTGGTTGTTCAGGCTCAGTTGGTTGTACTACTGAATTCTACCAAACATTTAAAGCAAAAAAAAAAAAAAAAAAAAAAAAAAAAAAAAA
>NW_012106086.1:576693-583373 GCF_000951045.1 Mandrillus leucophaeus | reverse complement strand
TGAATCCAGGAGGCAGAGGTTGCAGTGAGCCGAGATCATGCCATTGCACTCCAGCCTGGGTGACAGAGACTCCATCTCAGAAAAAAAAAAAAAAAAAGAAAAGAAAAGAAAAGAAAAACTCGTTTCCTCAGGAGACATTCAAGCTTGCTGCAGAAATTTGCATAAGTAATGAGGAGTTAATCACCAAGACAATGGAGAAAATGTCTCCAGGGCATGTCAAAGATTTTCATGGCAACCTCTCCCATCATAGACTTGGAGGTCTAGGAGTTCCCTAGGTTGGGCCCAGGGCCCTGCTGCTGCTCTGGGAAGCCTCAGGATATGGTATCCTGCATCCCAACCATGGCTAAAAGGGACCAATGTACAGCCCAGGCCATTGTTTCAGGGGGTGCAAGCCCCACGCCTTGGCAGCTTCCATGTGGTGTTGGACCCATGGGGGTGCAGAACACAAGAATTAAGGTTTGAGAACCACTGCTTAGATGTCAGAGAATGTATGGAAACATCTGGATGTATAAGCAGAAATCTTCTGCAGGGGTGGGGACCTCATGGGGAACCTCTGCTAAGGCAGTGTGGGGGAGAAATGTGGGGTTGGAGCTCCCATGCAGAGTTCCCACTGGGGTACTGCCTAATGGAGCTGTAAGAAGAGGGCCACTGCCATCCAGACCCCAGAATGGTAGGTCCACCAACAATTTGCACCACGTGCCTGAAAAAGCAACCAGGAGGGATGCTATACCATGCAAAACCACAAGGGTAGAGCTGCCCAAGGTTGTGGGATCCTACCTCTTGTATCAACATGACCTGGATATGAAATATGAAGTCAAAGGAGATCATTTTGGAGCTTTAAGATTTAATGACTGCCTTGTTGGATTTCTGACTTACATGGGACCTGTAACCCCTTTGTTTTGGTCCATTTCTTCCATTTGGAATGACAGCATTTATCCAATGCCTGTACCCTCATTGTATCTTGGAAGTAACTAACTTGCTTTTGATTTTACAGGATCCCAGGCAGAAGGGATTTGCTTTGTCTCAGATGAGACTTTGGTCTTGGACTTTTGAGTTAATGCTGAAATGAGTTAAGACTTTAGGGGACTGCTAGGAAGGCATGACTGGTTTTGAAATGTAAGGACATAAGATTTGGGAAGAGCTGGAGGTGGAATTATATGGTTAGGTTTTGTGTCCCCACCCAAATCTCACCTTGAATTGTAATCCCCAGGTGTTTAGGGAGAGACCTGGTGGCAAGTGATTGGATCATGGGGGGGATTTCCCTTGTGCTATTCTTATGATAGCAAGTGAATTCTCATGAGATCTGATGGTTTTATAAAGCAGTTTTTCCTGCTCTTGTTAGCACTTCTCTCTCCTGCCACCATGTGAAGAAGGTCCTTGCTTCCTCTTTGCCTTCTGCCATGATTGTAAGTTGCTTGAGGCCTCCTCAGCCATGTGGAACTGTGAGTTAATTAAACCTCTTCCCTTTATAAATTATCCAGTCTTGGGTATTTCTTTATAGCAGTGTGAGAACAGACTAACACAATAACCAACTGGCATTTATTCTAAATATGAAAGGCAGTTTCAGCATTTGAAAATTAATTATTGCAATCCATTCCATCAACAGGCTAAAGAAGAAACATTATATAATCCTATTGATTGATACAGTAAAAGCATTTGGCAGAATCCTACACCCATTTATAATAAAAAGCTTTTAGCAAACTAGGAATAGAGGAGAAATTTCTCTGTTTGATGAAGAGCACCTACAAAAAAAACTACAGCTAACATCATATTTAATGGTGAGAAAATGAAGCTTTCACCTTAAGATAAAGAACAAGTCAAAGATGTTCTCTTTCTTCACTCCTACTCAAAATTGTACTAGAAGTTCTAGGTAGTATATTTAGAAAAGAAAGCAAATAAATAAGATTGGGGAAGAAGAAATAAAAGCATTAACACTATTAAAACTAATAAGACTGTTGCACCAGACAAGAGATAATGGTGACCTGGATCAATATAGTGGTGGGGATGGAGAGAAGATGGATTGAAGAGGTAAGAAATAAAATCCACAGAGCCTGGGAATGGATTACATATGCATGGTAGAGAGGGGGGTACCCAGGATGACTTTTGGTATTTGATTTGCATAACTAGAAAGGTTGTAGGGCCATTTATAGAACTTAAAGAGAGCACTGCAAGAGAGTAAATTTGGAAGAAAAAACTATAAATTATGCTTTGGTCAAGTAGAGATTGAGATGCCTTAGAGAAGTGATGTCACTCGGCCACTTTATGCTTGTGTGCGTGCGTGTGTGCGTGTGTGTGCGTGTGTGCGTGTGTGTGTGTGTGTGTTCCTGGAATTCAGAGAAAAGCATAGGGCTAGAAATTAGTTTGTAAATTATTGGCATGTAAGTGGTGATTGAAACCATAACTATGAAGAAATTGCCTAAGGGGAGATTATGGAGTGAGAAGGATGCCAAAAACTGTGCTGTGGCATTTAATGGCCAAGAAGAGGAGAATGAGCAACAAAGGAGACTGAGAAGTAGCTGAAGAAAAGGGGAAGACCAAGGGTAGTGAGTGCTTCAGGAAGGAGGCATTGGTCAAGAATGTTGACTACTGCTGAGACAGTATAATGACTACTGAAAAAAATCCATGAATTTAGCAACAGAGAAGTCATTAGTGACTTTACAGAGGGCTATTTCACTAGAGTGATGGGGTCATATGCCAGACTGAAGTGGGTTTAGGATTGAGCAGGAGGTGTGAACATTGTAATAGCACAAAAAGAAAATTAGGAATGACTGTGAAGTGAGTGATAGAAACAGTACTACAGTTGCTAGAAGTGAGGAGGTGGAGGACATGGATTTGAGTGAGAAATTCTTTTCATTTTTTTGTTTTAAATTACATTCACTTGAGTGTGTTTTAAAGTTGGTGTAAAACATTCAATTGAGAGAAAAGGTTGGATAAACATGGAGAAGAAAAGAGATGATGAATGGTGTAAAGTTCTTGAAGTGAGTAATGGGGTAAAATCCAGAGCAGAGGTGGAGAGATTGTTCCCCTCTCTGGTAGTCAGAGAGATGCAGACCAGGATAGAAGCCCAGGGAGGTAAGTATGTTTTATTTCAAAATGATGAGGGAGTTTCAATCAGGTAACTTCTGTTTTCTCTGCAAAGTAAAGATTTTATATCATTTATCTTGAATGGTGTATATGTAAAATTTAACACTCTCTTCTAGCATATTTGTGAATTCTATTTGCTAGGCACATAGCTGTTTAGTTTTGTGGGTTATGGATTGTATTTTGGTGTGATGTTGCATGCTGTAGCATTATAGATCTCTTCAGATTTTTGATAGTTTATGAAAGACTTGAAATCTTTCTATAGGGAGAAAAATTACAGAGATTGCAACTGAAGGTGATTTTTTTTCTTTTGACACATTTTGAAAAATGGATGCATCATATTGCATCATATAGATGTATTATAATCATTTGCACATTGAGTTTTTTAAACAATACTGTAATGAATATACTTATACCTGTATGTTTCTCCCTTGATATTTCCTAGACATGGAGTCATGGAGTTAAGGAGTTTAAACATTTTTAAATCTCATAATACATATTGCCAAATTGCCCTTCAGAAAGATATCCAGTTCATTTAGTCAAACCCAAAAAGGCAAAATATAATTGAGAGATAAATATGCTAATTTTAAACTAGGAGACTTCACAGTATCTAGAATTTGTTTTAAACTGACACTTTCTAAATTTGGACCATAGATGGCACTAAAGGATTAAGGAATGTAACCATGTTTGTAATTCTCTGTTGGAAGGGATCTTGAATGGACATCCCAGCCACCGTCTTTCATAGCAGATAAACTATAAACAGTTTTAGAAAAACAGTCCTTTCTGTCTTTAACATATATAAATCATCTTGGTCACCCATTCTAAACTTATACTTTTAGTTTTAATGGACTGTTGTACTCGTAATTCTGTAACAATGTAAGCTTATTGGAATTTATCTCGTCTTCTATGCCAGTGGTCCCCAACCTTTATGGCACCAGGGACCAGTTTCATGGAAGACACTTTTTCCACAAACCAGGGAGTGGGATGCGGGGTTGGGTGGCGGGGGTAATTTCAGAATGATTCAAGCTCATTACATTTATTGTGCATTTTATTTCTATTATTATTATGTTGTAACATATAATGAAATTATTATACAAGCCATAATGTAGAATCAGTCGGAGCCCCGAGCTTGCTTTCCTGCAACTACACGGTCCCGTCTGTGAGTGATGAGAGACAGTGATAGGTCATCAGGCATTAGATTCTCATAAGGCGTGTGCAACCTAGATCCCTTGCATGTGCAGTTCACAATAGGGTTCCTGCTCCTATGAGAAGCTAATGCTGCCACTGATCTGACAGGAGGGAGAGCTCAGGTGGTAATGCCAGTGATGGGGAGCAGCCGTAAATACAGATGAAGCTTTACTCACTGGCCTGCTGCTCACCTCCCGCTGTGCAGCCCAGTTCCTAACACACTGGTCCGTGGCCCAGGGTTTGGGAACCCCTGTTCTAGGCTGTGGAGTATACTTCACTATGTCATTTGAAATTTCCTTACAATACCAGTTGTCTTACACTAAACCTTGCCACCTTTCATTCTTCTGCTTCTAAAACTTTCTCTTTTTAAAGAAGGAAACATATAGGTCATAAGTCAGAAAGGCAAAGAACTCTCATGATCTGATTATAATAAACTTAGCACTGTAAAACTCTGGATATGAATTTACGCGACATACTTAACTTGCTAAGTTGTACAGTGACTTTCTAGCTTTGCAGTGTGAAAATTGCATTTTAAACAAACTATATAGATATCAGGCTGATGTGTCCTGGTAGTGATGGTTTTGAATGTCACCACTGTCCACTGTTTTTACCATCAGTCCTTAGGAGTTGCTTTGGTGACTTCTTACCCAACATTTCTAGATTTCAGTAGTCTAACGACTGAGAAGTAAACAGGCTGGCAGGGAGTCAACTTTTCTTGGAAGACCAAATGGCCCCTGCTGGTGTAGATGTAACTTAGATTAAGAACTACCTGTCTTAACTTAGCTTTCCCTCTGTAACCTCCTTCAGAGATGACAGTAGAACATGTGTTCACTTATTATCTATTTATGGCTGAGAGACAGGAAAGGGAGGGAAGAAATGGGAGCATTCATGTTTGTGTCTTTTCAAAGATAGATTTAAAATGCTAATGTTTACAGCTTGCCACTTACAATAAAAATGCATTAGATGCAGAGGACATGAGAATTGAATCTACCTGTTAAAACCGGTTTACTGGCCGGGCACGGTGGCTCAAGCCTGTAATCCCAGCACTTCGGGAGGCCGAGGTGGGCGGATCACGAGGTCAGGAGATCGAGACCATCCTGGCTAACACGATGAAACCCCGTCTCTACTAAAAGTACAAAAAATTAGCCGGGCGTGGTGGCGGGCACCTGTAGTCCCAGCTACTCGGGAGGCTGAGGCAGAAGAATAGCGTAAACCCGGGAGGCGGAGCTTGAAGTAAGCCGAGATCGCCCCACTGCACTCCAGCCTGGGCGACAGAGCAAGACACTGTCTCAAAAAAAAAAAAAAAAAAGAAACCAAAAAACAAAACAAAACAAAAAACGGTTTACTTTAGTTAAAACAAGTAGCCATTGCTTCAGAAACCTTTCAGAGCCACAACACACACACACACGCGCGCGCACACACACCCCTCCTTGATCTAGGCCTTTTTGTTTCTGTATAAATAAAGGTCTCACTTCTGTGGAGCAGCATGGTATTAGAGATAGGAAGTGAAATTATAGGTACCCCGTTCTAGAAATGTAAAGAATACCACCTCATCTTTCTCTCTCTGCAGATAAAAGAAGTTTGCAGTCGACCTTACTGCAATGGAAACATTGCCTGATAATATATAAATATGTATGTAGATGTTTCTACATATAAATAAATATATATATGAATATACATTAAATAAGTATTAAGAGAGACATACTCATTTTGATTCTAGCTTATTAATTCTGAAAAAAATGGAATTGTTTTCCTAGCATTCTTATGCAAAGTGGAAGCCACCTGAACACTGAACAAATGAAATAGCTGATGTTCTGCAACGTTTAACTCCAGAGAGCTTGGAAGCTTTAGCTGGGAACTTTATATGTAAACACACAGCTTCATGAAGGCTCCAGTGTGATTCCACAAAGCAGCCCTTGCTGAAGTTGTCTGGGAGAGAGCGGAGAGTGATACAGACATTTACTCATTAGTTGATGACATTGGAGGGGATTCCTAATGTCTCTCAACATCAGTTTCTTCATCTACAAAGTAGGGATAATGCATCATAGCATTATTCTGAAAGCTAAGGTAGAATATATTTTAGGTATCTGGCAGAGTTTGACATATATTGCACACCAAATTACAACAATAAATTAATTAAGTGCATCCTTGAAAAACCTCTGCCTCAGGTTAGTCTTTTGCTTTCCAATTCAATGTGTTTCAATTCAATTCAATTTCAATTCAATCCAATCACATAGACTTTTAGCCATAAGAAGCAAGACCCACCAAATACTTCATATCTTTCACCAACCGTTCTGATTAACCTGGCAGTTGCCATGGTAACATTAGCCCAGTCCTCTCTTTGTTATGGAGGCTCCTTTATTCTAGGATTCACTCTTTTTCCTGCTGGACTGCAGGTGAAATAGCCACAA
>NW_012106086.1:555352-576643 GCF_000951045.1 Mandrillus leucophaeus | reverse complement strand
GGGAAGAAATGGGAGCATTCATGTTTGTGTCTTTTCAAAGATAGATTTAAAATGCTAATGTTTACAGCTTGCCACTTACAATAAAAATGCATTAGATGCAGAGGACATGAGAATTGAATCTACCTGTTAAAACCGGTTTACTGGCCGGGCACGGTGGCTCAAGCCTGTAATCCCAGCACTTCGGGAGGCCGAGGTGGGCGGATCACGAGGTCAGGAGATCGAGACCATCCTGGCTAACACGATGAAACCCCGTCTCTACTAAAAGTACAAAAAATTAGCCGGGCGTGGTGGCGGGCACCTGTAGTCCCAGCTACTCGGGAGGCTGAGGCAGAAGAATAGCGTAAACCCGGGAGGCGGAGCTTGAAGTAAGCCGAGATCGCCCCACTGCACTCCAGCCTGGGCGACAGAGCAAGACACTGTCTCAAAAAAAAAAAAAAAAAAGAAACCAAAAAACAAAACAAAACAAAAAACGGTTTACTTTAGTTAAAACAAGTAGCCATTGCTTCAGAAACCTTTCAGAGCCACAACACACACACACACGCGCGCGCACACACACCCCTCCTTGATCTAGGCCTTTTTGTTTCTGTATAAATAAAGGTCTCACTTCTGTGGAGCAGCATGGTATTAGAGATAGGAAGTGAAATTATAGGTACCCCGTTCTAGAAATGTAAAGAATACCACCTCATCTTTCTCTCTCTGCAGATAAAAGAAGTTTGCAGTCGACCTTACTGCAATGGAAACATTGCCTGATAATATATAAATATGTATGTAGATGTTTCTACATATAAATAAATATATATATGAATATACATTAAATAAGTATTAAGAGAGACATACTCATTTTGATTCTAGCTTATTAATTCTGAAAAAAATGGAATTGTTTTCCTAGCATTCTTATGCAAAGTGGAAGCCACCTGAACACTGAACAAATGAAATAGCTGATGTTCTGCAACGTTTAACTCCAGAGAGCTTGGAAGCTTTAGCTGGGAACTTTATATGTAAACACACAGCTTCATGAAGCCTCCAGTGTGATTCCACAAAGCAGCCCTTGCTGAAGTTGTCTGGGAGAGAGCGGAGAGTGATACAGACATTTACTCATTAGTTGATGACATTGGAGGGGATTCCTAATGTCTCTCAACATCAGTTTCTTCATCTACAAAGTAGGGATAATGCATCATAGCATTATTCTGAAAGCTAAGGTAGAATATATTTTAGGCATCTGGCAGAGTTTGACATATATTGCACACCAAATTACAACAATAAATTAATTAAGTGCATCCTTGAAAAACCTCTGCCTCAGGTTAGTCTTTTGCTTTCCAATTCAATGTGTTTCAATTCAATTCAATTTCAATTCAATCCAATCACATAGACTTTTAGCCATAAGAAGCAAGACCCACCAAATACTTCATATCTTTCACCAACCGTTCTGATTAACCTGGCAGTTGCCATGGTAACATTAGCCCAGTCCTCTCTTTGTTATGGAGGCTCCTTTATTCTAGGATTCACTCTTTTTCCTGCTGGACTGCAGGTGAAATAGCCACAACATGAAAGCCAAATCATTATACATTTTCATGAAAAAGTAAATTCTGGATTTTAGTGGTAGAATTTTGTTTTAAATCTCTACAGTCGGTCTCTGAATCTTGATGTCCTTCCGTCTTGGCCACAGTTCCTCTCAGGTGGTCAGACCACACAGTTCGGATTCCTGTATTTGGAGAGCCGTGGGCCATGATCAGAGTCACTACCCAACACGAAAATCACCTATTTACACTTCCAGATTTTCACCTTTCAGGGATTCAGTTTAGGGGAAAGGAGAAAGGAAATTAAAGGCAGGAAAATATGGAATACAACAAGGAGAAATGAAATCAGAACAAAAAAAGGAAAATCAGGAAGAAAGGGCCAAGAAAAATTGAAAGAAAGAAAATGAGAGTAAATGAAAGGGAAGGGATAAGTGGTCTACATACTTGAGTAATTACAGAACAGTTTTACACAAATGGAATTTCAATTAAGATGTGTGATTTAGAATGTTAAGTTCTCCTTAAGCAGCTTTTTGTGCTTTATTATTGTAAAAAAATCTATGAAGCAGTACAAATATCTGTAAAGCAAAAAAGAAAAAAATATTAAGCCTCTGCACCCACTATTCCTTTCTTCTTCTCAGAGATTGCTACTAAATATTTTCTCTATATACACAAATACATAGAATTAGTATTGATTCATATGATTATATCACATGTGAATCATACCAAAAAATGGACTGTGACATATTGTTTTTCAATTAATAAGATACGCAGAACTTTTCTCCGTGTTATTATATTTAGATTTATCTCATTCTTTTTAATGCTACGATGTCCTGTTAGTTTTACTAGTATTTAACTCACCCCCTGCTGATAGGTACTTAGATTTCTTGTTCCTTTTCTTTAAACAGATCATTTGAAAACAAGAAAACCTGAAAACACTACTGGAAAAAGTTTGGACATTTTATTGACATTGTAGGTATTTGCAACTATTACACTGTGTGTAATTACTTGATAGTGCCTACACTAAGTGGTGCTGCATAAAGATGATAAGAGTACACAAGTGAGATGCCATGCTGAGTTCTCAAATGAGGAAACAAATTTTCTTTTATGTCTACTTATTAGTTCAGTTATTTAAGCAAAGGCAACAGCTTGGTGAAAAGATTTGGACTTTATAATATCTGTCTGCCAAGGAGTTATAGATATTTATGGTAAATTAATAAAAGCATGGGCCATAAAACTGAAAGGAATCCTAGAGTTTTTTTGGTCCTTCTCTCTCACATTACAGATTAGACAACTGGGACTGGGCACAAATAGTGTTTGGTTTTACCTCAACACTACTGCATCAGCACTACATACACAGTACTAGTTTGCTAATATCATTTCTATTTGTGTAACCTAGTTACTAAATGGTATCTCATTTATTTTAAATTGTTTGATCTTTCCCATCTAACAGGGGAAAGTAGATGTGTGTCCAGGGCTCCAGCTGGGTTTTGTAGGCAGCATTATAGGATCATGAAAGAATCTTGGGCACTTCTGGGGAGGCTGCACAGTAGATATGACATCAGCACGGTTAGCCTTGAAGAGCAAACAAGAATATTCCAGATGGACAAGGAGGCAAACGAGAGCTTTCCATGTATGGTCCTGATATAATCTATTGGGACACTTTTGAAAGCAGAAGGTTTGAAATAGATGTATTTTAAGTGTGTGTGTTGGAACAGTGGGGATTTTCCTTGATGGCATGAGAAATGAGGTCAAGGTCAGAAGTTGTTAGACACAAATGAAATCAACAAATGTATGTATCTATTAACATCTAATTATGACTGCCTGGCAGGTCAGCCTCTAAGACTAAGGGCTTGTTTGAAAGTAAGAATCAGGATTTGCAGTTGGTAGATTTCTTAATGTGCAAAATCATATAGTTAAAAATTAAATTTCATTGAAATATTTCAGTAAATATATGTTAATTAACCTAATAAAATTTCACTAAAACAGAACTGTCTAAGAAAATGGTTTTAGGTGGTCATTGTAGACATGAGAATCTTCCTGATCTGGAACCAGAATATATAGGGTCACCCACCCTTCTTAAAAGATATTTATGGACATACAACAATAAAATTCATATTCAATTTTTCTCTTTAAAGTTTATTTCCAAGTTCACCTTTTGCTTCTTTAACTGCTGTTTCTTAACCTTCCCTGGCATCTCCATAATGGCGATGGCATCTCCTGAAGTTGGTGTTTCCAAGGGCATTTCCCCCTTTATTTGCTTTCTATCTCACTTCTGACGTCCACTTCCACCTGTTCCTCATTCCATACAAAATTCAATTTTAATCAGATATTCATTGTTTTTCCAACTACTCACATGCTTCGGAAGGTGTTGTCTTCCCTACCATATCGAGGGAAGTAAATTCTGAGTACTGTTTCAATCAAGGTAATCCCACTCCTCTTGCCAATAATTCCTTTAGGGAAGGGCATGTAGCATGTATGGTCAAGGAAACACTACTGGAATTCTAGTAGAGGCTTCTGGGAAAGTTTTCCTCACACCCAAGGAAGTAGCACACGAAGTGGCTTTTTCCATTTTCTGGATGGTGCGGCATGTTTATATCACTTCTGGAATTGCTACATCCATCCTGTAACCATGAGAGAAGAGTAGAAGATGAAAAAGAACTTGGGTTCTTGATGACATTGTTGAGTCATTAAATTAACCAATCCTGGGAATTTACTTGACCTTTGAACTCCTGTCATTTGAGACAATAAATTATTCATTCAGTCCTTTTAATCTGAGTTTTTTGTTATTCTCTGTCAAAGGCATTGTGATATGTGGTCCAAATTTATTTGTTAAACCCAAACCTCTCCCTGAATGTCCCTCTTGGATATACAACTGTCTATCGGACATTTCTATTTGTAATCCTAAACTAATCCTAACCTTACCTAGTTCTAAACCCATCACTTCCCCCCTTTTAAACCTATTGTTTCACAAGCACTTCCCATCTTGTGTGATGGCATCATCAAGCTCTCAAGACAGAAATACAAGTGTTCTTTATGACTCTTACCTGTATTTGATGTCCCATATCCAATAACTGGGTCTCTACAAGTTTTATCTCTAAGACTTCCACCCTATAGTCCATCCAGCGCTACATCCTCATCTTGATGATAGTAATATCTTCCCTAATTATTTATCTAGTCTCAGCTTCATCCTATAAAATCCATTTCCAAGTTTATGTAGAGTGATCTATTTGAAACAGAAATCTGATATGATTGCTCACCTGCTCTGATGTCTCATTACTTAGAGAATAAATCCAAGTTTCTTAACTGAACACTCAGGTTCATGCATGATCAGACCTTTGTCCATGTACTCTTATTCATTCATTTTATCCTCAAATATTTCTTGATTGCTGAGATATGATAATCATTGGGAATATAGGCAGATGTTATTCCCTGCCTTCCCTGACTTTGGGAGCTTACAGTCTAGCGAGGAAGATAGACACTAGGCAAATGATCACCCTCGTGATGAGTGTAATGGAGAAGTACAGTATACTAGCTTCTTCTCTCATCAGTACTTGCCTTGACCATTCCCTGTCTTATTCTCTCATTATTACTGCACTGCTTACAGTTCTTCACATAGACCAGGCTGTTTCTTGCCTCTATGCCTTTGCCCAAGCAGTTATCTCTGCCTGAAATGCTTTCCTCACATTTCTTCACTTGGCTAACTCCTTCTCGTCCCTTGAAATTCAGCTCAGCTTCTTCCGGGAAGCCTTCTTTGAATACCCTAGACTCAATTTGATGCCCTCATCTAAGCTTCCATAGTATGCTTTTTGTTCTTCTTTCTTAATGGTGTATCATGTTGCATTTAGTATCTACTAGTATTATTATTAAATTTATTGTATCTCCTTCTTTGACAAGACTGCAAGCTCTTAGAAGATAAAGACTGAGTTATATTTATTTATTCTCTATCTTATGGCACATGAAATATAGTTAACAAGAGTTTATTAAACATAACAGAAATTTCTAATGAGATTTCAACTTCTCAAGGACTGGGCATGTTTTATAATTTTACTAAGTATACCCTCTTGGGTCATTCACGTTTTTTGTTTTGCATGACTATACTTGTCATACTCATTCCTCATATATTACAAATCTTACTCAATGTTAGCTCCTGGAATGCCCTTTCCTCTAAAGTTGGTGTGTTCCTTTCACCCACCAAAACCCAATATGCTATAAGAATGCTTATTGGATGCTGCCAAAAGGAATTAATCACTCCTTCTTCTGTGGTGTCTCTGCATTTTTACACACTTCTACTATTGCATTTAGAACACAGTATTATAATTAGCTCTTTACATGCTTAGTTCACAGTATAATTATAGTAGCATGGTAAGGGTTTCAATACAGGTGTAATGAGAGAATTGCAGAGGACCTGACCTGCTTGGAGAATGTCACTTTTGGGAAAATCAAAGCAGGGTGGAGGTTGCCTATTTCAGCCTCTTCATGTTTTGATGGGGAAACCGAGGGCCTGAAAGTCTGAGTCAGTTTCCTCCTCTGTAAAATGTCTAGTTATCTGTGAACTGTGAATCAGAAAATATGAATTATTTTACACATAATGAGAATCAGATTTTATATAATCCCACTCTGTGACTCTCTGGTTTCTGAAGGACAAACATTTTGGTAGAGTCTCAGTGAACTGCAAGGAAAAATAGCTCCCAAAGTTAAATTTAAGTTTCTCTGGGAGACAAATTCAAAGAAACTTGGTTATTGAAAATACAGTAATGTATTTGCCTTCTATAGATGGTGTCTTTATTAAATACAAAGAGGGCAGGCAATTCAGCTCACAGTTTTTACAATTTAAAAAACTGTGCATTGTCTGTGTTCTAAAGTGTGTGTGCTGGGATGAATGTGATGAGACTCATTGATTGATCTCCAAAGACTCAGAGGCTCAGAGAGCTTCCGTCATAAACCTAAGGTGGGATTCTGCTGGGGATTTTCACAAGTGTGAAAACATTCTCCCAGTTTATGCCCTATTGATGGCAAGCAATTGAGCTGTCATCTTCCCTAGGAGCATATACAAATGAGAAAATTCTTGGCCAAGAATCAACAAACAAGTAAATAAACTCTGCTGGGAGCTCAATAATACTTGAAACTAATGAAGTTCCCAAGGTAAGGCTGACAAGACACATTTGTGTTTGCTCCATTCCAGGGTGCCATGCCCAGAAAAATCATTGGTGCATTGGAATAGACCTTGGACTTGGAGCCAGAGATGTAGTTCGGAAATCAGCTCTGCCATTCATTGGTTTAGTGACTTTAGGAAAGTCGTTCAACTCCCAGAGTTTTGGTTTCTTCATCTGTAAAGTGGGTATACTGGTTCTAGCTCACAGGGTTCTTGTGAAGATCAAAATAAGTCATGGATGTGAAAGTTGAATAAACTTCAAGCTTAATATGGTAATCACAATAAACAGTGTATCTAGGAGATGAGAAAGAAGGAAAGTAACACTGTTAAATCCAAATGCTGTGTCTGATTTCTGTGTCGATGAGGAAGATAGTTTTGCTTTCCTATTTCTTTGTGAAACTAAAACATCTATATTAATGTATATTTGAACACGAACTTTAGCGGACTATGTAGGAATGATATAGGAATATACATGGTTATATATAGCAAGGAAGAAGCAGAAAATAACTTTTAAAAAATAAATTTTGAGTAAAATGTAGGGAAATAGCTACCTATATGCTAAGTAATGTGTTATCACTCAATTTTTATTATTTTAAGAACACTTTTTCATGTACATGCTCTAGTGGAACTGAAGGATCATATGAACCTTGATGTCTGAGACTATATTGCAGTTTAACTGAAATTGTTTTATTAACATGGAAGGACACGTCAGAAAACCAAGGAAAACTATATTTTAGTAGTAGGTATTTTAATTTTTTGTATAAAAGTCTATCAGTAGGATATACTCTTTAAAAATAATAAGCATCAGGAATTTGATTCTATTCCAAGTTAGAAGTGGTAATATAAAGTTAAAAACTAACACTAGCTACGATTCTGTTTAGTAATGAGGAAAGAACTTTAGGCTGGCTTTTAAAGATTAATTTGTTAATTAGGTGAACATCTGGGTTTTGGTTCATCACTTCCCTTGGAAACCTTGATTAATTTATGAAACTTTCATCCTCATTTACTAAAAAAGCAGTGAGTCATCCGGTGTTACACACCAATGACAGCAAAAGTTAATTGGATTCTAGATCCTTTCACATTTCTGCTTTCAGCAATTCCTTGCCACTTTGAGTGGAACCATGCGCTAAAGGAGTCCGTGTATTTTTGTTTGTGTGAGAGAGATAGAGAAATGAGAGGAATTACAAGTAATTGAAAAGTGAGTTTGAAAAAATAGGAATACATGTTTGTATTTTCCTTGGTTTGTGGCGAGAAACTCTGGAGGTATACACAAAATAGCCAAACCAAACCCCAAAACTAACAAACACAGTTACCTCAGTGCATGGTTTTGTTTTGTTTTTTTCTAAATAGAGTTTTGATTTGTGAATCGTGTGAATGTACTATTTATCTTTTCAGAAAGGGCTGTTGAAGATTGTCTGTGGATTAAAGTGTTTCAGAATTGGGTTTAGGAAGGGGAAGACAGAGACATAGCTGCAGTTCATTGTAGTTAGTGTCTGGCCTCCAAATAAGAGATGCATCAGCAAAGAGAACACCCCCAAGGAAGGAGCGGGGGCACAAGACTGAGAAAGAAAGGGAGAGATGGATGGAGCTGCGGTGGATGGCTGACTTACTTTCTTCTGGCCCTGCAATAGGATTGCAACCTTTTTTTTGGCTCTGCTACTTACAAATTGCATTCAGCTTAGAAATCCCTCTTTAGATATATACCTGTATATGGCACATGATCTTGGTTGTGGGAAACAATACTCACAGATGAAGGGGACCTCATCACACTGGTTCTTAATCTCTTACTGCTTTTGCTTTGCCTCTCGTTGTTCCTTCATCCTGTTTTCCTTATCAACTTTACTTTTTGGGCATATTTTATCTTGTGATTTTATGCATTTATATGAGCTACCATGAATCTTCTCTGGAAATGGAAGGAGCATGAATGAATATGTACATAACTAATCTGGGGGAAATGCTAACAGAGGAGTAAGAATACAAGTGATTTTAATTGTTTTATGGTGAGTCTTCTGCATTTCCAAGTATACATATATTTTTACAAGGGGCATGAATTTCTTTTCTAATCAGATATAGTAGTTTTTTTTTTTTTTTTTTTTTTTTTTTTTTTTTACTAAATGTAGACAATAGTTGTGGTAGACCTGATGGACTTTTCCAACAGAACAATATATAAGGGTAGTAGAGAGAGAGGACCAGAAAGGAGTCGTGGGACTAAAGTCTTAATTTTCTTTTCAGCATGTGCTTCTATGAAAATGCAGGAGGGGCAATGTTCCCACAGTGGCTTGCTTAAAACTTTTAAAAAACAAATTCTATTTTTAGGACTTCTTTTCTTCTATTTAAAATGATAGGCCATTAGAGAGCAAGATGTTTATTTTTATAATTCCCTATAATCTAGACTTGATTGCACATTGGGAAGTAAGGATTAAAAAAACCAATATCTACAATTCGATTTTTGTGTAATATTTTTACTCTATAAGACAAAGAATTAAGACCACATAAAAGCAAAAACAGAATAATTTATTTGAATCCATCTTTCCTTGAAAAAAATAAAAATAAGACTTTAATAGTCATTTCCTTAAGTGTGTACAAATCTTCTCAAAAATACTACTGGTGATTGAAAAAAAAGAGAAAGCATAGTTTTGTTTTTGTGACAACCATCCTTATTACTTTGTTGTACAAATAACAAGATAGAAATTTGGAAATAAAATTGAAACATAAATTTAGGATTCCTAACACTAATAAAAATTTAATAAAACAAAGTCTGCTGAAAAATCTAACAATGTAAAGTTTCCACATTTGTAGGTGAGACAGGATAGTCTCAGTGTTGATGACAGTGGAAGTATAGAGTGGAACTAATTGAGCTTTGCAGAGATATTTCGTACAAAACGAAAGAGGAAACCCCTGTCATTTTCATTCTCCTCATCGGCATGAGAAAGACTGCCCACTGAGGAATATTTCCCCAACACGTTTTTCTGTTGCACAAGACAATGTGTATATGCTGAAAAACCTGCAGTTCAATTTGCATAAATGCCTCTATTCTGCATGTAAAGGAGTAATGAGTAAGATGTGTTGGTCTTGGTTTCTTCACTGATTCCAGATTAATATACTTTTCCACTGTTTTTCCTTAAAATATTTCTTCAGAATTTCACTCTAATGTGCTGTTTAGCCCATGAGAGTTCACCTAGTGAAGAGATATACAAAATATGTAAACAGTTCTATAGATTTTTCAGGTCTGCAGGTAAAAGAACCTTAAATTCTTTTATTCCTTTCCAAGGCTACAAGTTAGATCAATATTTTGAGCTAGCTCAAGAAAATTACATTTATCAACAAATAAATATAAGAGAAGGCAATTACTAAATTTTGTAGGTAATTTACTTTTGAAACTAAAGGTTTACTTAACTTGAATGTCCTGTTTTCAATATACTAACATCAGTCTTGGGTTCAATATAAACTCTACCAAGAGCATTTAATGAGGTCAATAGACAATATTGAAATACATCCAGCCGTAAGTTCAATAAATAAATAATTGGGCTGAGTACTAGAATATGAACACAAACCGGTTTACCAATTTGTTAAACAGCAGTCCAATTAGTTAATAGACACATGAAGTAAAGAAAATAACATTGTTAGAACAGTCTAAGAGCCAAAGAATAAAATTGTTTGGCTGTCTTTCCTGCTCAGAAGTGACTGCCAAATAAAAGAAAGCAGTGAAGTTAAGATTCTTTCCCCAGAGCTGGCACATTCACATTGGGAATAAGAGATGGGAGAGTTTCCACCTATAATAATGCATTACTCATGAAGTTGATCTTTGAATTTAATTGGACCTAGAGGAGAATAAACCATAGGTAATCAGGAAAGAAAAATGCTCTCTGCATCTATAGGTGGCATTTATGCTACTGAGAATTATTTATTTTACTAAGAATCACTCATCTTTAGTTAAGTAAACAGCAGCCCACTAAACTATGAAATCTTTAAAAAATTGTCTTATTTAATGTCTTGCTCTAGCACATAGTAAACGTCCTGGAAATGTTTGTGAATTGATTATAAGTAAAATAAGTACAAACTAGTTTCTGATAAGGAAAAAGGAAGCATTTCGTTTATTTATTTAAAAAATTAGAGTAAGTAACACAAATCTGAATTCGAATAAAATAACACTTTAAAAAATATTGGCTCCCCATTTAGATAAAGTTAGAAGACAGAGTAGGAAAATTTTAAGAAGGATATTACGGATAAGGGAGACAGTTATGGAGAAAGAGAAGAAAAGAGAAGGGTAGACTCAGAAAAGGAGGGATTCAAAGGATGAAGGTAAAGGAAGAGAGAGCCACTGGAAGACAAAGACGTACGCAGATAAACTAACAAACACACAAAAAAAGACTGAGAAGACAAGAAGAAGGTGAGACGAGAGAGTCTGTGGGAGGTGGAGATGTCACTCAGATTGGGCTGGTAGTATGAACTGGGGTCTTGAGGGTGACTGCCTTTTGGAGGAGCATGTCCTAATAGCAGTTTTGAATACCTTTTGAATAGCAGTTTTGAATGCCTGAAAAAGAACATTTCTGCTTTGTTTTCAGTTCTCAAATCTTATTTATGAAATAAACTTTTATGTTCTTAAGAAAGTCAAAAGATTTTGCTAGTGTCTAAAAGTCATCTAATTTCAAAGGGTGTTTTTTTTTTTTGAGAATCAGTTTTTTTGACATGGAAAACAACCCAATCACTATTTTGTGTTCTGAAATTGTAGCTGCCATGTTCACAATTTTGACTTCAAATTTATTTCGTTCTTGAGAACCTTAAAAGATAAACCCCAAGTTGTCATTTGGTTTGTTTACATTCTAATGTGAAAAATTGATGGTTAGAAGAAAGGATATATAGAAAAACAAATGAATTTAAATAGGATACAAATTTTAATTAGATTAAATCTTAGAAAGGAGACATAATCTCAAAATTCTTTCAATGCCTTATATTTAACAGCAAACAAACTTCCCCTAGTTTTCTATTATAGACAGTAAAGAGAATTAGGTATCATTTTAGAGAGTTTTTATTCTTAAAATATCATGTAATAATATCCTACTCTTGTGTCCTACTAGATTAATAATGCAATGCTTTACAACATTTTTTTCAAACTAGAAGTTTCTAGCTCCATCAGAGTCTGTTCCTTATTCATGTGACTCTAGGTAAATTTTCTCTGATGAGGTTCTCTGAAGTATGTTGTCACTTATTTAGACCTTAAATGATGCACAGTCCCCCCAGGACTAGGTTTCCTCCCCATAAGATAATTTCCCATGGATTTGTTCACTCCTAGCTGCTATTTTTGGTATTTACCCAGAAGTGTGCATGAATTACTTTGCTGGAACTGTTTCTTTTGCCAGAGGGGAAGTTTCTGTATGTGGTTATTGATGTTCTTTTCAAAGTCAATAAATGACAAAGAAAGGATGGAAGATGATCTGTGGCAGTTATGCCTGCAGGCAGCTACAGCCCACAAAAAAGAGTTCATCTTATTATTTCAAAACGTTGTAGGCTTTATTTCTCCATGGCAGGGAGGAAAGAGAAACTTCTTAGTGACAGCCTTGAGCTTAACTGGATAAATAGGTTCCCAGCTTTGTTCTCAGCACAGGTTTTTCCTCTATGGGTGAGAGGTCAGTCCTCAATGGGGTTCCACTCGCTTGGGAATAGGCTACTTTGAATAAGAGGATGGGCACTGGTGCTGACTGTGCTGTGGATCCTCTGCTTTTATTTTACTGGTCCTATTTTTAGTGACAAATCATCATGGCTCTAAAACTACCATAGCCACTGGAAAATCATTAAGTAATCATTAAGATGGCTACAGAATTGGCATGAATATTCCTTTCATACCCAGATGTGGATTCCTTGGGGAAATATTGTGAGAAAGAAATGTACACAAGAAAAAGTTGATTCTACAGTTTTGTATCTAGTCCACTGGCCCAAGTGCATGGCCCTAGAAGATACTTGTGTGCTTGCCTGTTTTGTTTCTCAAAATTATGTTCAGGTGGGGAAGTATGCTTAAATGTACAGATACTGTAATTTCTTGTTTTGGTATTTTTCTTCTGTGCCTTTTAATCAATTCTGGGGAAAGCAAAAGCTAAATGCTTAGCCTCTCCATAGCACCATCAAATGCAGATTCATACTTACTCTGGCTGGTCTTGCTGCTGGGCAGGGATGTGCTGAATAACTTCATATATTGTACTGTGCAAATCTTGTCCCGATATACCATCAGAGACTGGAACAGATCTGCTTGGGATCTAGAAAATGTGGCACATTAAAAATAAAATATCTCAATACTAGTAAATAGTTTTTCCACTATGCTGCATAGTTGAAAACAACTGGCAGTAGTGATGATTAGAGAATTAGAACTATTTATCTTCCCTAGAAGGCTGACATCCTCCTTGCTACACTTTACTGCACTTACCCTATGGCAGTTTATGCAGTAGCATAGCTATAAGGTCAGAAGAAGGATAGCTTGACAAAGCTATGGCTTTTTTCTTCATTTAAGAAGAAAGGTGGCAGTGCTGGAAAGGAAATATTATAGAAAGAAAAGAAATAGCAAAAGAAAAGATGTCAGGACATCTTAGAATCAGCACATATTATTATCTTTTCTATACCGCAGTTACCCTTTTGACACTATTTGCCAATTATGTGCACAAGGGTGGCTTAAAAGCAAGAACAATATACAGCCCAATTGAGGTTCTCCCAGTAAAACTCCAAAATTGAGTAGTGATTAATCACATGGTAAGACTTAAAATTTCTTATATAAATCTCACTCCTTTCCAGTGAATTCCTAGGAATAAAAAGTGTGTATTATTTTACATAAAAAAAACTGAAACTCCTTATTCAAAAATTCAATTATAAATTTTAGCTGTTCAGTTTCCTGCTTTCCAATTCGAAGCCACACCTCAGAGTGGTGCTTTCTGCCATCGTGAGAAGCTGTTTGAAATAACTGATCCATCAAATATTTGTTTTTGTCTTTCGGTTGTGGAAGTGAAGGTGAGCCAATCCTGCCTGAGATTGAATAGGGTATTGCAAAGCCTTTGCAGGGCAGTTCTTCCCTTCATCTGTGACTGTTACCGACTCACCCTTAGGGAGGATGAAATCCAATCAGTCCCTCTCCATTACTCACATGACATTTCTCAAATAAAGTCTGTGGTCAGGAGGCTTACTGGATGAACCTTATACATTGACAGAATCCTCTGAACAAGAGAAGTCACCATTCCCTAATGGCAAATAGTCCTTTTAACAAACGGAAATGAGAATGACTGGAAGCAAGTAATCTGTTTTTATGGTGCCCTTCCTTAAATGGACTCTCATAGCAGAATAAGGAAGCAGAGGAAAATTTGGTTCTATACAAATCTGTAAAAGTGTTAATAATCTGATTTGCTCAGAGAAACATTCTGCATGTCTTAAGCAAAACTGATTGCTTTAAAAAACTTTTTTTTTTTCCCCCCGGACTGAAATGACTTCAACTATAAGAAAGCTCCCTTGCCATCTCATGCACCTTTAGGGCAATAATAAAGATGTATACTTATATACTTTGGGCCTATATGGTAACTTCCTTCTGAAGCATGAGGTATCTTTAAGAGTGTGATCAATTGTCTTTCAAAGTTGTCAAAAGATATGAGGGGGCAATAAAGGGAAAACTGAGGAACAGAGATAGTTCAGTAAAGTGATGGGTTGCAGTCACCCAAGTGATGCAGAATCACTTAAATCAGGGTCTCCTGATCCTCTGTTTATTCAGTATTTATTTATTTGAGACAGGGTCTCACTCTGTTGTCCAGGCTAGAGTGTGGTAGTGTGATCACAGCTCACTGTAGCCTTGAACTCCTGGGCTCAGTGATCCTCCTGCTTTGGTCTCCTGAGAAGTTGGGACCAGAGGCATGTGCAACCATGCTTGGCTAATTTTAAAGTATTTGTTGGGATGGGGTCTCTGCCCAGGCCGATGTTAAACTCCTGGGCTCAAGTGATCCTTCCATCTCGGCCTCCCAAAGTGCTAGGATTACAGATGTGAGCCACCGTGCCCAGCCTATTTATTCAGTTCTCCTGACTTTCAACCTAGTTAGTTCTCTCTTCACTGAGATTACCAGGTAAAGACTATTTATGAATTAGCATAACTTCCTTATTTGTGTTAGCTTTACTTATAAAGGTGAAGTAAGATGCTTTAGCTCCCCAAATCTGGCAATGCCATTCATTATGGAGTAAGTCAACACTGCTTAATGCAGTAATGGGTAACGCAGCCATTTGACCACACTGCCCAGTGCTTAAACGAATGCTGCTTACACCTCTGGTGAAGCAGAATTCTACTTCTTGGTTAATCAGCCACTAGGAAAACCAACCCTGGAGACACCAGAAGCATCTGGAAAAGCAACAAATTCATATATTCCGAAGTCATCCAGAGCATCTTCATGGCCTGAAATATAAAACAAATACTACTTACAAACCAAATGCCTTAATTTGCTGTTGTTTTTTTAAAACTTTGTAAAACTTATCTTTATTGTCTGCTTTAAATGGTATAGGTACAAAATGAATTTAACATTTCCTAATCCCTATAGTTGTATTGCCATTAAGCAGTGTTGGAAATCACTCTTTCTGAAGCTGAGAATCGAAACTGAATTGGAACAATTATTCTTAAGGCCAGATGTGAGAATAGCCTGTTGTATCTTTAAATACACATAGGTGGGCAAGCTTGGCCTTTGTAACTCTCAGTTACCAGAGACTCATGGTCACCAGGGCTTTAGCCTGAAGGTCACAGCAGCTCTTGATCCACCCATAGTATCTACTGCACCCCGTTAGATCTAACAGAGACCATCAGAACTAAACAGAGCAAATAACTAACTGAAGCTTCCCATACATAAAAGGCAAAATACATTACAATATCAATCCACATAAACTATCGTCTACAGAATGATGGGGGTAGAGGTGGTTAGGAGGAACGAGACAGCCTCTGGGGCCCTTGCCAGCTCTGACATTCTGTCATTTATAAGTCAGGAAGGGCTAGAAAAGAGGAAGAAGGCCCACATTTATTACACATCCAGGCATCATATCAGGCACTCCACCTCATTTTATTTAATTCTCATAGCAACTTTAAGGGGGAAGTTTTTATCCCTATTATTTAGAAGAGGAAGTTGTGGTCAAGAAAAATAATTTTCCTAAGGTGATATGAGGGGAAAGTGGCACATATAAAACTGCAAATTGGCTCCCTGTGACTCTGTGACCTGAGCAAAAACTCCATTGTTAACTTATAATAAATAACTCAGTACAGTCAATATTGATGGTAATGAGGGTTACAATGGGGACAAAGAAGCAACCCTGGCCCCTGCCAAACCTTCTTTTCCTCTTCCCTTTGGGATGGAGCTGCCAGCATGAAACTTACCTTAGGAATGAACAAAGTGATAGAACGCTTTGGCATTTTCAAAATAATGATAATAGAATCAATGAAGTAGCAGAACTAACTTCATTGATCCTACTGACTATGGGCAAGTGACTTAATCCCCTTCATGAGTAGTTCTCTTGACTGTAAAATGGAGTTAAGAGTGCCTTCCAGGCTGATAATACAGACTTGTGTGACTTATATAAAACCAAAACAGAAGACAGCACTTTGTAAAGTGAAGGCACTAACTCAAAGGTAAGAGACTGTTATGTTAATTTTAGCTCATATTAATTATATTACATTAATAATATATAATAATATTAACACAACTAATTAACATACATTAAAACTGATAATAGCCCTTTTCAGCCTGGCCATTACCTGAAAATGTTTGAGCTTTCCTGTATTCTGTTTCTGGCCTGAAAAGACAAAATAGGTATTTTTGTCAGGGATAATAATTGAGGAAAAAGCATCTAAGGAAAGAACTATTTTCATAGAAACAGATACGTTACCTGCCTTCTAGTTTCTGTTTTATAACTAAAATCAAGAGAGAAGAAAAATGGTAAGGTTCCTTTTAGTACACATATACAGCTTCAATTTTTTTTTTTTGTAATTTTAACCTACCTTTGTAGGGTTGATATTTTTTCCATAGGAAGAGAAGACACATGGATATAATCAAAAATAGTGATATTCCAGTTATACTTGCTAAAGGTGACAATGATTTTCCTTTTTGTGCAAGCTTCTCCAGTCCTAAATAAAAAGATAAATATATTTTTAGCAATAAATTGCTACAGTTTATAACTTGACTTTTTAAATGCCTTATTTTAAATGAGACGCTATTTTAAAAAACCATATAAACATGTATATTAGAGACACAGAGAGAGAGAGACCAGATGGAAGGAATATACTTATTTTACAACACACACTAAACTCCTTAGGGATACCTGTGATTGGAAATGTGGTGCACTGCCCAAGTTAAAGCTGATTGTGTTGTATTAGATGTAGCAAATATCTCATGTCGTACTTCTCAGTTATGTTTGCCACCTTAACTTAGATCTGTTTCATCTCATCATCTCTACAACCCTAAATGCTAAGTTGTTCTCTCATTTTCCTTCCATTTTGCTTTTTTAGCATAACTCAAGTATGTGAATTTTCTAGGGAGATGGCATGTGAATAAAGGTGCGAGAGGGGAGGTGTTCATTTCAAACACACTTTAGTAATTTTTGGCCAATAAAGAAATGTCTCTTACCATAAATGATGAAAAAAATTAAAAAGAAAAAAAGAAACGTCAATTCTTAAAATAGGATGTATGTGTGATTTTTAAAAAAATATTTAAAGTCCCACCTTTTGACTAGAATTCACTTTGTTTCATAAGTCATTCCCTTTATTAATATCACTATATAAAATATGGTACTAATAGCATCTGCTGGGTGCTTACAATATGTCAGGCTCTGTTCTAAGGGTGGATGATACATATTAACTCACTGAATCTTTACAACAATCCTATAAAGGAGAGATTATTTTATCATCCCTTCCAATAGATGAGGAAGCTGAGTCTTGCCCAAAGTCAATTGGGTTATAAGTGGTAGAGTCCAGAAGTTACCCCAGACTCTTAACACTAAATGATGCCTCCCTTTAATATAATTTCAACACAACTTATTAACTGTGGCTATGTTAACACCAGCTTCAGGCTATAATATGTTTAGTTAATCTATCTATCTATCTATATATAATCTATATATATAGTTAATCTATATAACAAGAAGTAGTTTTAACCGCCAACAAATGAAAGTAACAGATGTCTTCCATATTAGCATGTGACTCAGATATGGGTGTGGAAATAAATCATGGCAGTTGCCTGTCTCTGTCTAGATTAATATGGGAGTGAAAGTCATGTGATGCCCTTTCTGTTCAGCAGTGGAGAACAGCCTGGAAAATCTGGGTGTGGTGAAGACCATGGTGGCTACACAGCTCTGCAATAAATATCCAGCCTGCACTGTGTCATCTTTCACCATAAAATCTCTGCTGAGATCTCCAACAGCCAAAATAAGGGGGGAAGCCTTAATCTTTTCTTTCTCTCAGTATAAACCTACATTAACTCTCTTGGCTTTTCCATCTAGAATACTTCCATTTCTTAATTTTACAGGAATCTTTTAATAATGTAGTATAGATCATATGTGCAAAAATCTAGTAAACACATCATGGAAATCGGTTATCTCTTCTAATTTCCCCATACAACACCATTCCCATATTCCCCTTAAGTCCTAAAAGAGTTTGACAAGGTTGTTTTTCATTATCAAAAATCTTCACAATTTCTGATGGGGAGTTTATAAATTTCTGACATGCATTCAGAGAATTGCATTCTTAAAATGGTCTTCTATGGGATTATAATAGCTGTGTCCTGCTTATTGCCTTTAAACAGATTTTAAATTAAACTCTTTCAAACCTTAGCTAGAAGAAATAAATGAAAGGCAGCTTCAAATGAACTAGAATAGCAATTTATTGATCCTAGATATAGACTAGGACATCATGAAGCTTATTAGATTACTTTTGCCTCATAATAAGTTGTAGAATAATTTATATTCTCCCACTGTTAGGTTGACCTTTAGATTGGAACCACTTTGCACTTGGGTAGTCTCTTTGTGAGATCTTAGTCTTTTCTCAGATATTATTCTCTTGTGGGATTGTTCTCTCTAAAGAGCTGTGTAACTTTGGGTGAGCCCCTTGACTCTCAGGGTTTTGATTTTCACATTAGTATAATGAGGAGGCAAGAGTGACTGGCATTTAAGTTTTCTTCTTGCTCTGATACTCTATGACTTGGAGGAGCCAGAGAAGTTTACATAAAGTTATGTAAATAGGACTCTATATCCGTGGCGTGCTAGTAACAAAGTCTTCAAAAAATTGCACGTATATATGTTATTTTAACACAACATATAAACACACACAATACACTTTTAACTTTAATTTCCATTATTTTCCCCTCATTTCCTGAAGTGTAGGCAATGTAATTACAGAGCAACATTTTTCTGAGTTTTAAAACATAGTAATTTCATTATCATTAAGTCCAAAATATTTTTTAATTTTCACTGCAATTTCCTATTTGACTTATGGGTTATTTAGAAGTCTGTTGCTTAATTTTCTTAAGTTTGAGAATTTTCTAGTGTTGTTTCTATTATCGATTTTTAGTTTAATTTCATTCTTGTTAGAGGGCAATCTTTTGAAGTTTGTTGATTTTTTTAAATGACTATACAAATAGTCATATGAAGAGGGTGTATTCTGCAGTTGTTGCATGTAGTATTTATATTATTTCAACTAGGTGAGGCAGGTTTTCTCTATTCCTACTGAGTTTTTGTCTGTTTCATTAGTTACTGAAATAAATATGTTAAAATCTCTCACTTTGTGATTTTTTGGGTCAATTTTTGCTATTTATTAGGTATACTTCCTAATGCTTCTTGTCTTAAAGAATTTATCTAATTCATCTAATTTTTATATACTTTATCTTATACCTGTACAATAAGTCCTCACTTAACATCAGCTGATTCTTGGAAACTGTGACTGAGTAAAACAACATATAATGAAACCAATTTTACCGTTGGCTAATTGATATAAACAAGAGCTAAGTCTCTACAACATATTTCTGGTCAGAAAAATATCAGAGGTCTACATAAAGATGCCAAACATTTCTAATATCAAACACTGAAATAAATGTGAGCTATACATACATTTAATAAAGATGAATAAAAACAAGTAAGATCATTATTTACTCCATTTTTGGTGAATCCGTGAATGATGGCAGTGGTAGTGGTAATAGGTTAAATCAAGGAATAAATGTTTACAAAGTGAAAATTGTAAAAAGCACCTCCTAGCATCATGCAGTTCAAAAACTAACATCACAAATCTGGAAGTCTTGTGGAGCACTTTCATATCACATCATTTATTGTCATGCATTGATATAATTATCCTAGATTTTATAAATTTTTATTTGACAATCATTCGTATTCATTCATTCATTCATTCTCCAACCTGCTTATTCTAGTTCAGGCTTGCAGGTGGCTAGAAGCCTATCCCGGAAACCCAGGGCACAAGGCCGGAACTAGCCCCAGACAGGGTACCATCCCATTTCAGGGCACACTCACACACATACCCACACTAACTCAGACAGTGACCATGTAGATATGACAGTTCATTGAATGTGCACATCTTTGGGATGTGGGAGGAAGCTGGAATACCTGGAGAAAACCCGTGTAGGTATGGGAAGAATGTGCAGACTGCACACGCACAGTGGCCCCAGTGGGAATTGATATTTTTTCTCATCAATATTATAAGGAAATGATGTTGAAATGAAATAACATTATTAGAAGACCTGCTATATAGCTACGCTGGCTTTCTTTTTTGTATGATTTATCTGTTCATTTACTTAATTTCAACCTTTCAGTATCTTCATACATAAGGTGTGTATCCAGTTTGACATGTTTTTTAGTTGGAATATTTAGCGCACTAAGACCTAGTATGATTAGTAATATATTTCAGTGTAGATCTACAATCTTATTATTTTTTTCTATATTTCCTACCTTTTATTTCTTTTCTCTCTCCTTTCTTGTCCTAATTTAAATTAATCAGAATTTTATTTATCTTTTCTTCTCTATTTCCTTGTTAGTTATACATTTTTATTTGTCTTTTAGACTTTAGGGATTAAGAATTCTAATCAAAATTAATAGTTTTACCACTTACTGCTTCTACAATACAATAATTAGTTTCATATTACAGTTGGGAAATCTAAGACTCCAGTACTCAAATTTGAATTTAGCAAGGTCTAACAATAATTCCATGCTCTTTCCACCACTCTTGCCTAATCATTATGGAAGAAACAGAAATCCTTCCCCCAAATGAAGCCCAAATCTACTCAGTTCTACTAATTGAAGCAACAACAAATAAATCAAATCCTCTCTGTATATGAGGCCATCTTAATTATTTAATGAAACTCTCACATCTCCCCTGAGAATCCTCTTCTTCAGATTCAACATCCCCAGATCATTTTGTTGTTCTTTACATAATAGAATTCCAGATTCTCTACCATCCTAGAGGTGCACTTTTGGAAGCCCAACAAAATTTAGTCAATTTCATTTCTAAGATACACATTTAGAAGGACCCATACTTCACTGTGGTTGTCAATAAGATAAAGGCAAATAGAATGCTCTCTGAGACAGTGACCGTGATAAAAAAGCAAAAAAAAAAAAAAAAAAAAAAAAAAA
>NW_012106086.1:438577-555302 GCF_000951045.1 Mandrillus leucophaeus | reverse complement strand
AAAAAAAAAAACCCAGAAAAATTGATAAGAAATAATAATAAAGAAAGAATTGATAAAAAATACCAAATAATAGAGTGGCAAGATTTAACATATATCATATGATTTGGGCACCACTTTTAGCAAGTGAATTCTCTATTTCATCATTTTAGATCTGACAATAAAGTCAAAACTAGCTAAGGGAATTTTCAGATAATGCACAATTAAATATATAGTAAATATTTTATATATATAATCAAATGTACATTTGTTTTCCATTTACAAAAGAAAATTCATAACACCATTTACAGTTACAGATAAAGAAAGAGTCTCAGAGAAGCTAAAATATTTGCCATAGTCAGTAAGTCCTAGAATTGAGAGTAGACAGGTTTTTTTCTGACTTCAAGTTCAACTTTTTCTGTTAATCTGTGGTCAAAGATTGGTTTTTCCAGTTAGTAGGTAGGCTCTTATATATCAGTTTTTCCTCTAACTTTTTCTGACATCAGACTTCATGTGCTTGAAATCTTTCACTTCTTAATAGCCAGACTGCCATCACCAAAATTCTATAAGCCCTGAAGACTCCTCAAAACAGAATTCAATGCTAATTTATTCTATTCAAGTTTTTGCAATGTGCTTTACCATGAGCAAAACTGCACAAAAACACTTGAGTAGTCTCGGCTGTTTTTCTCTCTTAGAACATATCCTAATAATTGCTATTTCCAAGCAGTTCTCATTTTAATAGTGAAGCTTCACTCTGGCTGGCATCCGCTCTCTGCCAGACACTTCTGTGATTCTGCAGTCGGGCAGAAGGCTTAATATACAATGATCGCATGTCTTAGACTAGATAAGATACATATGCTCCCTTCTCCTTCATTTTTAACTTTTTGTCCCTTTTAATATGTATTTAGTAAAATGACTTAATTTGCACACATTCTGTCCTACAGAGGATCCCACTCTTTCCCTCCTCCATTACTTCCTTATTTCTTTAGGCTCCTTCCTTATTGCCCTCTTGCCTCTTGCCTTGGCCTGTGTTTGCCTTACATCAGAGAGCTTTCCTGTAATGACCAGTGCCTGTCAGCCCAAAACCACGGCTGGGGCAAAGGCCAAGAGTCTTCCCCATGGAGAATGAGGAATAGGGACAATCCTTTTGTCAGAAGAAATGTTCTTTCCTGTTAGGCCTCTTCTCTAGAGCATCCTGGCTCTCTGCTCTCAACACTGCTCCTCTATCTGGGAACACACAAGATTTACTAGGTCCAGCATTTGAAATTTGTTCCCTTTCACGCACACAAAAAGCGCCAAATATGTCAAGGATCAAATCAAAGGGCACAGTTGTTGTGGTCTCAGCCATAGGCAAGTGTTTTTGCAAAGATGAACTTCCAGAACCTGAACTTGAAAATAAGACAGCAGGAAATTCTGACCCTATTGCCATAGAGAATGTATAGGGATCGCTTCTGCAGTTCTAGACACTTGCAGGAGCTTCCTTCTTTTTCCTTTCAGAGAGTTTATACTATTCTTTAGCACACAGCATGCCATTCTCCCCATTATTTAAACATGATGGACTCATGTGCCAAAACCATAGTGCAAATGCTATTTGCCTCCTCCTTAGGCAAACAAATAAAATGGAATAACATGTTAAGTGCAAATATGGGCAAGAGGTGTGGTATCCATGGTATTGCAACCCTGCTGTTTGAGACTGCACTCAATGCAGGACAGCCATATGCTACCAGTCTGTGTATCTATTTCTAGATCAAAATGAAGTCTTGAGATCTCTCTCATCCAATCTGTTCACTGATTATGGTAGCTGACTCATGTCCCTCCGGAGATGAAGGTGCCACGTTGAGGAGTGTGCCATTTCCACACTCCATCATAAGCCCACCTGACAGATAAAGTTGTTCAATGCTAGATGCTCATGGAGACATCACCTTAGGTCTCAGGGTCTGAATGTCAGATTTGTAGTTCCATCTTAATTGTCATTTCCAAAGGCCCAAAGTAAAATACATTTCCTAGAGGCCTTGACTTGAGAAATTTCCAGATAGAAAAAATCAGTAAATTCATTTTCCTGCCTTGAGTCTTTTTCCTGTTCTCTTCTTTAAGAAAAGATGGGGAATATAAATAAATGTAAAAAATGGTAGCTTTCTCAGGATCACGTACAAATTGAAAACATTTCCATTATGGCTAAATCTCAAACTACACCCACATGGCCTTAGGGAATTCTATTTATACAACTGAATGCCTTCATTAAATGTGAACATTTGAATTCTGATCAGATGGTTGCATTTCCATAAACATTCTCTATCTATCATCTATCATCTATCTATCTATCTATCTATCTATCTATCTATCTATCTATCTATCTATCTGTCTGTCTATCTATCATCTATCTATCTATCTATCTATCTATCTATCTATCTATCTATCTATCTATCTGTCTGTCTATACATTGCATGTCACAATAGCAATGTAAGCTCAGTTAAAACTTTAAAGTAGGGACATCTGCATTCAAGGAAGTCCTTAATTAAGGTAATAAAATATTGTTTTTCAAAACACAAAGTTAATTTATTATTTTAATAATTATTCTTTTCTTGAAACATATCATAGACATTATTTTCAGTTACATGTATTTCCTAACTTTGCATTAATATGAAATTATACACATTGTAGACAAACCAGAATATCTCTACATACATAGCATTAAATTAGATAGGTGATGAGAAAGTACACACTATACTTTATGTGTGACCCTATACCTATCTTTTAGAAAGACCATATGGTTTCATCAACATTCTCAGTTATATCAAAGGAGACAGTTTTTATAGTGGTTAAAAACAAGGGCTTTGGGCCAGGTACAGTGGCTCATGCCTGTAATCCCTGCACTTTGGGAGGCCAAGATGGGTGGATCACCTGAGGTCAGGAGTTTGAGACCAGCCTGGCCAACATGGTGAAACCCCGTCTTTTCTAAAAATACAAAAATTAGCCAGGCATGGTGGCACGTGCCTTTAATACCAGCTACTTGGGGGACTGAGGCAAGAGGATCGCTTGAACCCAGGAGGCAGAGGCTGCAGTGAGCCGAGATCATGCCACTGCACTTTGACCTGAGCAACCAGAGTGAAACTCCATCTCAAAAACAAAAACAAAAACAAAAATAAAAAACTAGGGCTTTGAATTAGGATATTATTTTATCACTAGCAGTGTGAACTTGCCTATTGTCTCTGTTTTCTTTAGGATATTTCCATGAAGATATGAAAAGGTCAATTAATATCTCAAATTAGATGTGAATCATAGTCCAAAGAGGTAAAAGTCACCGTTTGCTGCAGTCTTAGAAAGGCAGAAAAACACAGAACTAATTGTTCTCTCCAGCCTTCCTCTCCCCACTGAAAATCCCTAATAAAACTTGATTATTTCCTGACTTTGTTATTTTCTTTCCACATCTGTGACCTTGGAGTCATCTCTGACTCCTTTTTCCTTTGGCTTCCACATTCTATTGCTAAAACTTTTTGGTCAGCCAAATGTTTTGCCTTATTAAGAAGTAAGAGGTTAATCTATTTCTTACAACTTCACTGGCTATACCAAACACCAGTTCGGTTCTGGAAACATCTCAAAAGCAGGTACTTTGACCTTTTAAATGATTTCAAATTCTTCACAGATCTCAAGAGTTTATTCATTAGAGTAGATGGTCAGTAGGCTCAATTGATAGTTGCAAGTGATGGTCATTTATAACTGTAGGTTGGTGTATGCTTATTGTATACTGCAGAGGTTCACTGACTTTGAAATTTAGAAAAAACAAATATTTAACAAAACACATCAATACTATTCATTTTCTTTGCCATTTTGTTGCTGTTTGAGTTAAAGCTCTGTGGACATTTGGGGGTTAGAAAATAACTCTAAAAGCCACAAAGAGGTCACTAATATTGACAGCTCTGAATCCCTCTGAAAAATAAGCACCTGCTCTTCTTATTTACTGTAATAACAAATGCTTGGTCTTTGTACAGGTCAAACAGGTTTTTTAGATTTTGCAAAAGGTAATTATCTGACGTTAAGACTATAGCTGTCTTTAGACCTTGGTAATAAGATCTTAATCAAATATTGGGGGCTTCTGATATTATGAGAATACCTTGGCTAAATATTAATGTAGAAAGTTTAGGCCGTGGGAAAGCCTTACTGTAGTACACTTTTATACATTACAGCCATGTTTTCACTTGCAGTGAGCATGAGAAACAAGCTGAAGATGACACCTGGATTGCTACTATTTTACGTGCTTAATTATGGCTTGCTGTACAATTATGTCTTGGTTTGCTACTGGGGTGAAAAGCTGGTTAAGCCTATAAAAAATTTAGTAAAACAGAAAGCAAAGGATGTACCTCAGCTGTTTATGTGTTTGCCGCTCATATTAGATTGTGAGCAGGAATTCTTGTTAGAAGGAATTACCTTTCTCATATGGTATTCTTAGTGCCTACTCTGATATTTGGCCCATAATGGGTGCTAACAAATGAATGCATGGGTGCATGGTGCTTATAACACCCTAAAACACATATGCTTTTTGGCTCTACAAGAAATATATATTATTATCTACTGCCCAAATGAAGCAACTCCGGTAAAAATTCTAGAGCTGCATTGTCTGACATGGTAAACACTAAACACGTAGTTATTTACATGCAAATTAAAATTAATAAAAATGAAATAAAATTAAAAATTCAGTTTCTCAGTTGCATAGCAATGTGTTAAGTGCTCAAAAGCCAAATAAGGTTAGCGGCTATCATAACAAACAGTGCATTGTATTCAGATTCAAAAAACCCCACCATGACAGTATATACATTCCAATATACCTAGGTGATTTTTCCTCCTGGTACCTTAAGGAGTCCCTAGGAGGAACCTATCCACTACACATTTCTTCATCGACCTGTAGGTTTGCAATAGTCTTATAATTCTTCATGGCTCTTCAGGCACTTTTTAATAAATTCAAAACCCTCCGGAGATAAAATGTACTAAACAAGTGGTTGTCACACTTGTGAGTCCTGAATATTCAGATTCTCAGGTGCTACCTAAAAGATCCTGATCCAATAGGTCTGAGGTGTCTTAATGAAGCTACATTTTTAGCAACCTCCCTAGGTGATCTTGATGCAGAGGGCCCAAGGGCAACATAATGAAAAATTGAGCCTATGGATTACAAAAAATTATATTGTTGCATCACTTATTCAACAAAATATATTGAGTTTCTCTGTGTTATGGGTCTTTTTCTAGGTACTAGTGCTATAAAGGTGAAGAAAGAGAAGGCATCAATAGAAAAGATATCAATGAGTAGTAGCTTTTATAAACTTGTTCTTCCACCAGTCATAGGTACCTTAACCACCATGTCCTGTCCAAACTTGCACCCAGATTTTGCCCAAGTGGCATTTGACGTGTGTGCAAAGGAGAGTCTGAGAGGGACTTAGTAGTAGTAGAAGTAGTCATAGAAGAGGAAGAAGAAAAAGGAAAAGGAAGAGGAGGAGTAGGGAGGGAAAAGGCAGGAGAGAGGGAGAAGGAGAAGAGAATACAAAGAAATAAGTAAAGAAAGACAAAAGAAGGAAGAAGGAGAGAAGAAAATGTATCTGAGAAATAGGAAGGAAGGAAATGGACACAACTTGGTGACTGAATGTGGGACCAGGCAATAGGCAAGAGGAATGAGTCTGAGATGACATTTAGCTTTCTGTCTTAGGTTGGTAGTTAGTAGGGCCATTCACTTAAATAGGCAATACAGGCAGAATAGCAATTTAGGGGAAAAGAAGATGGTTCAGTTTTGATATGTTGGACCTGTATGGTGCTTCTGGCACTTCCAAGCAGAGACATCCAGAGGAAGCTGGGTGTACGGTTTTAAAGCTTTAAAGATATAGATTTGGGATGTACCAGTGTTACATGAAGCCTTGGAAATGAATGAAATCATACAGAAAATCATACAGGAGAATAAAACCATTATGTAGAGAGAGAGAAAAGAAGGTGTAGAAGGATGAGAATTTGGTGGGCATCAATATTTTGGGCAGTAATTCTTAACCTTTGCAGGTTGATGATATTTCTGATAATCAGAGGATTTCTAGAGAAAGCCAAATTTCACAGACTTACAGAATTTTGTAATTTCCAAGGTGTTGAGACTCCCCTTGTGAACTTCCATAGCTTTCAGGTGTTTAAATGGTGAAAGAGGAAGGGGAGCCCATGAAAGACAGTGAGAAGGGGAATCAAATAGAAGTGGGAAAACCAGATTCCCAACTCATGGAGATTTATTCATCTGACCTAATGCAATGGTAGATACAAACTCTCTAAATGAGCAGGCTGTTTCTCTTATATTTTTGTTCATAAAACTAGGAAAGCAAGAGTGCACATTTAGAAGTAATTTATGGAATTCACTTTTTCTTCATAGCCCTTCACAATTGAATTGAATTTCTCCCCTATTTCATTTTGAGTTTTCTTTCTTTGAGTCCTAGAAACCACAGCTTTGTTAACTTTGGAAAGAGAGATTTTTAGAGTATATGAATAATCCCACAATGATTTTCTTTTCCACATAGGTATAAGATAGGGGAAGGGCAAGGCCAGCATGTATTCGTGTTTTATTAGGATCCCTTCCTTGTATGTCACACATACCTACAGAAGTGATGATAACTGTGAAATGAGTTTCATCTTGCCTGCCGGTTATGTTGTTGTAAGCACAGCACACATAGTCAGTTGTCTTCTGCGCTATGTTCTCAGATGCAACTTCTAAGCGAGGCCCATGCTTAATGATATATGTTGTATTGTCAGTCCTCCTAATCCAGGAGTAGGTGTTGGGGGGATAAGAATCAGCAGAACAGTCAAATAGGATGGCCTCTCCAAGGTCAACAGTAAACACTTCCCCTACTTTTAGCCCTTTATCAGAATTCACTTGAAGTCCATAAGGTCCATCTGCATCAATACAAAAAAAGAAATAGATAAGTAGCATAAGTAATCACAACATAGGTCTTGAGTTTGGGAGAGTTTAGTAGCATTTTACTGTTTTTGAAAGTCTTCATCTTAGAATTGGATGAGCAGGTCCTTGCTTAGACTCCCAATAAATGATGAGGACCTAAATATATTTTATTTTGATATCCATGAAAGTGAAAATTATTTGAGATTTGATTTGAAATAGTGATTTGAACTAATCTGAAATAGTAAAAGCCTGAAATTTCATATTTAATTTTACAAATACTGTCATCATAATTGTGATGCTAAGGTTTTGAGTAATGTATTGATAAATCTGCAATCTTGTAGACAAACTCAATCTTTCTGTTCTATGACTAGCTTATTTTTATATGCTGATTTATTTTGTTTTATTATTATTTTTAATTGAGACATGATAATTGTACATATTTATGAGGTACAGTGTGATGTTTTGATCGCATGTTTTGATACACATATACAATGTGTAATGATTAAATCAGTCTAATTAGTACCTCCATCACCTCAAACATTTATTATTTCCTTTTGTCAGGAACATTCAAAGTCTACTGTTGTTGCTGTTTGAAAATACACCATAAATTGCCATTAATTATAGTCACCCTATAGTGCTATAGAACACAAGAACTTATTCCTCGTATCTAGCTGTCCATTAACTATTTTTGTGTCTATTAACCAACTTTTGGCTACCCTCTACCACTCCACCCTTCCCGATCTCTAGTAACTACTATTCTACTCTCTATGTCTATTAGATTAACTTTTTAGCTTCTACACATTAATATTTCTGAAATAGTCATTGTACTTGAAAATATTTTTACAACAGATTATGGCCACTATTTTCTCTTTAACAACCATATTTTCGGTACTATCTATTTTTCTTCTCAGTGCTAGGGTAGGCCATATAAATATTTATAGAAGACATTGTTTCACATGGAACACTGTGCAAATAGACATAGGGTTGTTTGGTATTTTTACAACATTTTAACAGCTAAAGAATTTTTTAAATCCTCCCACCCACGCCCCAGCTAAGCTTAGGATTCCATTTGAAAAAAAAATTACATCTTCCTTATCGTTAACTAATATGCATTGATTATCAATAAACTACTTAATCCCCTGGTGTTTTTTCCACATTGCAGTACTCCTGTAGCATTTTACCATTTCTATGGTGTTAGGTTGCCAGTAGGTGAAGACACATTTCCCATTGCTTTCTTCAGAGAATAAGGAAAATTTTAAAAATAATCTTCACCTAGATAGGTTTTCTCATTCATTCTAAATCCTGGCTTATAGTCCAAAAATCTTTGAGTTTTAGGTATGCTTATGTACACCTTTCAGCTGCTCATTACCAACATTTATTGGATCTCTGCCATGAAAAGACACTTTAAGTGCTTATGCAGATAATAATATTTAATATTTAAAGCAACCACCAGGAGGTAGATGTCATTATTCTAATTTTAAGATGAGGAAAGTAATATTTAAACAATTTATTTGCCCATGGTCATATAGCTATTAAATAGCAGAGCTGGGACTCTAAAATATATGCACTTAATCATTCATATTACTTCTCTAGAAAGAAATAAAGTGGTATAACTTTCTATATCATAATAGTTTATTGTTGTCTAACTATAGTACTAGTTCTACAATCAATTACTAATTATATATTAATATTAATTCTGTAATCATCCAATCAAGTAATGAATCAAATATTTATTTGAGAGCTGCTAAGTATGAGATAATATATTTAGAATATGGGAGATGGAAGTGTAAGACATTCATATTCTCACGGAATTTACAAACTGGATATGGCTATGGATGGTTTGCTCAGTGATGACCTCATCTTAAAGGCCCTGATGTTTCTTAAAGTATGAACTATTTATCTCTCCACATGCAGAATAATAGAATGTAGTAACTAAACATTAGGGTAACTGATTTTTTTCAATCATTAGCTAGGCATTCTTCAGAAGTCATTTGAATTTTTTGGGTCTCATTTTCCTCACCTTTTAATATGAAAAGATAGGTTAGAGGACTGATTGCCAAGATTCTTTCTAACCCCTTTGAAACACCAGGATTCTTGCCATGCCATTAAAAGTATGGCCAAAACTGCAATTACTTTTGCACTAACCTAGTAAAACCATTTCGGATATTGGCAAACCAATCCCAAGTTCGCAAATTCCCAGAGTGGTTCTGAACAATCTGCCACTGAGGAGACAAATTTTCTAAGCTATAACAGAAAACGAATATACAAAACAATAGATTATCTTTAGCTAGAAAGCATAGACTAATCTATGTTTTCTTTCTAGAGTAAAAGGCATATGGAGAAATGTGAAGGAACCTACAGGTTTTTATTAATATACCTGCATGAGGTAAGCCTGCTTTCAGAAAGCAAACAGAAGTTAGTACTTTCAATTTAAAGTAATCAGGAACTGAAGGTACAGGATTAAAATAAGGAGAGATTTCTGCCCCTTTCCTGTCACTGTATAAGAAGCCTGTTCCCTCATTTCAGGCTGTGACACAGTCTCAGGTGAAACCACTGTGATAAAAGCTTTAGAACAGTGTGCTGTAAAATGGAACTCTTTTATTCTGAATTCCACTAAACAGTAAGTAGGGTAATGGGAACAAAAATTTGTTTTTGCTCACTCAACCAAAATCAATATTGAGATTACTTTGCACATGGTATGATTCTAGGCATAGTGAGGACATCTGAGATGTTGATCACATGCTGTGTATGGCTATTATCTCAGGCCTTGTGGTTCAGAAGGAATCCTTCATGTTGTCAGCATTGATAGAACATTAGGAAAGGAAAGATCACCAAGCAATGAGCACCGTTATGGTTCACATCGAAGGAAACCAGCAGGAGGAATTTACTATAGTTTGGAAGAGCAAGAGACCTGAGTCTATGTACAAAAACTAAAGTCTGAGGGTCTAAGAGTAGAGCGACGCAGACTTGATAAAAGAAGAAAAATGTGGTCACAAAAACACAGCCATTCAATTTAGGTCTTCATCTTCCCCCTGGTTTTTGGGGTATAGAGAATGGGGCTATGAAAACAAATTGTCTAGTAATTTAATACACACAAAAATGAGTGTTACTCCTTTTCAAGCATGCTGATATTACTCAAAACTTTTTGGGGAACTCCTCATTTGGAGTTGCCTTAGGACCCTGCCACATAATGGAGTATTCTCACAAGCAGTAATTCTTCAATTTCAATTTCAGAGGGTGGGTTTAATTTGTAGAGGAAGCCCATACTCATTTAGAGCTAAGGCTGGTAAATAAGGTCAATTATCTAATTTAATAAGATCATTCTGGTTTAAAATAAAAATACCTTTAAAGAAAGTAATCTTGTTATCTTAGCTTATCTTCCTTAATCATGTTTATTTTGATTTTGTTACTTCCTCATTTATTGAGTTTCATGATTGGCGTAATTTTTTCTCTTCTGTCTGTTTTATTTATGTGCTATATCTGACTCTTCAGAAGCAGCCTTAAATCCCTCAAACTTCCTTGCCCCCACCTCAACACCTCTTCCAACTCTTGAACCTAACACTTTGAAGCATTTCAGTTCCTTGCTTCTGATATGTTTCTTAAAAGGTAACATAGTTTATCTATTTACTTAAGAAATGCAAGGTTTTTTTTTTTTTTGTGCAGAAAATCCTAAAATTCAGAGAAGCACAAAGATGAAAAGAAAGTCATTTGTAATTTTATTGCTCAGAGAACGAATATCCACATTTCATGGATGATTTTCAAGTCCTTCTTTAATGCATCTTTTTCTCTCTCTCTTTATCACACATGCACACAAATCTAACTACATCTCATACTCTACATGTTGCTTACAATCTACTTTCTTCTGACTCTACTATGATGTTATTTCCTTTATCATTAGAACTCCAGGCTGACTATCCCTCTACTTGGAGGGGCAGCCTAGTACCTTATTCAAGTGAATGGGCCATCCAATTGGAGATATTTGGAGTGATTCAACTAGAGTGACCTCTGATACTGAAGATGAAAGCAGAAGGATAATTCCATTTTGACTTTGGATTATGGTTTACTTTCTTGCCTTTGGCAGAGAGCTCCCAATAGAAATGAACCCTTTGCCTTGGGGATGGCTGTTTACTAAATGACTTGTAAAATCACATATCATCTGTTCTCTTTAACAATTTATGACTGTGTGGGAACAGTACCTAAATTTACATCATGATGCTGTTTGCCGCCCTGTTTGGGAACAGATGGTAAGTATTTACTGTGAATGACCTTTTATTTTCCCTTTAATTTTTATCACTTAGAGCTCTCCACTGCAGCATTGCCATATGTTGCACACAAAATGCAGTGGTTACTGGGTTATTATTTACAACTGGAGCTTGAAGGCATATCATGAACTGCAAGTAGATACTTGTCTGAGTTATTGGTTTGACATTGTAGTCCACCAAGGCCAATACCAGATTATAACATCACAACATCATAAGTATATAGTCAGTCTTAATAGATTTTGTTATACTTTTTCTGCCAAAATAAAAATTAGTTCCTACTTTCATGAAAAAACCCTTCATGGAAACAGTGCCTTTAGAAAACAGAATAGTTGATTTTGCTAAAGGTCAGGGAAAAAAGTGCCAAAGCACTATTATGAAGAAGCTGTCATCTTATAATGGGAATTTAGCCTTTTTACAGCATCGTCAAGTAACACTGGAATCTAAAAGGGATATGAAGAAAGATAATCTGTTCCATTTTAGTCCAGTTCAAGAAACTTTATTGATTTCTTAATCTCTGTCAGCTATTGCCCTATGGATACAAAGATGAAGAATGCAGAACTCTGGTTTGGGTTTGTGGTGTTCATGAGAGTCAGGGAAAATAGAATGCAGAGAGGACCAGGAATGAGAGTGCCTAGGATGCTGAAGGAGCACAATGAACCTATTAGTGACACTGAGGTGGTGAGACAAGTGGAGGCAGGCAAACCTTTCTGGAAAGGATAATGTCGTGAAGGAAGAAGAAGGTAACCAGATGAAGAAAGGGAAGTGTGAATAACACCAACCAAGGCACATATTCCCAGCTTGCAGGGAATGATAAAGATTGTAAACATCTGGATGCCACATCAACAGATAGGATATACAACCAATCTTCAGATTACAGTATACATTTTATTTAATTTTTGTTACTCAAAAGCAACAAAACCAACCAACCAAAACAAAAACAGGGCCAAAATAGTGACAGCAAGAAAAATTATTAAATTAATGAGTCTGGGTTGTGTTTGTACATATTGTATAGTAGGTAGTAACTGTTTAGCACAAATAAGAACCTGATGTTTGATTTTTAAAATCATATAAAGGAATGAGTCCATAAATGAATAAATAAGTGAATAAATGAGTATCAATAAGATAAGATGTTGACCAAGTGAAGGATTCTGCATTTGAATGTAAAAATAGTGAAGACAAAAATTAGTAATGCAATGTTCACAATTAGCAATTAACAAGAGTCAAAATCTTTCTTAAGGCATGTAGATAATTCATCTTTACAATGTGTAAATGGAACCCACATTTGTAAATTTTCTAAATGTTCTATTATCTGTCATTACTCTTTGCATGTGATAGATGTTTCTCTGTGAGATTTTTCATACATAATGTTTAAAATAATGTAAAGAAGAGAGTTCAATCTGTCAGCAAATGACAGATTCTGTGAAGTGTGAACGTACTCAAATTAGGGTATTCTCATTCTTTTAACTAACATCGTGAAGGAAAGAAGTCTTAGGAGCCTAAAGCATAATGTTTAACATTTGCAGGTTTGATTATGGTTTTCCTTCCCGTTTTTATATTTTCCACACTATGTATCACAGCATATTCTGTGATAATAATGAGATTGGTGCATAGACTTGCACATGTTGAAAGAAAGATCTTATTTTCATTTTTCCAGATTAATATGAACTGTATAGCAAAACAAAAGTATATTTCAAAAATGATATTTGCATGTGCCTGAAATTGCTTAAGCAATTTTCCACAGGACTTTTTCATTTAAATCTATGGCTAGAGTTTAAAGATAGGCAGGTAGGGATGGAAAGACATACAGATAAAGAGCTAGAAGAAATGATTGATGTAAAGAAAATATTTTACTAGAGAAAAATAAAGTATGTTAAATTCAGGAATGGTAATATTTGGAGAGGAAAAAAGTTCTTCTGAAGGTATTTTTCAGTTTCTTCATTGCAGCCTCTGCATTGTTCTGGGTACTTGAAATTGAGATTCTTGCATTCCACTGGGAATGAGGTCACACAATGGACTGAATCACGAAATACAACCTGAATGGCCCCTGGCCAGTATTTCAACTTGATCTTTAAGAAATAGGGTTGTGCTAGTAGACATGTTTCATACAAGACAGTGCCTAGGAGGTATGATTAGAACTACTGAACTACAATAAAGGTAAAAGCCAAATGACATCTGGTACTTATATTCTCTGTGACTATCCTGGGAGATATTCTCAGAAAACAACAACAAAAAACTCATGAGTTAAAAAAAAATAAACTTACAATATATGATGGGCATAATGATATCACTTTCCATTTCACTGACAGGGTTCCTCACCAGGCAGCTGTAATTCCCAATGTCTTCCTTGGTCACTGGAGCAATATGAAGGGTATTGTTTGGGGGAGAAAAGGAGTAGGTAGAGCTGGTGTGGGCAGGTCTCCCATTTTTTAGCCATTGGTAAACTAGCCGAGTGCCCCCTTCCACCTGGCATGTCAGGGTCATGTTCCCCACATACTCCACGGACCCAGAGGGAGGATGAATCTGCACCACTGGCTTTGTGACAGGATCTGCAATATTAAGAGAGATAGCAATGATTTTTTCTTCTCATTGAATTATAATAAAACCTTATGAGGTCTTTCCAATATGAAGTCCTGGAGAAATTATCCCAGCATTTTACACTGTAAATGTAGACAGCTCAGGTAATAACTAAAGAAGAGAAGAGGATAAAAAGCCAGGGAAAATGCAAAATGTCAAAATACGAGAATATCCTTTATAGTCAGAGATAATCAAATTCCAGAACTTACTTTTCAAGGATGATCTAATGAAGCCCTTTACTTTATAGGTGGCTGAGAATGGAATGCCAGCTTTCTTATTCCTGTTCATTGTGCTTTCACCAACACCATAAAGGTACACTTTCCCAGGCAAAATTTATATGGCTATTCCCCTCTATTGACTTGTCCTAATGTCCCAATAGCAGCTGGTTGGGATAGATGTGGTGAACTCAAATTTCTATCATCTGCAAAATATACAGCTAATATATACTATACTTTTGGGAAACTGAGGGATAGTTTTAGCGAATCACATATGTACAATTATTCTTTCTATGTATGTCATGAAGCAATTATAAACTTTAATTGCTTTGCATTTGTGTTGTAACATTATGTTAGTCACTTTAACAAATTAGAGCCTGCATTTCAACACTGACTCAGTCTGAAAATAGGATAAAATATATTCTTGGGCTTTTATCAAATTAGAGAAAAAAATACAAATCCAATAGAAATTCCTGTTGGAAAGTCAAGTCATAGGAAAATAGTCTTAGTTCATCATCTGCCACACAGTAGGCTCTTAATACTTGTCAAAGTAAATTTCCAAAAATGAGTAAATATTTTCTCTCTGAATTTTAACTGTAAAGTTGATTATATAATCATGGTAGAATTATATAAGAATCTGCAACCATTTTTGGCAATTTTCTTTAATCATTGAAGTTCTTGACTTAATTGATAAAAACAGTGGCTTGCCCAGAGTTACACAGCAGTCAGTGGCAAAATGAAGAGGGCTTCACATCTGGTAATGTTTCTCTTCTGCATTTTGGAGCGGGGTGTATTTAGTAATCCCCTTCTATGTATGACTACAGGACACAGAGAGAGTAGGATGATACATAAGTGAGAGATGATTGTGTCCAATGTTTAGACTTCAATTTCCTGTCAAGCTTTTAATTAGGGTCGATGCATCTTCCTCAGGTAGATTTATTTTGACTTGTGCTTATATTTTTGTACACTAGAAAATGTGCATTAGAGAACAAACTGACCAATTCTCCATCCCAGAGAAGATAGAAGAAAGTGAAAGGGAAAGGAGGTCAAAAGGTAACTTATAGGGGAACTGAGTAGTTCTGAAGCCTCTAGCACTTTTCAAGGAGGGTGTAATCAACTGGCTCATCTATTTAATTTAATCCTTCATCTTCCCTGGCAAGAACAAAAGATTGGGAAAAGCTTTATGTTCATGATATTATGATTTAAAAAGAAAAACAAATTGTGTACATTTAATATGCAGAAAAATCTTTTATTTCAAATGCACCTGTGTGTGGAACTGTAAGTGGTATGAGATAAATAGGTAACATATCAACAGTCTTGTATGAGAAGAACCAATCATTAGAATAGTCACTGGTATTGTGATCATACCTTTGCTTAAAACAGTATAACTCAGATGAAGAAGTTTTTCTTCTGAGAAGAATTTTGGCACAGGCCCTAAAACCCTATTGAGGCTTTACTAAGTTTTTGGTTGCATTTTCCTAAGCAGATTTAACTTTACTACTAATTAACAAGAAAGGATATTGTATTAGGAGGGAGACAGGACACCATATAGGAAATCTTCATGGAAATTCCCTTTAGATCTCTCTTGTCTTTTTCCCCACAATTGCTCTATAGGCATTTGCTTTTACCTTCTGCGTCTTTACTCCCCTGAAGTCTCCCCGGTCTCCTCTGTGGCCACTCATTTACTCCACAGATAGTTGCTGAATCTACTAGCGATCAGCAAAGGTTTTACGCACTGAGGACAAAGCAGCAAATAATACAAAGTCCCTGCTCCCAGGGACCTCATATTCTAGGTGGGGAAGAGAAACAATAAACAAATAAAAATCTATAATATGCCCAGGTAGTAATAAATGCTATGAAAGAGAGAGAAGCAGAATTGGAGAAAGAGAGTGACTCTCTCTCTCTCTCTCTTTCTCTCTGTCTCTCTCTCTCTTTTCTCGGAGTGTGTGTGTGTGTGTGTGTGTTTGGGGAAGTGAGATTATGTTTTATATAGCATGGTCAGTAAAGAATTCACAGACAAAGTGACATTTGAGCTGAGACCTAAAGGGAATGAGGGGAGCATGCTAGTATCTTGGAGAAAAGCTGTCTAGGTAGAGCAAACAGCAAGTACAAAGGCCCTGAGGAATGAGTGTGTTTTGGCCTGTTCCGGAAAGAGCATGGAGGCCAGCATGACCAGAACCAAGTGAGTGAGGGGGATACAGATAGGAAAATGGGGTCAGATAGGCACTGGGTATGTGGGGAATTGCAAATTGTTAATACTTTGACTTATACTCTGAGTGAGATAGAAGCAATGGGAGGATTTTAAGCTGAAGGAGGCAGGAATAGAAGCAGGGAGAGTAGGTGGCAAAGCTATTAGGATAGTTCAGGCCATGGCTGATTGTGGTATTGAGTGGGGCAGTACTGGGGGGTGGTAAGTGGTTGGATTTTGTCTATATTTTCAAGGTAAAGCCAATAGGCTTTCCTGTGGACTGGATGTGGGATGTGAGAAAAAGAGGTCAACAGTGACTGCAAGGTTTTGGCTGGAGTAATTGATAGAATGGAATTTGTATTTATTAAAATGGGGAATACTGTTATAAATAAACAGGTGTAGAGAGAAAAAATCAGAAGTTGGGCTTTGGGCACGGTATATTTTGCGTATGTCACTTACTTCAATAAGGAAAACAAGTGTCTGAAAGTTAGCTGACCCCACTGCCCCTCAGAGGACATTTTCAGGTATGTCCATTGTCCCTAAGTATCATTCCTGCACAAGTCTCATCCTCTTCCAAACAGTGTACTGAAACAAAAATCTTCATGACAAAAATAGGGCTCTTCCCAGGGTATAGTCTATTGTTGAGAAAATAAGATTTTTCTCCATCTCATCAAATTAGCAACATTATACTTGATAGTTCCCAGGCAAACAAACAATAAGTTATATGTAGTGCTTGATTACCTATTGCTAGGCACTAGGTATATCTCTTACATGCATGTCTTATTTAATCTTCAGAAAGCCTTGTGAGGTAGATAATGTCATTAGTGCCATGAGACATTGAGGCTTTGAGGATTAATTGATTTGTGCAAAGTTGTGAAGCCAGGATCTAAAGCCAAGGTATTTTAGTCTCCTGAGCCTTTGCTAACTACCATACTAGACTGCTACCCACATACACTCACAGGGGACTCACCATCAACCGTGACTTGTATCTTCTGACTGGAGGATAGAGTTCCATTTCCCTGAATGTTGACCTTCACGATGTAATTGCCTTCATCAGAGAACTGCAGTGGGTTGATAAGCAGAGAGGCATTGGGTGGCATCATGGTGAACTTGTGTTGGTATTCCAAGTCAGGAACCACAGACTTATTCACAGAGCCCAGTAAGTATTTGGGCATCGTGTGGGGTCTCTCAAATAGCCATATGATCTGGATGTCTGATGCTGGAGTGTGGAAGCCATAGTGGACGGGTAGGTAGAGGGCCTGACCTCTGATGCCATGGACAGTGTGTGATGGCACTGTCACCTTCAGCCCCGAGCAAGCACCTGTTGCAAAGGAAAGGAAAGTTGTGAAGAACTTGAGCCACATTTCACACTCTAAAGGGGCAACTGCAGAGAGAACCTGATCAGGTGATAATCCTTTTCAAAGAAGAGTGGCTTCTAGGTACTGACTATTCTAGTACGGGTTACATATAGAGGTAAATATTTGTCTCTGAAACTTTCCGCACTTTAAAAACTCCACCCAAAGACTGTGCTGATTGCACAAGATAAAAAGGAAAAGCAGAAGTTATTTTCTATGATTGCTACAGAATAATGGGAAAAGGAGAACTAAGAAAGTTTACTACTTCTAAAGTCCAATGAAACCATTAAAACATTTGGAATTATGACTATATTAATGTCTGCCATAGCATATCATAATCTAACCATGTGATTTGAGAAATACTAGGGGCTATTTCCTCCTAACATTTCCTCCTTAAAGCCGTCTGAAATGACTGAATATTCCATTATTGGAAGTTCTTCCCTTTAGCCAAATGCTTGCCAAACGCAAATATCCCAAGGAGAGTGGTATTAAACCATTGTCAGTCATGACCAGTTATTTCCACCCAGAACAGGCATCTGGTTGGTGTATTTGAGAAACAGCAAGAGGCAGGTACAGATGGAGCACAGTGGAGGAGGAGGAGCATGATAAGATATGAGGTCAGTGAGGTGGCTGTGACAGACTGGCAGGACCTTAGGATCATGGGAAAAACTCTGGCAATTTTACTCTAAGATGGGGATGCAATAGGAGTTTCATGAACAGAAAAGGGCTATGATTTTTCTTATGTTTTATTAGACCTAGTCTAGCTGCTGTGAGAATACACTGGAATAGAGCTAGAGCAGGAACAGGGAGAACACTTAGGAGATGACTGCAATGTAATAGGCCAGAGACAACTGTGCTGGAGACTAGGGTGTTAATAAAAGACATCTTGGGAAAAGACTGATTGTGACAAAAGGATTTGCTGACACTTTGAGGGTGTCAGAAACAAAGAGGATGCCAAGCTTCTTGACTTAGACCAACTGGAAGAAAGGAATTGCAGTAAATAAATTAATCATGGGGAAGACTATGGGGAGAATAGATTTTTGTGGGGAAGACGAGGATTCAGTTTTGGGCATGTTCATTTTGAGATGCCCATTAGACATCCAAGAGGCAAAGTTGTGAAATCCTGGTTAATGAGAATTTAAGAGAGAATGAGGGACCTGGAGGGCCCTGGGGCATGGAGCTCTGCCCAGTGGAGAGCTCTGGGCAGTGCTGGGGATTTTGGGGCCTATGCATTCACCGCTGTATCTTCAGGTTTCTTCCCAGTTTCTGGCAACTGGAGATTTCCCCATCTTACCTTAAGCCATGATATATTATTTTATGTTATTTAGCATTTCTATGTATTTGCGGGGGGAAGAGAGTCTTCCTTAGCTCGGGTTACCATGTTGCTGGAAGCTCTTTGCTTCAAAATCCTCATTTAAAAGGGGCAATATGATACCCACAACATAGGAACATTTGACATAGTAGAGAGTGAGAGAAATTTAAATGTGGAATATTTTGAATAATGAGAGAAAAAATAGACAACAGAAAAGAAACTATAGACAATGAGTATAGACAACACTTTTTGGGGAGTTTTGCTGTGAAGAGGAGCAGAGAGATGGGGCAGAGGCTGGAGAAAGATCAAAAATGAAATCAAGAGAGTTTTCTGCTACTGGGAATGTTCCACTGGAAAGGGAAATGTTGATGAGTCAGAATAGAGAAGGGTGAAAGTGGAATAAAATCCTTAAGCGGGTGAGAAGACATGGAAATTAGATATAAATATAAGTACTTTACAATTTTAAATTTCTCAAATGCAAAATGTTTATCCTCTTTGATCGCTTCCCCTTTTTCATTTTTTTCTACATTTTTTTCATTTCATTCTACTAGAAAGGGAGTGTTTAAGCTTCATCCAAGTCATGTCATGAAAGGTCATCAATATTAAAAAGGGAAAGGTATTAAAATAAATATTAAAAATATTAAATAAAATATTAAAAAGGTCTGTTTGCCTTTTGTGATTTTTTTTCTTGGAAAAACTCAAAGACGTAGGCCTGCTCCTATGAGGAATCCAGTTCTACCAACAGTAAATTTATCTCATTCCTTCCCAGAGTGGAGGTAGGAGCAAAGATTCCCACAGTTTGGGCCTTTCGCTAGCTATTAGTAGAGAGTGAAACTCTGGGGTTGGCACGAAGTTAGAGCAAAGAATCCAAGAGGAGAAAACACCAAAGAGGAAGATAGTTGGTTAGAGGGAGAAGAGACTCCTAGACTCTCAACTGAAACTTACCGTATGGACTGAAAAGCAGATAACTGTAAGAGAAACATAAAGACATGTCTTATTGTCTCCTTTGCCTCTGTGTGTTTTTGTGATTAACTTCTAAGATTTTTTTTCTTCTGATAATGGACCTACTTGCACACTTTGGTGATTAGTCCATAACAAAGGAGTTACAAAGATGAGAATTCCCTTCTGTATTCTTTTCTGCCAAGTGTAAGACTATTAAATCTGGAATTTTTCCTAATTTAAGTGATTAGAAGAAGAGAAAACTGGGTGCTGGGAATTCTAAAGAGGAGATAAAGTGGATTGCAGAAAGGAAGCAGTGGTTTTCACAACAAAACAGTAGGAGAGAGAAAGAAGGATGGGAGAGTAAATCTATGTCTCAAAATTACTGATGTCTATGATATGTGAAGTAGAGGCTGACAGTGGTGGTGAAACTATTAAAGTCATAGATTTAGTAAGACATTTGGCATTTGGATGGGAGATCAGCACAGGAAAAGATTCCTCTTTGTCTGTCTGTTTTCTGCACAAAACAAAATGCATTTATATGCCTTTCATTGAAGTTGAAGATAGGCGGTTCCTGACAAGTTCCTGGTAAGCAACAGTTTAAAAAAATAGGTTTAGTACCTGTTATTACTAACTTAAGATATGTAAATTGGAACTTTCACTGATTGTGTTGTTCCCTCCTTTTTTTATTTTTTATTTTTTTTACACTTGGGTAAATATGAAAATATTTACAAGGGTTTCATGGCTCACTACTGATCTTGGACTCCCATGTTCTATGTCCGCCACTTGCAAATAGCCCTAAAATAACGATTTTCAAGCACCTATTTTCTTAACTTGAAGATTACTGTGTTTGTTTTTTAATAACGTTAAAGATCTACTGAAATATGAAGTCCTAGTAAAGGACACATACTTCGGGTAAAATGGTGATTGGTCAGTTATGTGACCTTAAATAAGTCATTTTAATTCTCAGACTCAGTTTTCTCATATATGCATAGGAGGTAATACTGGATAAGGTGTAAGGCCTTTCTCAACTCTCTTAATTTCATGTTCTTGACATCCTGAGGTGCTTTTCCAAGGGTAGCAGCTACCTATATTTGAAGGTGAAGGGCCCAGAGGGTTTTGACAGGATCCAAATTGAGAGAGGGCCTAACAAATTTTGAAGAATTGAGTCTCAGTTTTTGGTCCATTTACTAAGTCGTCAATACTTGGAAATCCTTTAATAAAACAGCAATTCTGTGTTTTTTTACAAAGAAATCAAGGGGGATGATGGAAGTCCATATAATTGCCTTGGGAATGCACTGGAAAAAGCTGTACCACTGCTAATAGGGAGCAGTTTTGTCATGGATATACTGGTTCACTTAGGACATTTCACAACACAGCCTAGAAACCACCACTAGGCTGAGAAGGTCTGAATGGACTCTGACCAATTTGTGCTTGTCATTTGGGAAAGCCATTGCCAAAGTCCTTCTCTGCTTTTTTTGTAATCAACTTCCTTTGTAGTTATATTTGAAAAGATTGACTGAGATGTATTTAATACTCTGGAAATGGTTGGGAGGCACTATATGACTATGGGGTGACAATATCGCTAGAATAGAAATGTTGATGACTTTTGGATCTTGACCCAGAATGTTGAAACTTACGTATGAAAAGACAGGTTAGAGAGTCCATGACTAAAATTATGGGAGGAAAATTTTATTTAATGAAATATTAAATACAATACAAATATTGAAGCTCTGAGAAAAATAAAACTACATTAGTAGAAGACACTTTATATAGCATTTATGATCATTATTTAGGGGGGAAAATTAGTTTTGGGGGCTAATTTAGACTGCATCATGTAACAATACCTTAAATAATATATTGCCATCAGTATCTCTGAATAGGTTCAGTGCTTTCTTATTAAATGAAAAGTTTTTTTCAAATATGTATGCTTTTTCAAATGTTTGTATGATAGTGAGAAATAGCACAGCTGTTACAGTAACTATTTGCTTAGAGATTGCCTATACAATTTTTTATCAGATAAATTATAGGTAGCAAGTTATAAGAATGTCAGCAGGGAATGAAATTTTCTTTATACAGTATCTTATCTCAGTTACGTAAAATCTCTTCATTTTGCAGGAAAGACATGAACCTATCAATATGATACAATCTTTGCTTGTAGTGAAATTTGGGAATAAATAGATAATTGAATGCTTCCTCCACATTCTAGGAACACATACTCTCTTGCCATCGTTGTGTTACCCGCTACAGATGTGATGAATTCATGCTGTCAAACACAGTAGTTTACTAATGTTAGAAAACTTAGCTTCATTTTGAGAAATTTTCAAGTGCTCTTTTCTAGTTGTATGAGAAAACCCAAAGGACTAAAACTATTGATTTTAGAAAATCAACCTCTGCATGAACAGATAAACTTCAAGAAAATAAATAATATAAAAAGGCCGATTGTGGTGGCTCATGTCTGTAATCCGAGCACTTTGGGAGACTGAGGTGGCAGATTGCTTGAGCCCAGGAGTTTAAGACCAGCTTGGGCAACATGGCCAGACCCCATCTCTATTTTATTTGAAAAAATACAAAAACAAAAATAATAAACAACATAAAAATTGATGAAATTTAAATTTATTTTTAATATTCCAAATATTTGGACTTAAATAGAAATTTAGAGTCAATTTTATTATTACATTCACTATTACTTTCAGGGTATAAGAAACAAAAACTCTTATAAATTATAGTTCTGTTTAAAAAATCTTGACTTTTTGCATATAAGGCATTACACAAATCTGGAGAAACATTTATAATACTAACCATAATCTGACATACAAAATTGCAGCAATAATCCCTCCTTTTACGGACCCTCTTACATTGTATAACAATAGCACTATAAAAAAGTGTCCAGTGTTAAGGTACACTTGAAGTCCTACTGTAGAATTTATCTATATTCCAGCAACAAAGGACTCCCTAGACCGGTTTCATTGTATTGAATATAAACATCAGATTTCACAAAGTGAACTCTGCTGTAGCTCAAAATAGCTGGCATTTACTTCCCTGTTATCATGCGTGGTATTAACAAGCATAACACAAGTATTGTTGACTGAAAATAAAATCTTGCATCTTTAGAGAAAATAGAAATTATGATGTATTTTGAATAAACTGCACAAACTGTATATTTTAGGCTTCAAATTTTAAAAAATTTTTTAAAAAGAAGAAACAAACAAAAATTCAATATTCCTAAGAGCAAAAAGATTGCCAAATCACCTGTGGTCTTTACAACACACTACCTATGGAGAAAAGCAAATTTGCAGGAGAGAGAAGGTCCTAAGGTATAAAAACTGCTTTAGCTATTTATGAACATGCTATTTTCCTAATGTACATTTGTTTTATTTTAGTTGAATTCCTTAACTAAATTGTCTCGAAGTTCTTCTCAACGCCAGCTTCAAAAACAACACTTATAAAATGATAGCAGTCCTACTGTTTTAAAAATAAAAATAAGTGGGACGATGACCCAGGATACCTTCAAAGGCAAGAAAAATGCACAAAGATAGAGACAGTTATAGTAATTATTTACTTTTTCAAAAATTTTAGCAAACAAAATTCTATTATAGGCTTAAATTTGATAACATAAATACTGTAATAACTGGAACAATCACAACTCTGGGAAACTCAAAGGCTTAAAAAAATTTACAAACTGTATATTTCAAATGTGTGAGATAGGTACAACATTAGGTATGAATTTGAATAATAACATTTACAATGCAAACTTTAACAAAATATAGGAGTGAAAGTAAGGCTCTAAATAACTGAAGAAGCCTAAAAGTTAAATTGCTTAGTTTGCTAAGCTGTTCTTAAATTTTTTAAAATGTAGCCTTTTTTGAACTCCTATCTGTTGAATATAAACAAAACAAGAAATTGATTTGACTTTTAAAACTGATAAATAGGAAGAATGGAAAAGAGAACATCTGGTGAAAACAATGTTGACAGACAAGCATTCAGAATGTTGGAAAGAGACTCCTTTAAACTTTAAGGATAAAGAGGAGAATGAGGGAAAATATTAAGGTACAGAAAAAAATTTTTAATAGGACTAGCCATTGGGCAAAGAGAAAAGCTAAAGGCATTTTGGAGTAACAGTCTTTTCAAACACGTTCTCCCTTTTGTGTAGGAAATTTTCTTGTTAGTTTGGAATCTGATCTTCTTCCATATTTCATAAGATGAAACAGATAAAATGAAGCAGTAAACAGTTTGCAACAATATCTTTAATTAAAAAGAAAACAATTTTCATAAATTATTTGGAGTTTCACTCTAAGTGGTCACAATTTCATGGCCTATTAGAATATTTGCTGAAACAAATACATCAGACTATTGAACCGATACGTATACTCTAAAAAGAAAAAAATCATTACATTTTAAAAATATCTTAATTCTCTTAATGGGTGCTATGACAATAGTTGTTGTTCCAAGAAAACAATAACAATCTATTTATTGAAACTCTTTTATCTTAAATGCTCCTGCTTCTTTGCTGAAAACAGTGTATTATTGTTAAAAGGTTCTGACCTGCTCTTCAATTAATGCCACTGCACTGCAGCTGTCAGCAGAGTAAGCCTCTGTCTCCAAAAAAAAAAAAAAAAAAAAAACAACCTAAGAAACAGCTAAAACAATTCACGCAGGGCCTTACCGAAAAGAAGGAGGTATAGTTTGCACTGAAAGATCCCAAGTGTGTCACCGAAGGGCTCCATGAAAGCATCCTGTCCCATGCATGCAGTGACCTGTTCTCGGTGGTAACTTGGACCAGCAGCTGCTGGTTTATTTGCTAGGGAAATTAGCAATGAGGTAACAGACCCTATCTTGCCTCTTGCTTCTGTGATTTGAATACAGAATGAATGTGTATACAAAGGACACAGGGAGTGGGAACACCTGTTATGTGCTTTGCAATAATACAGGCTTATGGCTTTCAGAAGAGTTTCTTAGCAACTACCAGTAATTGTCTATATATTTCATAAATTATACTTAGTTATTAAAAATCACATGAAGGAAAACATCCTTTTAAGTGACTTTACTGAAAAATGGCATGTTTTCATAATGAAAGAATATTGTGAGATTTCCTTAAAAACAAAAGCTGGTTTTCTATCATGCAAAACTATGCCATTATTATTTAAAAATTAAAAAAAATAAGAAAATAGAAGTAGCTCATGTATCTGCTAAACAGTCATAAATCTTTGTGAAGTCACCAACATGTAAAAATTCTACCGACGAATCAAAAGAGAGCTCCACCATATATTCAAAACATATTTTTTCTATGCAGTGTTTCCTATTACAGTGACTGATTTCATTGAATCTTTGAATTCATCTTAGTTTTAAAAGCAAATCACAGGTGTGTTTCCGAGTGGGGCTGAGGCATGGACCATGCATAATTATAATGAAAAGCCCACGTCAAGAGATAGTGTCTGAGGCAACATTCTCACAGCAGATGCATAGAGGAAGTGAACCAATGATCTAGAAAAGATCTTACCTCTACTGTAATGTCCACGTTACAGTTTCTCAACCTGGTCTCTTCATTGTCATGGCAGCAGATAGTCTGAGCATGTCTGCTTAATTTACGAAGTTATTAGTTAACCCCTATTTGTAAGAAGGCTCTGGTTCTAGCTTTGCTATATAAAATGTTAATTATATATCCAAATCTGCATCAAATCATCAAATCAAGTAAAATTCCTTGCATACATCAGTTTTAACAGTAAAGGCCCACTGAAGAAGTTCAATGACAAGAGGGGAAGGAAGAATATATCTCAAGCATAATTAAAGTGAAAAAGGAATGATAGTAATTTTGGAATGCAAGTTTGGAAACCCTCTTTGCATTAAGGCTCTGAACTCTTCTAGAAGGACTTCTATAAGCCAAGAAAATAAGTGACTATTGGGAAAACTAAGTCCTCTTCAGAGATCAGTCACTTTCAGATCCCTCCATGCTTCAGAAAAATGGCAAGAGCTCCTCACACTTCCACCACCTCCCTGCAAAATAACAACAGTGCCACAACTTGCTCTGTGCTATCTCTAAATCTGGTACATACATCTATTGCAGCACTTATCTCCTTAATCTTAATTTATTTTATTGGATGTTTATTTTCCCTCTGAGCTCTAGAATACAGAGAATAATCTTATTCATTCATGGATCTTGGGCACGTAGCATAATGCTTAACTAGTATTTTTGTTAAGTTGCTCCTCCAGAAAACAAAACTCTAAGTGCTCCTTGGTCCCTGTCTTATGATTCTCAGTTGATGCGTAAGATATACAAATAAATTTGAATATTGGATTGCACAAAATACAATCTGGAAAGTAATAGGGAAGTTCTACAGATATCACATAGGCTCCCCCAACATCTTTTAGATTGATATTAATCTCCAATTGCCTTTATTAAATTAGCTCTTTCCAGTGTTTTTAAATCTAGTGCTGGATTATAACAAAGTTTGTTGGGTCCTTGGCAAAAACAGAAATAAAGACAAGGTACTGTGTTTTTTCCTTAGTGTTAAACATACTCATTATAAAGGAGTTTTTTATTCTGAGATTTTCTTTGTTGTATTTGAAAATATTCTCTCTTTCATGACATAAGGTGATAGTAGATGCTACATTAACAAATAAATGCCAATATGAAGCTTACTTGTAATCTTTTTATTTCATGGCACACATTGAAATATACGGCACATCTAGGGAAAGGGCTACTGGGATAATCATGACAAAGCGCCCTCTAGTGGTAAACTGTAGATATAAACTCATACCTGCTGGAGTCGCTTCTGATTTCAACATGTTTATACAGGAAGTGAGAAAAAGAGTGCTCAAGCTTAACTTCAACTGTTGTTAATTTTTACATGAGTCTTAAAAATAGTTTGAAGTGTTTTATAATTATAAGATTTTCCTACCATCCATATCTCACAGCACACATGTAACCCACTGGGAAGTTCTGCTGTATCATTCCAGTCAGGAAAAAAGTTCTTGTAGTGTTACTGTTTACCAATCTTAGTTATATTTGCATTTAAAATGAGAAGGCTGATTAACCTAAAGCAATCTATATTCACGGTGATTAAACTGCAAGCAATGCAAGGAGCCACTGGGATAGAGTGTGCGTGTGTGTGTGTTTGTGTGTGCACGCACACATGCATTTGCAATGGGATATGGACACATATACACCTGTGCAGGTGTGTGTGTGGGGGTGTGTGTGTGTGTGTGTGTGTGTTGGAGGCAGGGCTTTTTATTACCTCTCAAATCACACTACACAGTTTACAGTCTAGTTTATTTAAATTGTAGACTGGTAATACTTCATACAGTAAATGTCTGCTGCATAAATTTCAAACATCCACATTTTTAATAACAAGTAGCAAGCATGTGCATGTTTTGCAGTGGCAGAAACAATTAAGAAGGAGAGGTGGTGAAATGCCAAGGTCAATGTAGATGTAGAACAGTGGGGAATAAGAAATGGGGAGAGAAAATGTTTCTTATTGTTGTAATTAGTAGATTCTCTCCAGTTTACAGGGAGAGTTAGCTGCCAGAGGAGGCTATCACATATGCCTATGCCTGTGCTAGTGTTCAATTCTGTAAAGTCCACAAAGCTACCTCATGGAAGCCTTTATCTATCTTATATGGCTGCTAAATACTATGCAGTACTGTCTTTCTTCCTGGGCACCTCTTTAGGTCACTACTTTACCTTTGACAAGTGATCTGTTTTCTGTTACGGCCTGCTCAAGAAATGTAGTCATATCATCTTGGAGGGGCTGCATCTCTTCACTGCTTTGGTATTTGTGCAGTGGTAAGTAACTTTATCTTTCTAATCAAACCAGGATCTCAGCTTTTATTTAAGCTTCCAGATATTCCTCCTGTTTGGGCCATTAGAAATATGCCCTTATCCTACTTTACTACTAATCCTATTGCCCTGAATCAGATCAATTTACTTAACTCTCGGCTCTGATGTTCCAGTATGCAAAAATGGGGTTAGCACTTCTCTACCAAGGAATTGGTATCCAGCAAACCTTCCCTCAAGATTTGTTGGCAGACCATCTAAACTTTCCATTACTTTGCACTCGCCTATCACTAACAACAGCTCTCAGGTAAATATGAAAATCCTGAATAAATCTTACAAATAAATACCTTTTTGAAAATTGGAAAGGAAATAGCATGCCAAACCTTTTACAAAGTGTTTTTTAGGATGCCAAGTTTTTTGTTTTTTGAGCGTAGACAGGTAGAAATGAATAATGTAAGGTTCAATTATTTCATATAGTGTTAAGGTATGCTGAATTTGGAAATATAGTTTACTTAGCCACCAGTGCTGACTTACTTTACAAACTTTCAATATTATAGTTACAGCCTTCAAACTTTTAGAAGACTGTAACCATCTTTATCCATTTCTTCAGTTTATAGGAAATAAAATAAAATGTAGAGTTTTGGAGTAAAACAAAGTTTTAATACTTTCTTGCTTTTTCGGTGTCAAATAGATAGGGATAACACTCATTTTTTCTGAATTTGGCCAATAGAAATACACACATTAGATTAAAAAAAAACTTTTTTGGGGGATCATCTTTAACTTTGTGTATCTGAGTGTGTGAGGGAGAAAATTCTGGGGTTGAATCTGGGTTCTAGTCCTAGATCAAGCTCTCATGAAATATGTGACCTTGAACCCTTATATAGATACGTTTTCTCATCTTTACAGCATGGATTTGACATGCTAGAGCTGGACTGCTTTTAAGAATCACAGAAGATTTTAAACACACAAACATCCCCAAATAAAATAACAATAATAACAGCACACACCTCAGGTGAATCTGAACAGTCAGGTTTGAGAACTACTGAACTCGGATCACCCCTCAGATACGCTTTTAAACTAAATTGTGAACTCCTTGTGACCACAATCATACATTATCAATCTAAAGTGCTTACTATAGTGTTGCCTTGAGCTCAATAATCAAGAAATGTTTATTGACTTGGGTTTTATTTTTATATGCTAATATGGCTGGCAGTTTTTGTTTCTTTTGATGCTTTCAGGGACTTCTAAATATTGAAGATTTTCACATACAAATAACAGTCTGACAACTAAGATTAGAGAAGGTAAAGAATAAACTAAACTAGACTTGCCCTAAATGTGACCAGAATTTCTTTAAGGGGTTAGAAATAACAAAGTCAGAGAAGCATATAGGCAAACATAATTTCAAAGGAATTGCTGAATGCAGTGATGCAAGAATGCACAAGGTGGGGCCTATCATGGGGAGGGGGGAGGAGGGAGGGATTGCATTGGGAGTTATACCTGATGTAAATGATGAGTTGATGGGTGCTGACGAGTTGATGGGTGCAGCACAGCAACATGGCACAAGTATACATATGTAACAAACCTGCACGTTATGCACATGTACCCTAGAACTTAAAGTATAATAATAACAATAAAAAGAAAAAGAAAAAAAAAAAAAAGAATGCACAAGGTGTTTCTGTTGGAGTGGAGAACCGGGCAGAATCAAACTATACCTCATAATTGTATAGTGCTTTACAATTTATACATTTCATTCACCTACATCATCTCATTTATCTTTACAAAGCCCTATATAAAATATTGCAACCTCATTTGTAAAAATTAATAAAACGAGGCTCTAAGGGGTGAGAAAATAGAATTTCAGAATCAGAAATAACCTCTGTTAGTGTCCCCCAAACTTCGGTCATTTGCAAATCACCTTTATTAGTTTTGCCATATCTGACTACCACCCATACTATTGTTTACCCAGTATTTTTTATTAGGTTGACATACTAATTTTTTTTATTCTAAGAAATATTTTTGAAATTATAGGTTTATAAAAGTTTATGTTAACTTTTAAAAAGTTAGCATTACAATAAAATAAACTTAAAAAAATTGGTGCCATGCTTTAGAACTTTCTTCAGCACAATATATGAAAATCTTAACACACCTGATGACCAATCCTTCAGTTTCTGCTTGCACATCTTTAGTAATCCTAGGCAAGTTCCTTAATTTCGCCATACCTGCTTCGTCATCTTTAAAATGGAAACCCACAGGATTCTTGTGTGGATAAATAAAGCCATATATTTAAAGCTATTAGCAGTTTCTGACAGGTACTCAGCTTTCGATAAGTGTTAGCTATTGTTGTTAGCTTTAGGGCCGCTTTCTTTTTCTTCTTCTTCTAATATTCTCATAATTGTAAAGTCCTTTTAAAACTGTGTCCCCAAAGATACCCCTGTTCCTTTCCCCAATTTAACTAAACTGCCAAAAGTTGAAAAGAGGACTTTAAAGTGACACGTATACTCATTATTGTTGTCGTATTTCCCGTCATCACTTGCCTTAGAGTACAGAGGTAAAATAATAGGCGGGCGTCAAAATCCTTCGATTTTAGAGCTTTTGCAGGGGATGCCAAGACTGAGGTAGAACAGCCCTAACCCTGGCGGGCCGCCCATTGGGCAATCTAGAGCACACCTTTCCTCAGGCCAAACCCAGCGCGCCCGGGGTAGTCTCGAGTTCTCAGGTCACCTCTCAGTGACAGCCCTTTCTTGAGTTCCTTCTCCTTTGCGTCAGTCTCTCGTTCCCTCACCCCGCCCCTCTATACCAGGTGAGGTTTCCTCCCTCACACTCCTAGGGGGCATCGCGTCAGTCTGGCTTATATATTGTCTCCTCTGAGTTTGATCTTTCGCTCAACTCCTAGTCACCTATGACTTAGGTTTCCCTCTCCCCAAAGAGCAGCTACCACCTAGTGCAAGCACTTTCCTTAAGACCGCGCTCTGAGCAGTAAGATTTACCCGCTTAACTGGCGCACCCGCTCCTTTGTTTGCTGGGAGATGTAGTCCCTGGACTGGCCGCTTTAGTTCATTGTTACTACCGCCGGCGGCCAGAAGACTACAGTTCCCAGCATACCCAGGGCAAGACAGGATGACCTGGGTCGGCGCCTCCACGTGACCATCCACTATGGCTTCCCTGTGTCAGGGCCAGCTGTGTAGTGGCTCGGTGTGATTTGTTAGCTATTCGAGGCAGGGTACCCTCCTCAGGACTGAGACATGCAAAAAATTAAATCTCTCATGACCCGACAGGTAAGTCGCGGTGGCTGAAGCAAAGGCTTCCTTCATCTCGGAAGTGAGAGGAGCCGAGATGTTCTGTCCCTAACCAGTGGCGGGCGGAGACCTAAGTTATGGGTGGTGGCAGGTGTCAGGGGGACTGGGAAGCCGGGGCACACCCTGGAAAACTCACCTGGGCCGCCTGGATTGGAGCCCTGCTCCAGCAGGTACCCGCCTCCCAGAAACATTCGCATAAAAAGAAATCATTGAAGGAATCAGGATATCTTTGTCTCCCTTCCTCCTCTTTTTGCCATCTTTCCAGAATAGCCCCAGCTTCCTTGCAAGGTCTTCCGCATCCAGGTTGTCTGTCATATGTGAGCTGATAGCCTGGGTAGGGTGGTGTGGTCTGTGCAGTAGAGGTGACCTGGAAAGAGTGGAAACGGATGATTTGAAGACAGCATTTGTAGCTTTTGGATTTTGGGCAAGTCCCCAAACTTTGTAGCTTACTTGTCTGGATGTGAAAATAATTATTTTTGTTCATTTTATTTCACAGTTCTGTTATGAGGGTCATCAATAAGCTAATATATGTGAAAACTCTTTGTGAAATTCTACTTTAAAAAATTTATTTTTGTCATGGCAAAATACTGATCTTTTCTTTTTTTCCCAGAATGAAAATTCATGAATAAGAGCTTTGGCTATTTTGTAATCTGTCTCATAAATGTTAGGGACCTTGTAATAATGCCTCAGCTTCGTTTAAGAAGTGCAGAAATTTTCTTTTATGTACTTATTGATTATGACTTTATTTTAGCTACCTTTATTTACTTCAACTTTAATATTTCACTAGAATTGGTCATTTTATTATTTTAATATATTTAATATAAAAGATAATTAAGATTAGAGTTTTAAATCAACATGGCTTTTACAAATTGTATATTTCTCTTGCATAATACACAAATGACCCTTACATGATTATTTTAGTAATGTCAGATTATTTTGTTAATGGTATGAAAATATATATCAAAATGTTCTGTGAATCATAAAAATATTTAAATAAGTGGCTAGTAACATTTATCAGTTCCTCACGTGTGGAGTACTGGTATTATGCATCCTGCTACGTCTTACTTGACAGTGAGTTTGGGTCCTGCTGTAGCCTGTGGTAGCTGTGTGACTTTCGGCAAGTTACAAAACGTTTTTAAGCATCTGTTTCCACATCTTTAAAATAGGAATAATGTGTACCTTACATCTTTAAAATAGGAATAATGTGTACCTTATGGAGTTAGCCTGATAGTGGTATTTATATGATACAATGAAGTTAAAGAGATTAAGGTGTTAACAGAGTTCCTGGGCATTATCAAGGAAGTGCTTGAACATGGAGACCGTTAGTTACATTGGCTACATTGATGGTGGGAAAGCAGGAAAACTGGAAGCAGGCTGTTGCAGTAATTCAAGCAACAGATAAGTTCATGCTGACTTTGGTACCTGTTTGATTTTTAAATCAATATATACTTTTGTATATTATACCACTAATACCTCTGAACTGCCTTTGGGAGGCTGAATTTGGACTTTTGTGTACCAGCTAAGTTTGATGCTCTCTCAAGTTTGTTGTCTGCTATACAGTTCAATGTAGTTAACATTGTCGTAATTGTATGGTAGCTGTGGTTGGTTTAGGTTTTTTGACCTCATTTTGTAAAACTGAGGAGAGAAAAAAATTTCAGATAGGAGTGATAAGTGTATGTCTCCTAAATGTAATGCAATTTGCTGAAAATGGTAACACTTAAGCCTTAGTTGTTTATTGAATTTCAGCACGTCAAACCTGTGTTTAATTGGAATGGAAAAAAATACATTAAAGAACACATACAAAAAGCTGGAACCATACTGTGTACAAAGTGAGGTAAAATTAGCAGTTTTGCACACATATTTAAAGTTACCCTAATTATGTATGTTATGGCTTGACTTTCACATATTTGATACTGATGCACAGTTCCTGAATCCATGAGGTATGAAATTAGTGTGCCTCCTATTTACATCAAGGGTTTGAATTAGTACAGTTTGTTATTGGGTTAAATTTAATAGGATTACGAATAAGTATACATGGAAGTATTTCTTTTTTTGAACCTGTAGAATGTGCTAATAATATATATTGAGTTAATGTGGAGAGATGGAAATTAAGGTCTGTGAAATTTAAGTTTTTGGGCATTTCAGCTGTCCTGGGAACTTTGTTTGCAAAATAATGGGAGGAAGGGAGGCTTTGTTAGCCCTCTTTATTTAAATGAGATCTGTTCTTCATCTTTCTCCATTATGCCGGCCTCTGTTCTTTCAGTCCATTCAACAAATGTTTATTGAGCACTTTGTGCCAGGCACTATTGTAAGTAAAAAAAATAGACAAGTGTTAAGGCAGACATGGTGATAAACACTGTAGAGGAAAAGAGGATAGAAAGTCCTGGGAATTGTTGGCGATTTGAGGTCACTTATAATTTTAGATAGGATGGTCATGGAAGGCCTCGCAGAGAAGGTAATATAAAAAGACCCGAAGGGAGTGAGGAAGTGAACTCTATGATGTGGATATTTGGGAAGGAGCATTTCTGATGGAAGGAAAGGCAAATGCAGAGGCCCTGAGGCAGGAGCTTGTTTGAGAAATTGCAAGTGGCCAGTGTGGGTGAAGTGAGTGAGGAGAAGAGTAGTGGGAGATGAGGTCAGGATAAGGTTAGATGACTGAGGGCAGGAAGCTAGATCATATAGTACCTTATAGGTACCTTATAGGTAATAGCAAGATCATGGCTTTCATTCTGAGTGAAATGGCAAATAGAGGAATGATATAATCAGACATAACACTTCAGACAGACTGTTCTGACCCATGTTTTAAGAATAGATTGAAGAGGGGAAAAGAGCAAAACCAGGGAGACCAATGATGAGGCTACTATGGTAATCCAGGTGAGAGGGTGGGTGTAGGCCTTCTACCCTAGTGGTAGAAGTGTTCAAAGAGGTCAGATTGTGAATATGCTGTAAATGTAGAGGTGACAGAATTTCCTGACAGATGGGGTTTGGGCTGTGAGGGAAAGAGAAGCATTAAGGATGACTCAAAATAGTTTGGCCCCAGCAATTGGAAGAATGTAATTGTGATTTCTTCGTATGGATAAAACTGAGGGAGGAACAGATTGAGGGAAGGGACATAGTTCTTGTACTTGTTAATTTGACAGCCTCTTAAATATTCAACTGGAGAGATACAGTAGGCAGTTGGCCAGATGAATCTGAATTTATGGCGCGAATCCAGGGTATAGCTAAAACTCTGGGAGTTACAAACATGTAGATTGCATATAAACTGGTTAAGATCACAGTGGAATGAGTGTAGATATACAAAGAATCTAAGGTTGGAGCTTTTGAGAATCCAGTGTTAAAAATTCAGGGGGAAGCAGTGGATCCAGGAAAGCAGAATGAGAACATGTAGCTCGTGAAGTAAGAAGTCTTTAGCTTCCTGAATGGCACCTGGAATATAGCAGATGCTCAATAAATATTTGTTGCATGAATGTGGGATAAAGAGAACAACCAAGAAGAGTGCCTTGAAGCCAAGTAAAGAATTGAAAAGAGTAAGGAGTGATTAGCTGTGTTAAATGCTGAAGATTGGTCAAGTAAGGTGAGAGTGAGAATGAGAAATGTGCTTTTGGATTGAGCAGCATAGAGGTCCTTGGTGCCCCAACTACGGCAGTTTTCATCAAGTTGTGGGGAGGAAAGCCTGATGAGAATGGGTTCAGGAGAAAATAGGGGGAGAGAAATTAGGGACTGGGTGTAAACACTCTTGAGTTTTGCTGAAAGAGAAGGAAACACAAATCATCACAGATGCTTCTTTGGATGGATAAGACATAGTTGCTGGTTTCATAAGTGGAAAATGAGGATTAATGTAGACATAACTGAAGTAGTCTGAAATGTTAATCTGATTTGGGTAAACGAAATGCAGAGGTAAGTGTTAATTTATGATGAATTTTCTATATGTCTGAACTGGGGAATTATCAACACAAAAATCAAATACAAAAGAAAATCAAATAGTGGTAAATGATTAGCATCAAAGTTTTAACTTAATAAAGGGAGAGAACTGCAGTTAAAACCATGACTTCATGCTTTAGAGAGATGAAGATAAAATAAGAATGACTTCACTTGTTAGTAGAAATTTATAAAATTGATAAAGTTAAAGATCTAAAGTACAGTTGAATGTCAGATGTGCTTTGAGACATTTATGTAATTCTTCATTTCTGTTTTGATAAAAGGAAAACATTTCTGTCATAAAATATTAAGAATTAGGGTTAATCATCACAGAATGCTTGAGATATATGAGACAGTATTTTTGGCTTCTCATATACATTACCTCTTTTACTTCTTATAATAGCCTATGAATGATCGTAGAATATAATGCACAAAAAGGATAGATAAGTTGTTCAAAACCGCAGCAAGAAAGTCAGGATACAAACTCAAGTGGTTTGCTTCGGAGCCCATTACAATAATCACTTCACTCTACATCCTCCTAACATGTACACGGATTTTCAATTTGTATTACTTTTATTTTGTACATGTGGCAGAAATTTGCCATGTATTGGTATTGAATTGTTACGTGGTGACTACTTTTTCTAGATATTGGTATATATCACATTTACATTGCATTGGTTTCTTTACAGAGTAGCGCTGGGGAAAGAGAAATTAAATATGATATATTTCTTCAGGGATTTCTGTTAGATTAGTTAAGCAAATCTATACAGATGGTCCCCGATTTACTATGGTTTCACTTAATGAATTTTTGAGTTTATGATGATTTTATTGAGATTATTAAATGTATTTTCCACTTATGCTGCGTTTAAAAAATTTTTTTATTTTAAGTTCAAGGGTACCTATGCAAGTTTGTTACATGGGTAAACTCGTGTCACAGGGGTTTGTTGTACAGATTATTTTTTCACCCAAGTATTAAGCCTAGTACCCATTAGTTATTTTCCTGATCGTCTCTCTCCCCCCACCCTCCACCCTCAGGCAGTCTCAGTGTCTGTTTTCTTCTGTATATTTCCATATGTTCTTGTATGATGGGTTTATTGGAACATAACCCAATTTGTAAGTCGAGGAGCATGTGTACTTTGAAAAATGTTTGTTTAAAAGACATGTCAATTACATTTTAAAAATATATTTTAGGGGTGGTCATGATTTGGAATCAAATTGGGGAGTTTTACTTTCATATGTGTATATATAATGTATATAGAAGTATAGTTTGGTAGCTCAGCCTTGCCTTCTTTACCACTTTTGATGCTATTCTCTCATGACTGTTGGTAAGAATTCAAGACAGGGAAGAACAAACTGCCCAAGACTAGTAACATACTTTTTCTCCTTCACTCATTGAAAGGCATATTAAACCTCATTAGGCCTTTCTTTTTCCAGCAAGTATTCCTAGCAATTTTTTTGCAATCAATTACGTGTTCCCATGGGAACAATGTGCTGATTTGTTGGAGATTGAAACCTGACCAATGACTTCTACCTAATAATTTACTCATTTCTTTGTTGTTTACTCTGTTTCTGGAACTTTGCTAGCCACTGGGCTCCAGAGGCAAATAGAACTTTGTCTCTCCCTTTCCTTAGGGCTTAAAGTTTGGAAGAGAAAGATACATTTAAAATTTAAAACTTTACTACTTTGGCTGAGGTATTGTCTTGGAAGATGTCTTGCTGAGGTATTGTTTTGGAAAATGCACATTCCTGGTCCAAATCCAGAGAAACCTATTCATTAGGTTTATTTTAGGGCCTATGAATCTTACTGTTAACGAGTTCCCTGGGTGATGTTGATGGTCATGATCCAAGGGTTATACTGAGAAATACTGTGTTCTTTGAAGCTTAGGGATTTAGGAAGACTTTGTGGAGGAGATAATTCTGAAAGTGGTGTATTGCTTTCTCATTTCTTGGAGTGGTAAGTGTGTCTGAGAGAGGGAGAAGGGGAGAGAAGAGTGGGTGGGCTAGATATTCTGGGGGTAATGAAAGACTTGGGGTTGAGGCAGAGCACTTTGTAATAAAAATTTGTAGATATGACTAGTGGTATTTTACAACAGGGAAGAGAAAATACACATCTCTATAGTTTAAAGATAAGCAAGCTCTGCTCTAAGTCTCAAGTAGTCAACATAAGCATAGCATGTATTTTGGTTACTAAGGACCCTCAATATAGGGCACCTAAAGGACAATTTGTATCATAAATCTCTCCTCAAGTTAATAATAGCTAATTTTGCCTAAAAACTAATATTACAGGGACGTTAAATGTCTGCTTTGAATAGTCTATTTTTAAAAAGAGGATTTTAAAGAAAATGCAAATTGCTGATTTCTTTCTATTTTAATAATTTCCCCAGTACAGATAAAGCTTTCAGAATCCCTCAGTTGATGTGAATATAGAAAGTACAGGGCACGAAAGAACTAAAGGACAGGTAGAAGACAGTGAGATATGAGACTTCAATCTTAATTTATGCAGCATGAATTAGATATATTGGTGGGAAATAATCAAGTAAAATGAAGGGATTACTTATATGTTAGCTTAGTTGGTTAGTATATTGTATCTGTAAATCATAATACTATTGCTTGGACTTTTTTCCTGATTGATTTAGTAATTATTAATGTATATACAAGCGCTTATATAGTATGCTTTTTGTTATATAAGTTTCTTTACTTTTGGCTGTTTTTAAATCATAGGTGACTTAGACTTCCACCATTAGTTGTAAAGTTGTATAATACTCTCTTATTTTAAAATACCAGAAGTACATCATTCTCTGATTTAATTATAGTACTATATGTATTAAATGATGATTGCTTTTAGAATGTGTGTTCCATATTTTGAAGCAGGAAAATTTCTATTTTTAAAGTGATCATTTCTGTTTCAGTAGGTGTATTCTATCCTTGTATAATTCTTCAGCACTATTAAAATTTTCCTTATCTTATTATTTTTTTAAGGGTCTGAAAAGCCCTCAAGAAAGCCTCAGTGATCTTGGTGCCATAGAGAGTCTCCGGGTCCCTGGAAAGGTATTGATCTACACGCATGAGCGTGACTTTTTATTTCCTTAAGAAAATATGGTTGCCTCTGGATAATGATAATTGATTCACAGAAGCTTTTCTTTCCCACAGGCAGATGGTTGTTAAGATAAGCTAGGTAAATTTTTATTGTTCAGTAGGTGTAGAGCTTGTTTCATTACACATTGGGATGCAGTATGTATGATTCATTATAGCAAAGCAAAAAATGCAAACTTGACAAATTTGGAATTTATTTATATTAAATTCTTAGCCTGAAAGCAGTTATATATGTGTGTATACACACACACCCAGACACACGCACACACACACTCTTATTGATTTATCTGCTGTAATTTGTAGAAATAAAATGAAATAATTGACTACTGACTTTTTATACTCTTAACACTGTGCCAAAATCATGATTATATTTTTGTTGTGGAGCAGAGGTTTTTCAATAAACATCTAAACCATAGTGTTTATACTGAATTGTATAACTTATCTCCTAGATTGTAGGAATTTTAGATTTTAATTGTCTGATATTCATGCGAATTTCTCAGTTTACAAATTTTATATAGGTTATTTGAAAGCTAGCTGGATTCCCCTCAGAATTATTAAGTATTGTTAAATCCCTGCTGTTTTTCTGGAGTGTTGCTGCTCGGAGCTGCCCATGTGAATAGCTGCTCTATCACAGATTAAGTTGGCATTTCTGAATGTCTGTTTTTGTATTTTTTTTAATTTGAGAGGGACACGTGAAAATACTGTTTGTTTTCTGCATCAGGCATTTGAATACACAGGGCGTGCTTCTCTTGATCAGCAGTTTAAGGCCTCTCTTTATACCTCAGTGTCAGCTCCTTAGGAGGATGATTTCTCATCTCTTTCAGGTGCCTTGCCTGCTAAAGTGAATTTTGTACTTACTGTATTGCTTTTATTTTGGGTTAGACCCAAACATATTCTCCAAATGCAGTAAAATTATAACCAACTCTTTTGCATGAAATGGTTCAGACAAAAACTTAAGAAAAGCATTCCATATAGTTTTATATAATGTTATTAAAAATTATTGACTATGAAAAGGTTGGGAAATAAGAGATAGCTATAAATCCTAATTGACAATAATTCTCTTTATTTCTTTGACTTAAGAAAAAGATGATCGTGCATTATGAACATACCTTGAATTCAATTGTATTACATATTGCAGAATCAATGTTAAATTGATGAGTGAGCCTCTTTAAAAAAATACGTGACTGTCTTAATAAGAACTTTCTGTTGCGTTTCCACCATGAGCCATGATGTTTTCCCAGTAGTGGTTGGTAGTGAATTTATGGTGATCTCATTACACAGCCTTCTTATTGACTCTAAACCCCCAGCTCCATCAGTGACCAGTGCTGTCTCTACTTTTAGGATAACTGGCCTTGGGTAGAGTGGCTAGTCTGGGATCACAAGGTCAGCAAATATAAATCATTCAGGTGAAGAGTAAGCCTAAAGCACTGGTCTCTTTAGCACATACTAAGAAGCTAAGTTAGTTAAATAATAAAACAGTTAATAGTAAAAAAGGTATTGATGCTGTAAGCTTACATTTAACCTTACACTAAGAAATCCCTACAAGCTTCATCTGCCTGTTTGTTTTTTTCTTTGTTCTCCTATAGCATAACAAATGATGGAGGGTGAACAGAGCTGCTGCCTTCTTTCTGGGTAGTTCTGAGAACATAAGAGTGCTGGGTCCAGAGAGTGGCAAAGCTCCAGTCAGTAAACTGAGTCTTTGGATAAGGTTTGAAGTCAGTACTGACATCAAGAGTTAAGAAGACTCATATTCAGAAATTCCCTATACAGCATAGCTTGATGTAACTTTAATGTTGAGTATTTTTCACAGTTTAGATATGACTTTGTACTTAGATCATACACATATATTTTAATGATTTATTTTTATGTAATTGCTTTAAAATTAATGTTGCTGCTAGTTCTTGATGTCATTGAAAAAGATCTTTACTTAAGATCTTTTAAAATTAAGATTAAAAGCATTTTAACAAAATGGAAAATGTTAATTCAAATGATTATTTTAAAATAACCTTTGCTTTAAATATAAAATTAATGTATACTCTAAACAGAAAACATGATAAACAGAAAAAGGTATCTAAACAAACAAAAAAAAATCACAAAAATCACCAACACTGTCAAGGTTAACATTGCCTACTGGTCTTTTCCCTATGCATATTCAACAAATTTATTGAGTTTCTATGTGCTAGAGATACTTCTTAGGGACTAGCAGTATAGCAGTGAAAAGACAGGAGTTCTCTCCAAAAGCCAAAACTTCCCTGTTGTCAGAGAGCTTACTTACATTCAAGCCAGGGGTAAGATTACAAATTAGAATACTGTGAAGGAAACAGGGCGATGAGACAAACTCTTTGAAATTGGCAGTTATTTTACAGGAAGTAGTCAGTATAGCTTTTCCACCCTCCCTCCCCAATCTTTTTAAAATGGTATTATACTCTAGAAATTATTTGGAAGCTTGGGTTTTTAATTTAGTTATATATATATGTTACATAGAAAATTCTCACAGTATATTCTAGGTTTAAAAAGCAAGGTACCCATTAGTTTTGCTTAGGGGAGTACTCTTTGAACTTAACAATGTGTGCTATTTAAGTAGTCACTATAAATTTTTATATGGAAAACTTATAAACATTAACTTCATTTAATAGGTCTGCCTCACTCATAAGTGTAAGTACAACTTTTAAAAAACATTTCCCTGGTCTTCAGGAATGGTCTCCTTTCCTTTCATAATGTCTTTCTAAGTTGGGACAGAGGATTGATATTTCAGTGGCATTTTCAAGAAAGAAATAGGTTAGTTTGAGTTCTGTTACATGAAAAGGTTCTAGTATAAAGGATAAGTAGGAGAAAAATATTAGGATAAATCATGGCTGTTTAAGTTTAAAATGGTCAAGTATTGGCAAATTTTATGTGCTCCAACTTGCTAGAAAAAGGAGGGTAGTGAAGGAGAATTGAAGGTCACTAGCTGTACTTGATAAGCCAGATGGTATTATTTATTTATTTATTTTAGAACTATATAAATTCAAAGTGGGAAGAAACTATAGAAACTATCTGGTACAATTTCTGCATTTTATAGACAATCTGATCCTGTGCCCCATTTTTAAGAGCAGATGCAAGTGAAATAGTAATCTGTATACTGGAAATTTGGAATTTGGGTGGATAAAATGGTATAGAAAAGTAGAAAATATTTAAGGTTCTTTTCCGAACTTACTAGAGGAAGGGAAACTTTTAGACAAATTTCAGGAATTTTAGCTTAAATAGCTCAGTGCCAAGATCAGTGGTGCCTAAACTTTGCTGTACATTTAGAATCAACAGTCCCCAGGCCATGGCCAATTCCAATTAAATTACCATTTTTGGGTGGAGGCAAGTGTCAGTAATATTTAGAGATTCCCTGGTAATTCCAGTGTGGAGCCAGGTTTGTGAACCATTGGCCAAGATGAGAATATTATCTTAACAATGGAGCAATAGGAAATAGAGGAACTGTTCTAAAAAATAGTTTGAAAGTTTTACTGAGAACTTTTGTAGGATAAGATAGAATGACCTAAAATTTCATTCTTCGAAATAGATTCTGTTATATTTCAAATTAGTGGGATTTTTATGCAGAGGTAAAGATATAAGAAATTAGGTAGCATTTTCTAAGCTTGTTATCCATTTAAACATGAAATGTATTTTACTTAATTGGTTACAAGAATTAAGAATAAAACTAGTATTTATTATAATATATGATAGTAGTCAGATCCAAAATGTTCTTAGTTATAGAACTTAGTAGGACTGTGTTTGAGGGTATTTGTTGAACCCAGATTAAAAAGTAAAAATACCGGTATTCAGAACCTTATAAATCTACATCCAGCCTTTATTAGTAAACACTTTCTATAGTACTTTCACAGTGGCACAATATGAACCTGAAAAAGAGTATTGATACTAATATTGTTTTATGAATTTTTACTGAAACATTGCCTCCTCATAGTATTCTTTAATGATAAGACTTTTCTTGTCCTCAATTTAATTAACTCATAGATAGTAATGGGATTCAACTGTCTTTACTATTACATGATTGGTTTACCTTTGATTTTTTTTCATGAAAGAAAAATATAGGATGAAGTGACAAAATAAATGTCTGTTGCAGTCAACATTTGAGAATATATTTGTTTAAATATTTTATACTTCATCCATTCAACAAGTATTTATTGAGTACCCGCCTACTCTGAAGCATTTCTGCTTGTATACATTCTAGGAATTTGAGCAGAATGTTTTCTAGAGTTTCTAGTACTTCTGTGAAATCAGATAAACCGATTTGACTTGACTTCTTAAAATCCATTAAAAGAATCCTAAAACCACATGCTAACTGCAGAGCTTGGTTTACAGTTTTACCAAAATTCGTGGAAAGTGTGCTTGAATCACAGTCAAGAGACATAGGTTCAAGTATTGACTTAAACAGTCAGCTTGTTGAAAGGAAGTCATTTTAATGCTTTGTGCCTCAGTTTCTTCATTTGTGAAAAGATGCTATTGAACTAGATGACTTTTTTAGAGTACTTGTAGCTCGAATGTTTTATAGTTTCTATATTGTAATTTTTGTAGGGGAAATATGATAGGAGAAATATACATTCTAAAGAATTTTTTGAGCAGTTTTTGTTAGAAGATTTGCATATTGGTGTCTATATCAGAGAGGATTAGTATTGAGGTTTATGACTAGGAGACTTTATTTAGAGATTGTGATAAAGACTATGTATCATTTAGGACAGGTGTCTTCTGCAGGTGGTACTAAGGGAGGCTGTAACTATGGATCTGCAAAATCATATAAGAGTTTTTCTTAGGTGCTCATGGCCAACGATATTTAGTTGTGTTCCCTTGAACCATTAATGAAATTATGCTTCTCATAGCTTCAGATGCTCTGAGATTCTTAACCCTTCTTTCATAGCAATCATGTAAGTTCATTCATACAGTCCATTTGGCAAACACTTATGGTACCAGGCAGTTACTAATCATTGAAGATACAAAGAGATACAAGACTGTTCCTAACTCAACCTGAGTGGGGGAGACAAGCAAAAATAGATAATTGCAGAGGAGTAGAGGCACAATAGAGTTCAGCTAGGAGAGGGTGTGAAATAGGTAGAAGTATATTCAGGATCTTTTAGAGTTGGTGATTAATTTTTTAAAGAAATATTACAGTTTTATGGGGTGAGTTGTTGAGTAGAGGTTGGGGACAAGGATACTGATTAAGAAGAAAAAAGGAACATAAGGTATAGGAAATGGAGAAGGGTTACATTGGAAGGACATTTGAAAAGCAGAATTTGAGATTGATGATTTTATTGGATTTGGAAGGTGGAAGAACCTATAAAAGGCACTGGGATTGAAGGTGCTGTGATGTTGTCTTTTCTCAGAATAGACAGTATTATTATCTTTTAGAGAAAGTGTCTGATGAGATGTTTGAAAACAAAAGAAAAACAAAATTAAGATGTACACACTGGATTTTTCTCCATATATCTTGATTTATGATGTATCTTTTCTTCAGTGTTAGCCCCAGAAAGGACAGGCATTGGCACACATTAAAATACATCATCTTAATCACTTGATTGTGTTATAAAGCTGGATTAAAATGTGATCCAATAACCTTTTATTAAAATGTTCTATAAATCATTTTGCCCAAAACCTCTTTTTAAATTGTAACTTCAATAGTATTCCACAAGATGGCACTAAAAGCCTGAAGAAAAACAGGGTAGGCTTTAAAAGATAAGTTTATTTAAAACACACACAGAAACTGATGAACTAGGAATCTTTGATGGATTATTATTGTTGTTCTAGTGGGATATTAAGAGAATGTGCCGTTTCCTCATGTAATCAGACATCTGACAATTCGTTATAAACTTATGTGGCATATGGTTTTAGGGTATCTGTGATCTTGAAATGAGTTCTGAATCCTGTTTCATTTGGAAAGAGATAAAATTTATTTCTGTTCAGTGATTTATGACTTTTGTAATACTGATTGAATATTGAAAACTTCATGTTTTGTTCTTGCTTTTAGCTCTGTTTTAGATTTTGGTGACTAGACACTTTTTTTTTTTTTCTTTCAGTTAGAACCCTAACGTGATGTTAACTTTGGTAAGATTATAGCGTCTGTTTTCCCTATAACAGAATAGATTTTTTTTTGTTGACGAATGAAGAAATGCAAACAGTAAAAAAAAGTCTTTGATAAGGGATTTGCTGTGGCAAACTCCAAATCATGCTTGCAAAATTTCTCTTTCCTTCCCAACATACACATGTACATACACTGCATTCTGCCATTGAGTTATATAATCAGCTATATAGGCACTAACTTCTGCCACTGAGTTATATAATCAGGTGTATAATATGAACTGTGATCTAGTGAGCTACGTACAGAAAGAGGAGTTGGTGTGCATTTCATTTTTCTATATATTTTTAGTGGAGTTTTGAAATCTGACCTATGAAGTAAAGATTTGCATTCATATTTTTGTTTGAATAAAAACCTAGTATTGAAGATAATGAGATTCCAAGCTGTTATGTGGGCTTAGAAATTAGGTTAAATTACTTTTCAAAATTGCAGAAAATATTGAATTTAGTAATGGTAAGGAAAACTGTTAAGCTGTCATAACTAACTTTTTAAAAAAGTGAATAGAATTAAGAGCCCTGAATTTGGATTAGCAGTTTTAATTAGTGTGATATTTTAGATAATTTAAAAGTAGTGGTTAAATACAAAATTAGTAGTCTCTCTTTTTTTTCCTCCTAAACTTGAATACCATCCCTTGAGTGATGAACTCTTAAGTGGAAAATTTCTTGGTAAAGTTATAGTCTAGTTCCTTAGAAACCATAAACATACTGGGAATGTATTATAATGCCTTACATTTGAGGGCTCAAATTGTTTTACAGAGCTGAATCCCCAATTCCCATAAAATCTTTTTTGTTGTATTGTGAGGAAAAGTAGCTTGGCTAAATCAAAGATGTTGACTTAAATCTCTAATATGATTGTTTTTCTTCATTTTTCATAAAGTTACATTTCTGATGTACATTTATGTGCATGGTCATGTAGCTTTATCTCAGACATGATCAAAATAGAAAAATAGACTGGGTGGTATTATATGCAACCTTATTGCGTGTTGTGACTGCCGGAAAAACACAGCCTCTAACACATTGAATTCTGCTTGGTTTATTACATTAAGAAAATATTGAATATTTATGCCTGTTTTTGATATAGCACCTGAGGCAGTGATATGTGTTAAGATGTTTTATTTTTAGTGAAGAAAATATGGTTCTAATATATAAAAAATATATTGAATTTAAACAAATCTCAGTTGTTGCATTTGTCTCTTGGCGTACATGCAGGCTCTCCCTTGTGACAGTTTTCTATCCTGCGGAAGCCCCCCTTTATTGCTTTAACCTGTTGTGCACTTTCCCGATGCAATATTTTTACTTTTGCTTTGCTTTATATTTGTAACCCTATTCCCCCAATGTCTAAATCTGAAATTCTACCTATTCTCTCATATTTTCCAAATGCCACCTCTTCCATCAGATGTGAACCCACCGTCTGATGCCTTCCTTCTGTTTGCATCACCCTTATGTTCTGCCGTGCTTTGTCATTTCTTACTTATTCATCTGATCCTTCCTATTACTTAACTGTTTGAGGGAAGAGCTATATTTTACTCATTTGTGTTCCTGTATGACCTAGTATGGGAAATTTTTACATAGTGAGAATTTAAAGAATTGTTAAATGGATTTTTTTTTTTTTTTTTGGGAAAGATAAGGTTATAGAGCTTTGAAAGTAGGCAGGTTAGTTTCTGATGATAGTATGGGAGAGAGATTTGATTTATTCATTTTTTACCTTTTATGCTTTTGTTTTCTCCTCTTTGTTATTCCAATTCATAACTTTAATTGTAGTTTTTTCTCCAGCTTTAATTCTCGGTGACGCGGATATACTTTTTGCTTAGTTGATTACCGTTGACAGCAAGTTGTGTGGCAGCACATTTGGTAGCCTGTAGTTGTTAACAAATTATTTTTGGATTTTCAAGTTTTAGAGAGCATTTATATCACTATTAATGTGACTATGTATTTATTAATTACTATGTGACATAAAATTTATTATAAAAATGTTTTAAACATTTTTAAGGCTGAAATATTTTATCCCAGACTTAGTTTGAATATCTAAGCTTATTCTAAATTTTTTTCTTAAATCACATGTTTAAATATGGTATAAGAAGTTTCATTTGGTATTCATTTTCCCCAATTTTGCCTTGTAATTTTTAAATAGGAAACCTTTTGTTTGTTTTGTTTATGTAAAATTTGGCCTCACACCTATGTATTGGTTCTATTTTAGGTGAAAAATTGTGTATTTTTGTACATCTCCCACCCTAGGAAATCAGTTTCTATTAAATTATTGAGTAATTGTGTTAAGAATATGCAATCTGGATGCTTCTGTTTATTTTTCTAATTTACATGTATAAAATATTCCTAAATCAGTTCATATTGTTATCTCTAATTAAAATAAAGAAATGTTTTACTAAGAGTTTGTGGAAAATTTTGACTATTGAAACAAGAACATATTGTCTTTTCCTTTCCTTTTGTCTTATATTTATTTTTTGGCAATTAACTGTAAATTAATTTTAGTTTGATCAGTGATTACTATCTACCGTGTGCCTTGGCACTGTGGAGCAGCATGATGCAGAACGAAGAGAAATCTCAGTTCTCAAGAAGTGTACAGTCTGATTGAGCAGGCATCCCTAACAGCGATGAAACGTTTAGACAATGATTAGGTAGAAGCAGAGCTTTACAGACTGCTAGTTCAGTGGGACTAAAAAGAACATGGTGATCGGGATTCTAGTCAGAAGGGGGTTTGAATAAGTTCCAGTTCAGATGTATATTTTCACATAGAAGCTGTGAAATTGTTTTAAAGGAGAGGATATTTTATAGGCAAATAATGTTAAATGGGGGCATTTGTTTTAGATTTAATTCTATTTTGTATGCTACATTTCTTTTTCTGATTTTCTAGGTTTTATTCCTTTCCTTAGTCCAGGTTTCTTACACTTCAGAGTGTCAGGTGTTCCATGTCAGTTCTTTGAAATTATATGGGGTGGTATGCTTTCTGTGATACTAATTGCTTAGTTCTTCAGGAAAGAATAGCATTTGACATACATATACAGATTGTACTCCTTTTACAGAGTCATCATGTTTTTGAAATGTACACTTGTGAGATACTTATAAATTATGTTTTTTCTTTGGCTTTCTTAATAAATTTGGATATTTCTTTCACTGTCATTTTGAGAGAGACCGAGACAGAGAGAGACACACACACAAAGAGAGAGAAAGAATACATGTTTGCCCTTTACAGGTGAAAAAAAAAAAAAACACTGGGCATGAAGAGACTAAGTTGCTGAGGGTTAATAATGGAATTGCAGCTAAAAATCCAAGTATCTTTACCTTCTTATTAATCAATTAGGCACTATATGGAGAACCTCAGCATGGTGTTATATGTCATTGACATTTATGCTTTTAAAATGAAAGTAATCATTGCAGTCTATTTTAATTTCTAGCTTGGCTCCATTTCTGATTAAAAAAATGGTAACAGTTTTTGTAATCTTCAAATATTTTGTCTTGTATGATATCAACTGCATTTATTTGCTCATATTACTGCAGACTGCAGAATTCCTAGGGAGGCAGTGTTGCCATGTCCTCACTTGGGCCTTATTTCCTCCCCTCCCTTAGCTTACAGTATTTGAAGCTGGTATTTCAAATGTCTGTGGACTTTTAGGGAAAGAGATTGCCAGGAAGTTCAGACCTCCTCTTCCATTTCATGTCTCACTTTCATTTCATATTTCCATTGGATGCACGGAGGCTGCCTGTTGATAGGCTAGTTGGTAACCTTCCCTTCCACACGTGTGAGTTTTAACCAAGTCTGTGTGCAGCACCACTGTCCAGGGTGCTAAACGGATTCATGTGTTGTAGATAAACCCCTTTGGGAATATAGCTCGCACTGTTAGGACCCCGGATTTCTTACTGCACTCATAGTAGCTGATCGCAGGCTGACAGTGATAGCTATGTCATTGACCTTTTTTTCTCAGTGTATTTTATGAGTTAGTACAGAAGAGGGATTTTTCCTTTCCAAGCATTTTTTATTATGCAGGTTTGATATTTATGAGTTTGCCTTCTCTTTTAAGTTTATTGGAATTTACATTTAAACAGTCAACTATTTTCTTGAGTTTTAGATTTGTTCTGTTTTTTTAGCTTGAAAGTACTAATAGGGAATAATTTTATAGTTAATTTTACAAATACAACATGTAAGTTAAACTCTAAAAGATATCTGAGCAGGGCTCTTTTTACAAATAAAAAATATGCCCCACAATAAAATAATCTAGAATGTCTCTATTTGAAAAATATACTGTTCTTTGATCTCTGACAAAAACAAGCAATGGGGAAAGGATTCCCTATTTAATAAATGGTGCTGGGAAAACTGGCCAGCCATATGCAGAAAGCTGGATCCCTTCTTTACACCTTATACAAAAATTAACCCAAGATGGATTAAAGACTTAAACATAAGACTTAAAACCATGAAAACCCTAGAAGAAAAGCTAGGCAATACCATTCAGGACATAGGCCTGGGCAGAACTTCATGATTAAGACACCAAAAGCAATGGCAACAAAAACCAAAATAGACAAATGGGATCTGATTAAACTAAAGAGCTTCTGCACAGCAAAAGAAACTATCATCAGAGTGAAAAGGCAACCTACAGAATGGGAGAAAATTTTTGCAATCTATCCATCTGGCAAAGAGCTAATATCCAGATTCTACAAAGAAATTAAAGAAATTTACAAGAAAAGAAAAAAAACCACCCCATCAAAAAGTGGGCAAAGGATATGAACAGACACTTCTCAAAAGAAAACATTTATGCAGCCAACAGACATATGAAAAAAAGCTCATCATCACTGGTCATTAGAGAAATGCAAATCTAAACCACAGTGAGATACCATCTCACACCAGTTAGGATGGCGATCATTAAAAAGTCAGGAAACAACAGATGCTAGAGAGGTTATGGAGAAATAGGAATGCTTTTACACTGTTGGTGGGAGTGTAAATTAGTTCAACCATTATGGAAGACAGTGTGGTAATTCCTCAAGGATCTAGAGCTAGAAATACCATTTGACCCAGCAATCCCATTACTGGGTATATACCCAAAGGATTGTAAATCATTCTATACAGACACATGCACACGTATGTTTATTGCGGCGCTATTCACAATAGCAAAGACTTGGAAGCAATCCAAATGCACATCAAGTATAGACTGTATAAAGAAAATGTGGCACATATACACCATGAAATACTATGCAGCCATAAAAAAGGATGAGTTCATGTCCTTTTCAGGTACATGGATGAAGCTGGCAACCATCATTCACAGCAAACTAACACATGAAACAGAAAACCAAACACTGCATGTTCTCACTTACAAGTGGGAGTTGAACAATGAGAACACATGGAGGGGAACATCATACACTGGGGCTTATTGAGGGGTGGGGGCTAGGGGAGGGATAGCATTAGGAAAAATACCTAATGTAGATGACGAGTTGATGGGTACAGCAAACCACCATGGCACGTATATACCTAGTAACAAACCTGCGCATTCTGCACATGTACCCCAGAACTCTAATAAAAAATAAAAAGAAAAAAAAGAAAAATATACTGTTCTTTAATTGACCAGATAATTTTTGTGTATTTCCTTAGTATTTTTGTGTTGTTTTAATTACTGTAAAATGACTTAAAACAGTATTTCCTTTTTGTGTATATAAATGTATTTGAGGTTAATTTGAATTAAAAATCAAATGGCTAACTTGTTATGTGTCTATAATAATGTCTTGATTAACTAGTGTGGCAGGGGAGTGGGTATCTGAATTGTAAAAATTTACTAGTTAACTGAAGCTTTATCTGATTGTGCAGTGAAGTTGCATAGGATATGGATGCTGACATTGGGTTTAGGGATTTGTTTGTTAGGCTCTTCTTCAAATCCACATAACCTCCATTCTGTATCATTAGACAGAAAGCATTTTATCGTATACAGAAATTTAGATTCATAATCAGATCATTAATTGTAACAGCAATCCACTTTGAAGGAAGCTTCTTAGAATTACAGAACTAAATTTGTGAACCTTTTCTGGAGCCACTGTTTCTTAGTTGAGTGCTGAGATTTTTTTAGCAGAGTTGATGTCTTCTGCTCAGGGCTCTAAAGTTGATTGTGACCCAGAAGTTGTTGAGGTGTTCTTCCCTTATTATCTGTTGTAAGACAGATTTTAGAATGTTATTAAATATTCTAAAGGTAAAATGTATATATCTGTGATATGTATGTATGATAGGTTTAGGTAGTCACTTTTTTTTCTTTTGTTGAACATTAGCATTGTTTTCAACCTTCTTGACATGCAAGGAATTGAGGATAAAATCTGAATATTCAAACTAGCTAGTTTTCTTCCCTAGTTGTTTGTCTTAATGGTTGGCTATTTCCTAATTTCCTGTGAACTTTTCTGGTTTCTGTTGGTTTGTTTCCTTGGTCAGAATTGTACCAGGTAGATGTGACTGTTAAGACAAATGATCATTTATTTCCATGCAGGTAGAATTTTAACAGCTACAATTACTATAATTATGATTTTTTTTTCTTAAAGGAAGAATTCAGGGAACTTCGAGAACAGCCAAGTGACCCTCAAGCTGAACAAGAGCTTATTAATAGTATTGAACAAGTATATTTTTCTGCGGATTCATTTGATGTTGTTAAATATGAGCTGGAGGTAAACAGAATTTCATTAAAACATAACTAAGGCGTATTTTGTTCAGCGATCAGATTTGTGAGATTTGGATGCTTTTTTGAGGCACATATATATTTTTGGTACCAGAATAGGTCTGTGATTACCACATTGTGATTAAATCAACTGTCAACATTGTTTGGCGATGAAATTATTATTTTTTAGATGTAACTTTAAATACAGCCGTTCAGGGAAACATTTCTGTATTTTTGATTTTCAATTGTTAGCATTTAATGTGTTAGTATGCTGTTTCTATCCTATTTTATATTGTCTATGTTTAGAGAAGCTCAGACTTTTAATTATGAAATATGTATTTACATAATTGTTTAGTGATGATAAAAATTCTTATACCATAGTGTTTATAATACTGACATTTTAAATTTGTAGAACTTTAACAAAAGCCAGAATAGTGAAATTTAGTTTTAGATACAACCAAATGCCGTATGCATATATACTTTATATGCATTATTCACAGTCAGTCCCCAACTCAGTTTGAAGTTTCATCAATCAGTTGACTGAGAGTGTTTCCCTGTATACACAATGGTATGCATTTTTTGGTTAGTTTCCCATACTGTCCTCTGAAAGTTGAGGTAATCCAGAATGTAGTCCAACAATGGTCACACAGTAGTATTTATGGTTTGTAATATTCCAGAGGAGAACTCTGTTTTGAGTTCTGTCATAAACAAATAGAGATATATCTGTGGATGGTAGAGTTGGGGTTAGGTTAGTTACTTTCTCACATTTTCCTGACATAGGCTGTGGCAGCAGTGTCTGTTGGCCTAGGGTCCGGAGTCCCAAGTGGTAGTGGGGTTTCTCAGAAGGCAGAGCAGCAGCAGTGGAGGTAACAAGGCTGAATGAGGGATGGAACCAGAGGGCTAAAGATGTATAGGTTTTTGTGGTTGGAGCCTAGGAGGGAGGTTGGGAGAACAGGCAGCATGGAGGGCAGTGGGATGTGACATGTTTTGTATGCAGAGTTTGTAGTTCACTAGTCAGAAGAGTCCAGGTAAATGAAACCAAATTCAACAATTTATTTTTTCCTTTTCATTCATGAATTTTTTTTCTGCAGAAGCTTCCACCTGTTCTCAATTTGCAAGAATTAGAGGCGTACAGAGACAAATTGAAACAACAGCAAGCTGCAGTAAGTAAAAAAAAAACACATTTCTTTCTGACAAAACTCTAGATGAAACACAACAGAGAGGTATAATGTTGGCAGATTTATGGTTTTAACTAATAATTAACATAGAAACAAATCTTGTTATTTAATATGACTGATTCAAATGATGCATTTATATTAAAAATTTAATGCATATGGTTTTCCTTATGTTACCTTGATAGATTTGCTTCTAGAGCTTGGAATTTTCTCTCTGGAATCCTAAATGTGATCAAAGAACTTTGAACTTTGTTTTAGATTAGTAAGTACCTTTAGGCTCCTAGGCTCCTTGTCATACACATATGATTTCCCTATCCATAGTTTTGTAACTGAGTATTCCTTTTTGTTTTTTGAGACAGGGTCTTGCTCTGTTGCCCAGTCTAGAGTGCGGTTGCGTGATCATGGCTCACTGCAGCCTATCCCTCTTGGACTCAAATAATCCTCCCACCTTGGCCTCCTGAGTAGTTGGGATTAGAGGCATGTGCCACTAGTCTGGCTATTTTTTTAATGTTTTGTAGAGATGACATCTCACTATGTTGTCCAGGGTGTTCTCGAACTCGGGCTTAAGCGATTCTCCTGTCTCAGCCTCCCAAAGCACTGGGATTACAGCAGCAAGCCACTATGCCTGGCCCTGTAATGGAGTATTCTCTCGGAATAAAAGTCCCCCTGAGATTAAGATAGTCTGAGTTGTAGTCACTATTTATTTATGATGTTGAGTAAATCATTTAACCTCAGTGACTCCCTTTTATTTATCAGTAAAGTGATAGGTTACTTTACTAAGTAACCTAATAAAGAAAATGCAAGAATTTTCTTTAATGCTGTAAAATTCTCTGATTCTATAATTTCTTCATGTTAGGCTAAACCCACTTTATGAAATTTAAACTCTACTGTAGGTATTAATTAATGGTAGCATGTGGTCTTTTATTTTTTTTCAACAAAAGGACCAGTAGTAATAAATGTATCTGTTTGAATTTAAGATATGATTTTTAATAATACAACTGGCAAACAAAGGAAGGTATACTTTTCTATTACACTCAGAAGTCGCAGTGGGTGCTAGGGTCTGCTTGGAGGTAGCAGTGTTGGTGTAGGGCAGTCTTGGGCAGGAGAAGGGATTTGAGCTCTAGAGCAGTGGTTGCCAAATCTTTTGGCACCAGGGACCAGTTTTGTGGAAGACAATTTTTCCATGGACTGGCAGGGGTGGGGTGGGGATGGTTTCAGAATGATTCGAGTGCATTTCATTTATTGTGTATTTTATTTCTATTATTATTACATCATAATGTATAATGAAATAATTATACAACTCAGCATAATGTAGAATCAGTGGAATCCCTAAGCTTGTTTTCCTGCAGTTAGACGGTCCCATCTGATGGGAGACAGTGACAGGTCATCAGGTGTTAGAGTCTCAAAAGGAGCACACAACCTAGATTCCTCGCATGTGCAGTTTACAGTAGGGATGGAGGTAGTGCTCTTATGAGAATCTAATGGCACCGCTGATCTGATGGGAGGTGGAGCTCAGGCTGTAATGCAAGTGATGGAGAGCGGCCATAAATACAGATGAAGCTTCGCTTGCTCACCTGCCACTCACTTCCTGCTGTGTAGCCTGGTTCCTCACAGGCCACGAACCAGTACTCTCTATTACTAGACAATCCTGTGGAACCTTTGGAATTCTTAAAATGATGTTTAAGATAACATTGATATTTCTTCCTTAATTGAAGTCTAAAACTCATTTACAATTTGATTTTCTTAACCTTAATGGAATTCCTCTTTCTAGACAAAAACAATGAATGTATCTAAAAATTGATTTACATAATTTCAAAGATGCTTGAAGCAGATTAAGAAAATGTGAAAGGATTAATGCAGTAGTGTAGTAGGTGCGCAATGTTTTGTTCTCAGTTGGCCTGGGGAAGGGGAGCCAGTTGTGTTTCTGGAGCAAACATTCCCTAAATACTTTCTGTATGTCCTGCTTCATGCTACATGTGCTATCTCTGTTAGTGAAGTTGGCAGGGGCCCTGAAATGGTGGAATTAGAGCCTCATGTTCAAAATCATTATAATTCTAACCTGCATACATTAATATTATTAATGGAACAATACACACAACCTTAGATATCTTCATAGCATTCCAAAAAACATGTTTTCAACTTTTCAGAAGTGGAGAACCAAACTACTTGCTTGTCTTCTTAGGCAGCATAAAGGATCTAAAGGATATAAGCAAGTTCTTTTTCCCAGATACTGTCTCCATAAATTCATTTGATTAAAAATCTGCTTAACAATTTCATCTTTTTCAATCAAATCCTATTCCCTTAAAGATGGTTACACTTTTTGGTTAATGTTAGGTAAATCAGATAATGATACTCATATTATTAACAATAATAATGACCATTTATTGAGTTTCTGTTAAGGACCAGGACCTGTGCTATGTGCTTTATTATATTACCTCTTTTGCTAATTTCATAACCCAGGGAAATGTGTGTGGCCATAGTATGCCAATATCTGCTCTAGAAGTTATTGGGGAGATCTATAGAATATTCTTTTAAAAATTCAAATATAAAATATCCTAGAAAGCATGAAGCTTATTCTTTTGCTTCCTTTGTTTGATTACATCTTCTTATAGGTATCTAAAAAAGTGGCAGATTTAATCCTTGAAAAACAGCCTGCTTACGTAAAGGTAGGATAATATTTGTTGTTTTTTGTAGTAGAATTTTTAAATGTTTGAGTGATTTACACTTGAAACTGTCAAAATATTGTATTTTTTGTCAATAATTCTGTAGCAACATAATGACTGTCTTTGGGTGTGTTTGTGTGTGTGTATGTATGTACGTATGTATGTATATTTTTCTTTTCCATTTGGGGTAATTTACCAGACGGAAGCAGCGAAGGGTTTTTATATATGATTCTAAAGTGATCTCGGGTTTTTCAAACTTAAGAGCCAGTGAAAATTTGCTCCCATTAACATTTAAACAAATAGATTCACCAATATTGACCACTCAATGGTGATATAACAATCTGGCTTTAAAATATGATAAAATTGGAACTAACTGAATCTGTGTTTTCATCAGAAAATCAGAGCCTTCAAAATCCATTGAAATGTCTACCAATGTTCAAATGAAGACTTTCATTGTCAAAGCATCTTAGTAAACAGAAATCATGTTTGTCATATCCTTTAATTACCTTGTGAAGTTCTCTTGGGTAGAAATTTAAACAGATATATCACTGGTATTTGTTTATTCCTGTCTACAACAAGTTGGTCTAGATTTCCTTACAAGCAATACTGACTAAATATTTTGTCATCTGTCATTGTGAAAATCAGTTACAAGTAGTCATTTTAAGTAATTTTGTGAAAAATATACTAACATTTTTCAAGTTCAGGTATTTTTGTTGCTACTTTGTTTTTCAAGCAGATTTTCTTTGAATCTGACTAGAGTTTTTGTTAGAGTACTATATAAATAAGATAGAAAAATAAAATTCCTCCAACAGTAACCCGTACCTAATCTTTCCGTAGGAACTTGAAAGAGTTACCTCATTGCAGACAGGTCTTCAGTTAGCTGCTGTTATCTGTACAAATGGCAGAAGGTATTGCTTTTGATGATATTTTGTTCTTTACGCTGGACAATATTTCAAGAATAACTATGGAATCTATAATTTATAATTTTTTTTTATTATGGCTGTGGTTTCTAGAATATCATTCCATAAGCGAACATATATTATGATCTAAAGACTACACTAAGAGGGTTTGTGGGAAATATCTCTAAATGTACTTATGGGTTTTTAAAAAATTACTATTTTTGTATTATTTAGACTAGTACTTCACAAACTGTTTGCCATGAAGGACCTATTTTTTTCTTTCTAAAATTTCCAATCTATTATAGGCTGTGATTTTTAAAAAATGCAATAAAAACAAATTACTAGGCAAATGAAATAAAGAAGGAAAGACCTGTAATACAGTCTTAATTTTTTAAATTATTTGAGTCACAAAGAATAATTATTCTGTTAGCTTTTGCAGTAAGTACCTATTTTGCAGTAAGTGCCTATTCTCAGTTTCTGTAATTTTTTGTTACAGACCACTAGCAGGTTGTGAATTGGCACCAGTCTTCTCGTGGTATTCTGAGTAATGCTAGTTTAGACTGGCCATTGAGTACATTTGTCAAATAGTAGTTTAGATCCTTGGTTTTAAAAGTAATCCATTTCGTTGCTTTATTACTTACCTAATTGTTCTGTGTGGATAGTATTCTTATTATAATAAAAAACTTTTAATTATTTATTGTTCACTTTTGCAGACACTTGAATATTGCAAAGGAAGGTTTTACTCAAGCTAGTTTAGGCCTTCTTGCAAATCAAAGGAAACGTCAGTTGCTGATTGGACTTCTGAAATCTCTGAGAACTATAAAAACATTGGTATATATGGGTCATTTTAAAAAAGTTAAAACTGAATTTTGTGATTGAAACAGATTTTACCTTTGATATTTGTTTTTTCAGCAAAGAACAGATGTACGGTTAAGTGAAATGCTGGAGGTAAGTTAACAAGTTTTGGAAATTTAGGGTCCTACTGATACTATATAGAAACATTAAAGCAGGCAAAATTCAGAAGTGTATTTTTCTCAAATTGGTTTATGATATAAAGAATATTTTTAGGCATGTAAAGATACTTGTTCTGGAGCCTTTTTCTATTGACATGATATATACTTTATTTAGAAAAGCAAATGTATTTGGGGAAACATTTGTCTTCTGATAACATTGGAATGTTAACTTGTTTGGTTGTATTACATCCAAATAGCAATAAAAATTAACATCTTTTTCACCTAACATATAGTAGTAATTTAAGGACTGTGTGATGCTTTAGTTTTGTTCAGTATCGTGTATTAATTGCTTTTCTGAGTGAGCCATCTGTTTTTTCTTTGATGCATTCTTAGCATTTTCTGTCTACTTCTGTCATAAGGGTCTCCAAAGCGTAATGTAATATGTGTGTGTCCTCATAATACTTGAGCTCCTTGGGGTAGGTACTTTGTCGTTATCAGCATCACCAGTGGTTTGAACTGCATCTGTTGAATTTAGAATTGAGCGTAGGGACAAGTTTTTGTGGTTTTCTGTATAATTGCTTTATTACTTCTCAACTATTACTGCTAACTAGGGTTTCAGAAACCCATATGAAAAATTCATTTGGCATTAAATTACTGTTAGGTGATAAAAATACTCTGAGTTTATTAATTAGTATATTGTTTTTTTCTAAATCTATTTCTTTAGAACTATTTATTGATTTCTTGGTGGTAAATTGTTGAATATCAATTACAAATAGAATGCATACTATTTTGAAACATTTTATATAGGCATTACTGAAAGAGGATATGTTAACAGTTAAAGAAAACCTTCCCTGTGAAGCAGCTAATGATTTAATGTAGGATTTATCCATAAGTCATGGTCTTCAGGGGGCTGTTACTTTGAAGGAATAGAATATTTTAAATATTTCTTCTATGTATATATCTTAGGCCTGGAACTAGTTGCCTCTTATATTTTGTCACTTACCTATCATTGATATTCTAAGAGGAATTAACATTTTTTGATTCTGCAATTTTTGGTTAGAATATGAACAGAGGTGTTTTTTTATCAGGAGCTTTAAGAAAAAAATATTTGCATTCTAATGACTCCTGTTGTTGTTATCTTAAGGAGGAAGATTATCCAGGAGCTATTCAGTTGTGCCTTGAATGTCAGAAAGCTGCCAGCACTTTTAAACATTACAGTTGTATAAGGTAAAGTCATGTAAAAGGTTTAAAGCAGATTCTCTTGTCAGCTTTTTATGTAGCAGTTGTGTAAAAATGTTAATAGACGTTGAAAGTTAGTATAAAGTGCTGTGTTCTAGTTTAACATTCATATTGATATATGGGCAGTACAATAAAATTATAAATAATAGATTTTAAGGTGTGAAAGAGCAGATAGTTTTCATTCCTGCTTTTTCTTGTCACCTCATTGAAACTCATTTTTCATATTCTTTCCAATCCAACGGATTCTATTTTTATAGAGTTGTAGACAAGAAGAAATTATCTGTTCATGTCTCCAATGCACCTCTTGGGAATTCTTCCTTAACTTTGCCCAGCTTATAAATATTGAGGATATTATTGCAGCTTGTTTTTAAGATCCAGATGGTTCAAGTGTTAGGCTCATCATGATAAAAAGTCTTTTGGAAAATTTAAGTATAATTTCAATGTATACAATAATCATGTTTGTAATAGTTAAGTGATTATGTATTCTATGTGTTATGTCTTTTATTATTAAATGTACAATAGAAAAATAGCCACTGCATATTTTGCTATTATCTCTAACTTTATTAATAGCGTTTTGGTTTGCTTAAAATGAGGAATTTGCATTACTTGTGACAGTCTTGGAGAAGCTCTAATCTCTAGGTGTAATTTCCAACATTCCTCTAAAGCCATCACAAATAAATGTACAATCTAAGTAAAATAGTGTGCTTGCCAAACAAATCCAATATCAAATTAAATTCATACCCATCCCAGATTGCATCCCCTTTGTCTCTCCTGTATGGAAATTCTGGCATTCAGTGAGCATGACTCACTGTTGTTGTAGATGTTGATTGCTACTACCTGAAAACTGAAAGCATTATAGTAGAGCAAAACATTAATATAGATTTGAATTAATTTAAAAAAAAATTATCTCATATTATAAGGGTTTGCTGGTTATAGGCTAAGGGCTAGATATTTTCCTTCCAGAAATGCTGTTTAAGTCTCTATGGTATTTTTTTTTCTTTAAAATGTGCAGATTGAAGTTACACTTTTTTTTTTTTTTTTTTTTTTTTTTAAGATAGAGTCTCACTCTGTCACCCAGGCTGGAGTGCAGTAGTGTGATCTTGACTCACTGCAACCTCTGCCTCCTGGGTTTAAGTGATTCTCCTGCCTCAGTCTCCTGAATAACTGGGATTACAGGTGCCTGCCACCGTGCCCAGCTAATTTTTGTATTTTTAGTAGAGATGAGGTTTTGTCATGTCAGCCAGGCTGGTCTCTAACTCCACCATGCCCAGCTTGAAGTTACACATTTTTTATTCCGTTAGGATATAAATTGAGTAGTACCAGTGACACTTTCATTTTGCCCATTTTGAGAGTCATTAACTGTCATTATTAGAAACCTGATGATGTCATTTACACTTATTAGGTTAAGTAAATAGAGAATTAGTTTTAGTATGTTGAGTGTATTTAGAAATTTCTAACAAGCCATTCTGGGTCCTGAAAAAGCAAATCCATTTGAACCAAAGCATCCGTTTAGTTCATTTTGTAGTGACAAATCTGTTATATAGTAACAGCTTGTTTATTGGGTGAAAGTAATTCAGGCAGTTTACAGAGTCTTTATGCCAGGTACTTTGCTTTAAAATTGTCGGTATGGTGATAAACCACATACAGTGTAATCAATATAATCCCTGGTTTCATAAAGAACATAATCTGTCAAGAAGGACTTATATTAAAGTAGGCGCCCATAGAATTAGGCTGTAGAGAGAAGGAAGTTGTGCATACAGTGGAAGCTTTCGGATCTAACTCTCCTTCCGGGGTCAAGACTAAGGAGGACCTGAAGGAAGAACAGGAAAACTTAAGGTAGGCCAGGATATGAGGGTGTGAATAGGAAACTGTCTACACCAGAAATGAAATCTTTGTTGTGGAGATACCAAGCAAAATGAAGACTGAAAATATGTATCTATTGGATTTATAGCAACAAAGAGGTCATAGTTGACCTTTTGGGGACAGATTTGGTGGGAGTTGGTTGAACTATCAAGTGTAAGGTGAGGAAATTTTGTGACGAGGACGGATATAGAATTAAGAAGGAGAAACCTCAATATTTGAAAATTGGTGGGAGAGAGTGAGAAGCTGAAAATAAAATAGCATAATAATATACTAAGGCTTTGCAGGGATTATTGCAGAGATTGACTTTGAAAAGGTCACTGTCTATTATAATAGGGAAGAATGAGCGTGGAATTGGTTGGCAGGAAATTGAGGGAGCAGGTGATGTGTTGAAACTTTTATATAATTAAAAATCTATTTTAGCTATGCTAAAGTAAATGTCTTACATGATGAGTGTTAACTGTAAAAAATGTCTTTGAAAGAAATTCTTATTTGGGCTTTTAAAAATTGATATCAAGTGACTTCTGAGCACTTTTTAAATTAATGGATATACTGATATGTGGAGGAGGTGTGGCTACAGTTATCAAATGAGGTTAAAAGGTTGAAATGAAAAGATTTAAATTAATAGTTATTTTAGGTAATACAGTGTATAAGAAGCATGCTATGTTTAGATATGTGAGTCATGCATGTGATAATAAGAAAAATTGGTCTTATTCTCTGCAAATAGGTAAAAATACATCACACATACATTCACATATCCCAAGGAATTCTTTGTAATGGGGTTTTACTTTAGATATCTTACGAAAACTTATATAAAGTTTTTAAGTTGGTGATTTAGTGACAGTGTCAGGGTGACTTAGAGAGTGAGGCTATCAATTGGAGCTGTCTGGTGATGACGATAGCCCCTCTGCTAGCATCTCTTCTCCACCCCATACCAGCACGGTGTCCTTTGCCAGCCACCATTCACCTGCCTAACACCATTCCCTCTTTCCCTTCACCTGTTGTTTAACTATTTTGTTTATATGGGAGAACATAATACGTTTGTTCACTTCTTTTGTAGATGATATAATGTGGGATATAAGGATAGAGTTAATTGACATGTAGGTCATGTTGAGTCCACAAAGATAAAATACATTGTTATTCTAAAGTTCTTTTATTTTTGTCTTTATAAATTTGATACACCTCTTTTTTTTTTTTTTTTTTCTGTGCGTTTTTGCTCTTTTTTCTCTGGTCTTCCCAGTACAGTGTTGCACCTGTTCTTGAGCTCTCTAGTTGGGCCTACTCATACAGGATTCATCCACACTTTTAAAATGTATTTAATTGACTTGGGGCTTGTGGAATTTAGCCAAAGGCAAGATTTAATCTTTGCTTGGACTTGAGTGAATTAGAGTGAATAAGCATTTTGCCTTCTAGTAGTCTTAGGAACACTAATTAACTTCCAACTGAATTTATATATTCTCAATTTTAAAAACATTTATATCTATGCTAATTCTTGTTCATGACTAGAGAATCATAAATATTTTCCTTTTAGAAATGATTTTTAAGAGGATCACCCCATGATGTAGAACATTTCTGAATTCTGGTGTGATTTTTAAAAAAATATTTTAAGCAAGTTTATATGCAAATGTACCTACTTGTCTACTTGTTAGTTTTTTCTTGGCAGATTGAGTGTTCCTCTTTTCTTTCCTAGTCACATCACTCCTTTATTGGAAATAAGTTTTTTGTTTTGGGTAGAGAGCAAACTCTCCAAGGAGAGTTACTTGGAGTAGCTGAGATGGAAAAACTTTGGGCTGACTCTTATGATTCTGAAAATAGGAAAAACAGAATTTACATATTTGCTTCTGCATAAAGAGAATATGCCTCTGTATCTTGTAAGTCTCAGATTATATAACTAGGTAGTTTAACACATGAAATACCAAGTGTAATCGGCTCTCTGTGTCCATGTGTTCTGTATCTCTGGATTCAACCAGCTGGAAGTGGAAAATATTTGGAAAGAAAAAACAAGAACAAAAATAACAATACAACCCAAAAAATCACAATGCAATCATAAAAATAATAAAAATAATACAACATAACTGTTTCATACATTTGCATTGTATTCGACATTATAAGTAATCAAGATGATTTAAAGTATAAAGGAGGATGCGGATAGGTTATATGCAAGTACTGTGCTATTTTACTTAAAGGACTTGAGCATCCATGGATTTTGATGCCTATGGAGGGTCTCAGAATAATCCCCCACAGAGACTGAGGAATGACTGTCATATAATGATGCACCCAGTTGATTGAAAAATGAAAGAGAACTGACACTTCCTCTGCACCTTGTGTCTTCCTTGAGATGTGCCATGTTTCAGCATCTTTAATAAAATATACAGTAATCTGAGTTTTGTTCACTTTTATAACTGACAGAGAACATTTTAACATTGTCTGACATTTCCTGAGTTGATTGACAGAGAGTCATATAGTTGGGATTTATTGAGAATAAGAATCAGAATGTGTTTATGCTAAAGTGCATCTGTGAATGAAGTACTTAATTTCTTTTTCACTTGAAATTTGTCTCAATTTGTTTCAAGGAAAGTTATTTTTAAAAGTCAAAATTGCTTTATTATTGTATTTCATTGGAAAGAAACTACTTGAGGGAGCCTGATAGCATTTTGTGTTATGCACTGTAAAGTTTGCATACTACTGAACTGGTTTGTTGAGTACTGTACTTTAACATAAACAGATGTATTAAATGTCTCATAATCTTTCAAGAATTCCTTCATTTTTTCTCAGAATATGATCCTGGTAGTTTAGTGAAAATTGTAGGTTGTGGAATGTCTTTACGTCATATGGCAAATGAACAAAGCTTACAAATATAGCAATACTAGGAACTTTTCTTCCCCTGTTGTGTTTAATTTCTTTACAGCAAGATGTGTCTGCTTTCTTCCTGTAAGATCAGGGACATAAGGAGCCCTGCCTTGAGTAATGTTTGAACATTGATTGTTTCTGCTAGGTTTCCAGGCCTTCTTGCTTGATCCATTGTTTAGATCCTGAGTCCTTGTTGCTTGGTCAGCTTGGACCAAGTTTTGATAACACCTGCACTCTTATCTTCTATTTTAACTTGTTTTTCTCTGCCTCTCAGCACAGTCTGCCGTGCTGTGCTGTTTTAAATAATGTAAAATAACAGTTTCACATGGCAGAAATCCTAATAAACAAGATTTTAAATAAAAAGCAAACGGTTTTCTTTATGCCCCATTCACCCTTCCCTTTCCTAATCCCTGGAGTAAACCAGGGATTTTACAGCTTACTAATTTTTTAAAAATAATTTTAAAAAGTCTATACATTATATATATATACACACACACACACACACAGACCCATATACACACATATATCTCTTTCCTATTTTAACTTTTATCAGTTCACCAACTAAAAGTTCTTCTGCTGAACTCTAGCATGACTTGGCAAACTGTCTTTAAAGGGCCCGATAGTAAATATTTTAGGTTTTACATGTCGTGATGTCTCTGTTGCAACTATTCAACTCTGCCTTTGTAGTCTGAAAGTAGCTGTAGACGAAAAGTAAACAAAGGGATGTGGCTATGTTCTAGTAAAACTTTATTTAGAAACATAGACTGCCAGCTGGATTTGGCCTGTGCGTTCTGATCGCTGATCTAGAATTATAGTTAAGAAAGTTGGAGACGTTTTGAACTTATTAGTGTTGGACTCTGAGCTTTGTGGTGATAGATTAGGTCAGGGATTTCTTTTCTTTTCTTTTCTTTGTTGAGACAGAGTCTCATTCTGTCACCCAGGCTGGGGTGCAGTGGTGCAATTGGCTCACTGCAACCTCTGCCTCCCTGGTTCAAGCGATTCTCCTGCCTCAGCCTCCTGAGTAGCTGGGACTACAGGCGTGCGCCACTACACCTGGCTAATTTTTTTCTATTTTTAGTAGAGATGGGGTTTCATCATGTTAGCCAGGCTGGTCTTGAACTCCTGACCTCAGGCAATCCACCTGCCTCAGCCTCCCAAAGTGCTGGGAGTATAAGCATGAGCCACTGCACCTGGCCAAGGTCAGGGATTTATTAACAGAGTTAAGTGAAGTTAAGTGAAGACAGAGATCCAGTTAGATCCAAAGTGATCTTAGACTTTCTGTTATAGCCTGGTTATATATGGTTTGAAGGATCATATAGACACTTCATGGTACTTAAGAGTTGTTGGTTTAGCTTCAGAATGTTGAAAAATCAGTTTCTCTGCGGTCTGCTGATAAATTCTCTACTTACTGTAAGTAGATTGAAAACCACTGGAATAGGCTCTGATTTAAACAGACTGGAACATCAACATCTTCGGGCCATGGATATACAGTATAAACTTGGAAGTACTTTTACTTAAGCTCATTCTAAAAGTTTTAGAGCTTTACTGAACCATGTACAAATTGGGCAATTGAGTAACTTGTCTTCAGCATATAATAGAATCATGAAACATTAGAGCTGGAAGCAACCCTTGCTATCTAGCCCACTTTTATATAGGAAACTAATGCCCAGAGATATTAAAGGACTTGACTTAAATCATATGGTTCATTAATAACAGACCAGGGAAAGATCATTAAGATATTATCGCTGTGCCATCCTGTCTTTTTGTATAGTCAGATTTGTTCAAAATCTTGATTTATATGCAGCCTTTCTAGGACTCATGCTTGTGAGTGTATGTGTGTCCTAGATCAGTTGTTTAAAGAACACTATTAATTAGTTCTTTATGGATAAATTATTCTTAATATTTCCTGTAGTGATGGTAAAAATGCTTTGTAGAATTGTTTGATTCATTCCATTCAGCTTGCAGATAGCTTTTAAAGGCTTTTAGCCTTCCATCTTAGAACTGGTAATTTTTTGACCATAATGTTGCATTTATTTATCAAAATGCTTATGAATAGATCCTTTTAACATACTTTGATTAATTGATCAAAATGGATTGAATTCATGTTTCTAAATGATGGGTAAGAGCTTCTTTAAAAGCTGTACAGTTAATGTCCACTATTTAATCACATAACTTTTATATATGTATTTTTAATTAGTAGCAAATTGTTGTCAAATTGCAGTTGTACATTTTGAAAGCATTTTTATTGAAACCAAATTTTTGATTTATAGATTTTTATGTTTATAATCTTCCGCATGCTGTTTACCTTACCACATTTGCATTAAATCTTAATAAATAGGATGTAGAATCATTTACCTTTAATAACAGCCATAAAAACATCTAGGTTTATTATAATTTTATAAACTAACACTAAAGCCCATTTGTTTTGATAGAGAAGTTGAAGAAATCATTGCTGTCACCTGTGAATGAATTCAGATATATTTGTTTTTCCTCCAAACTCAAAATATTCCCTAAAGGAATATGTTTACCAGTTCTGAATTACTCATTATTCCACTTGTCCTTGGCTCTCTGTTTCTGTTACTCTAGGATCAGCCTTGGGTGAAATTTTGAACTTCATATGATAGTGGAACTGTCTTTAACTCTTACTCATCTCTCTTCTCTTGCTAAGGCACCTGCAGACCCAGAGTTCAGTGTGGTTCTTTTTCTTCTAAAACATTCTTTTCCCTTTCCTTCTATCTCTGTAATTTTATTTATTAAGGTAGAGAATAGGGGCTAATGGAATGATGGCAAAATTTTGCCATTTTTCTTTGAATTACAAATTTGACTTAGAATATTTGTTACCTATCTTAGTTAGGTAGTAAATTTAGTTCTGGGAAGTCACTAGTGAATAAGCCACAGTGCCTTAAATGCTTGTGCCTTGGAAACACAGCCACAGGTATTCCTTACTGTAATACAGGATGCTGTAAACAGAGTATTATGAAGATTGTGGGGGTAGTTACTTAGCAGGGAAAGACTTCCCAGATAACATGGCATTTGAATTAAGCCTGGAAAGATAGATGGATGCTTGTGAGTGAGAAAGGAAGAAGGGATATTCAAGTTATTGTGACCACTATGTACAAGAACTGAGGGTGTGAAAGTCTGGAGTTTGGTTCAGGTGCTGTGCACAGTACATATGTCTAAAATATAGGCAATGAGAAGTCAATGTGAAGTTATTTTTTTCATGTCAGATTGTTAAAAGTCTTATATGCCGTACTAATTTGGGGCTTTTCTCCTTAGTTTAATAGGGAGCCACCAAAAGATTGAAAGCAGGAGATTAATGTGGTTTTATTCTTGCTTTACTTAAGAACTGCACTCAGATGTCTTTAGGGACCAGGCAGATAACATAAATGTGAGGCTGCCAGATGTAAGACCACAGGAAATGGTAGAGCCCATGGGACTAGAGAGCACTTGCCTTGCCTACAGCCGTTCACATACAAGCCATTTGACAACACTGTGTCTGCCAAATCATGTAGAATATTGACCAAATCCAATGTGAAGTTAGACTCCTGCTCAGAACTATTTCTGACAGCTTTTTGAAGGATGTTGTACAATGTTTGGTTGATGGTGTTTGTCAAATAAATGGATGGGTTGATTAAAGTATGTGTGCTGCATGTGCAGATTTGTTAGGAGGCTACTTTTTTTTTTTTTCATTATTTTAAGTTCCGGGTACGTGTGCAGGATGTGCAGGTCTGTTACATAGGCAAATGTGTGCCATGGTGGTTTGCTGCACCTATCAACCCATCACCTAGGTATTAAATCTGGCATGCATTAGTTATTTTTCCTGATGCTCTTCTCCCCACCTGTCCCCTGAGGTCCCACTGTGTGTTGTTCCCCTCCCTGTGTCCATGTGTTCTCATTGTTCAGCTCCCACTTATAAGTTAGAAAATGTGGTGTTTGGTTTTCTATTCCTGTGTTAGTTTGCTGGGGATAATGACTTCCAGCTTCATCTATGTCCCTGGAAAGGACATGATCTGATTCCTTTTTATGACTGCATAGTATCCCATGGTGTATATGTGCCACATTTTCTTTATCTAGTCTATCATTGATGGGCATTTGGATTGACTCCATTTCTTTGCTATTCACATGTCTTTGCTGTTCACGTGTCTTTGTTATCGTGAATAGTGCTGCAGTGAACATACACGTGCATGTATCTTTATAACAAAATGATTTATATTCCCTAAGCAAAAGGTAATAATGCTTGAATTAGAACATAGAATTGAGAAAAGATAAGCACAGGTGGATATGGGAAATCTGAAATGAAATGGTAGAATCATCAGGATTTGATTACCAATTACATATAGAGAGGGAAGAATGCAAGATGACTGAGATTTTCAGCTTTGTTTGAGTAGGTGGTGATGCTGTGAATCGAGACAGAGAACATGGGAGACAGAACAGCTCTGAGGGAGAGAAGATACTGATTTGTTTTGTTTTGCTTTTCTTGGGGTTGGATGAAGATTTATTTAATTCTTTGAAAGTGTTAAGGCACTATCATAGCTATTCTTTTGGGGGAATTATTTTGGGGGCAGTAGTTTTCATTCTTCATTCACTCATTTATCCATTCATTTTTTTTTTTTTGGCAGGAATTGTCCTAGAATCAGTTTTTTAACAAAATTTCAGTCCTACCTACAAGTATTCCCTTAATCTGTGTCTGAGGATTTGGCTGTATTTCAGGCACAAATCCTGGTTAGAGATCTTACTTTTTCTAATAAGGTTATCAGTCCTACACTGTTAATTGTCAAAGGATATTGTTTTGCTCACTTCCAGTTTTTGCCGGAAAATATACTCTCCAGTCCTCAACTTCAATTCAAAGTATGCTTATGATAAATACTATTTGCAGAAAATGATCTAATTTCTCTAGATGTTTGGACATTTATCATTGAGAGCATCCAAAACTGTGTACTTGTATTACATTGGTTTTACTTTTCTGACAGATTGCTATCTATATCTATCTATATCTCACTCTGGTATTATCTCTTTAGCTTGCATTGAAAGGCTCTATAAGAAGCAAATGCAAAGAACCCATTATTGTATGTATTGTAAGGATATTGTCAAGGGTGTTGTGCCTTTGGAGATCAAGACGCTGGCAAAATTTTCTCTCAGAACTTAATGCCAACAAAAGTGATTTTTTATATTTTTGTTTTCATTTATTTTTCCCCCTTGAGCTACTGGTATGTTCTACTGTTTTAGACTCTGAATTATGTACTGTGGCCCTCTCTATTTGCTTTGGCTGCTAGGAATTTGAGAGTCAAGTTTATTATCAGTAGATAGCAATTTTAAAAACCTTTGATTTTGGTGTGCTAAATGTCTTTCACTTGTACTATTTTAAGAACAATTAGGTTTTATTCTTTCTTGTTAAAATATGTTCTCTGTGATTGCATTTATTTTGTTAGATATCACATCATTTTTAGTAGTGAGATGTAATTCAAATAATGTTAGTTCTATTGATTTTTTTACTGACCTTGTAAGAATTAAAGGGGGAAAAAAATCTAGATTCAATAACATGTCCTAAGTGTATGAGTATAACTCAGTAAACTTTCATAAAGTAAACATAGTTATGTAATTAGCACCCAGAAGTAGAAACAGAGTATTTCTGACACCCCACAAACTTCTCTCATGTCTCATCCCAGTCATTCTTCTAAGGTAAGCACTGTTCTGGCTGCTGTCACCAAAATTAGTTTTGCTTGTTTAAACTTTAAATAAATGGAAGCATACAGTATATACTATTTTTACTGACTTCTTTTGCCAAACGTGTTTTTGGGGTTCACATAAATTTTAATTGCTATAAGATTTTATTGTATGAATATATCATATTTTACTTATCTAATTATTCTAGACAATTGTGTTGCCTCAGGTTTTTGCCTATTAAAAATAATGCTGCAAGGATTCTGTGTGCTTTTCTGTTCGGTATGTATCCAGGACTAGACCTGCTGGGAGATATAGTGTGTGTTGTTTCAGTAGATATTAGGGTTTTCCAAGAGGTTATATCAGTTTCCCCTTCCTCTGGCATCAAATGAGTGGTTCTGTTTGTTCAACATCCTTGCCAACATTTGGTGGTGTCATTTTTAATTAAAAAAAAATATTTTTAGCCATTATTTTCATTTGTTACAGTGTTTTTATAGTATTAATTTGCATTTCCTGAATGACCAATACACTTGAGACAGACAGAATAAAAATAAACGGTAAAGGTCTTCAGATCACTGAGAAAGAGGATATTCAGTTGACTGTTAAATATACAAACATTGTTTATGTAAAAGTTATCTATTTTAATTCTTCAGTTTTTTTAGTTTTATCTGTAGATTCTTTCTTTCTACTCACACAATCCTGTTGCTGCTGGTAATGACTCTTATTTATTCCCTTCTAGTACTTTTTCTTATTGCACTGTCTATATGTAGAATTCAGCAGCATGCCTTACTGTCTATACCCTTAATCTTTGAATTTACTGATTAATTATTCAGTTAGTATGTATTTATTTAGCACTTAGTTTGTCTCTTTTAGAAATAGAAAAAAAACTGTGTGTGTTTTATTTTAAATAGTGAACTGAATTCAAAGCTGCAAGATACTTTGGAACAGATTGAGGTAAGAAGGATTATATTGTAACCTCAATGACTTTTTCTTTTCAGAAGTTTTTGAATAACATAGGTGCAACATTTTGTTTTGGCTTTTATATTATTACCAATGTCTCTAAATCACTATTTCTTGATTTTCATTTGGGATATCTATTTATGGTCAAGTTTGTGTAAAAATTTACTTGTAAATTATGGGATGTCAAAACAGTATTTGAAAATATTACCATTTCCAAGAAAAATTTCCAAACTGTTAGTCATAGGTATGTTCTCATAAAATTATATAATAGCCATAATACATTCTATGTATTAATTATATTTTAATTATCAGTTACTTTATTGTTTAGTATAGTGCTAGTGAGTTAATTTACTTATAAGTAATTATTGGCTGATGAAAACCCTCCAAAATTCTTAAACCTCATAATGATACTCATATAGTTCATCAAAAATGTAGAAACTAGAAAGGAAGAGATATGTAATTGTGGGCATGAAGCATGTTTTGCCTGTTACATGTATTCAAAATTCATCTCTTTCCTTGACAATCTTTGCAAAGGAGGGTATTCATTTTAATAAATAAGAATTATTTGTTTTCTTCTAGTCTTTTATTGTTTTCCTGATAAGAGTATTTATAAAAGTTGAGACTGGACTTTCAAATTACCTTTTGAGAAAGTAATTTTTGACCATAAATGCAATTATTTGCTATTAAATAATTATGAGAATAACAGCTTATTTGATAGTCACAAAAACAACTGCTTTGAGTGGCTTAAGTTAACAATTCTCTGAATATTTTAATGAAGCCTTTCTTTTGATAGCTCAGTATTTCTTCACTCTTAATAGATATTATTCTGTACTTATATTAAAAGCTCTTATTTCAAAGTAAAATCATTGAAATGGAAATCCATAAAGCATAGTAATTCAGATATAAGAGCTTAAATCTTGAGGAATATACTTTTAATTTCAATGTAGTTTTGTTGAGAATTCCTCTTCATTGATTAGAGAAAGATTGTTTTATTGTTTTCCAGTAATTCCAGTAATACTACAAATTCAGTTTATATAAGATTTTAGCAGATGCTTGAGGAAATGTTAAGTAGTAGTAAGAGTAAGATTCATTACAAAACTATTATTTTGTTTCCTGTAAAACACTAGGCATGGGTTTTAAGACATAGAAATTCATAATATCTTGGTAAACTTGATTATAGTTGCTAATAAATTTACAATTGCAATTTATAACTTTATTTAATTTTGTTTTTGACTTCTAAATCTGGTATGATAGTAAATGTTAACTAAAAGTGAGAGATTAGTCTTAATATTTTCCTCTCATTGCCTTGAAAACATAATTGCTTAACCATTTCTTGCTTCTTTTAATTACATAGGAACAGCTGGACGTAGCTCTTTCCAAAATCTGCAAGAATTTTGACATTAACCATTATACCAAGGTTCAACAAGCTTATCGACTTCTTGGAAAAACACAGGTTTGTTTCAAAAGCATGTTTCGATTTTTCCTTAATGAGGAATTTGTTGCCCTTCATGATTAAGTCTGAATATTATAAATCTCATGTCCTTAAAAAGTTTTATTTAACAAAGTACATTTTTATTCTGAATTAACAGTGATAAAATGCTTATTGTCATAGACTCAGAGGGTATATACTGTGATTAAAACATTACAGGAGTTTGTTTTGAACTATGAAATACTTGTCAGTTTTAATATTTTCACAATTTTATGTAGATTTTCCAAAAAGTATATTATAAGATAATTCAGTGGGAGACAATATGTAGTCTCTTTTAACTCAGCTCTTGGTCTGAAACAGGACTTCCTAATTTGCAGCTTCATGTGTTGTTAGATAGGCCAGCATGACTCCCTCAAAATGATATGTCAGCATTGTACATTTTGTACATTTATCTGTAAAACAGGTCCATTTTATTTATCAGATATTTCAGAGGGCCCTTTTATCCCCAAAATGTCATAATTTCTCTCATAATGTATAGCTTTTCATACCCTTATCATTCAAGGGCTTCCTTGAAAGACTTGAAACAGGTGCCATGGTTTTGCAAGTTAATTGTATCTTTTGTTTGTATAGGATTATATGTTTACCTAGACAACATTTAATGTGATAGATGTAAATGTTTTCTTCCCTTAAATGCTCCCCTCTTTTAGAAGGAAGTTTAAAAATTTACTAAACAATTTAAACTCTACATTTTGAAATATGAATAAAGAAATTTTACTGTTTATTGTAATTTAGTTTTCATGTCTTAAGCTATACCCAAGAAAAAATCTAAGAAGAAAGAACTTAGCAATTTTGAGGGATATGTTTAAACACCTTTGAAAATAGGATTATAATTTCTCATTTCCCCCATAAGATTAAGTCTTAAATTCCATTAATATTTTTGGTACCTCCTACGCGCATTGTTTCAAGTGTCTGGATGTAGGCTTTTATGTATCTTACCTTTTAGTGAGGGATACTGGCATACCTCTTTTTATTACATTTCACTTTATTGTACTTTTCAGATACTGTGTTATTTACAAATTAAAGGTTTGTGACCAACCTGCGTCAAGCAAGTCTGTCAGTGCCATTTTTCCAACAGCATGAGTGTGCTTACTTCATGTCTGTGTGTCAGATTTTCATGATTCTTGCAGTATTTCCAACTTTTTCATCATTATTATATCTGGGACAGTGATTTATGTTTAGGGAGCTTCATATTAGTATTGTAATTGTTCTGTGGTCCATGGACTGTACCTATATAAAATGGTGAACTTAATTCACAAATGTGTGTGTTCTGACCGCTGCACCAACTGGCCATTCCCCCTTCTCTCTCCCTCTTTTTTGACCCTTCTATTCTCTGAGACACAACAGTATTGAAATTAGGCCAATTAATAAACCTACAGTGGCTTCATGTCTCTCACTTTAAATAAAAAGCTAGAAAGGATTAAGCTTAGTGAAGATGGCTGTGCTAAAGGACAGATTTTCAGTGTACACGAAATGGCCTTCTATTGGAAGAAGATGCCACCTAGGATTTTCAGAGGTACAGAGAATAAGTCAATGCCTGGCTTCAAAGCATCAAAGGACAGGTTGACTCTCTTTTTAGGGACTAAGGCATGTGGAGGCTTTAAGTTGAAGCCAATGCTCATTTATGATTCTGAAAATCCTAGGGCACTTAAGAATTATGCTAAATCTACTCTGCCTGTGCTCTATAAGTGGAGTAACGAAGCCTGGAAGATAGTACATCGATTACAGCATGGCTTACTGAATGTGTTAAGCCCACCGTTGAGACCTCCTGCTCAGAAAAAAATTTCTCTTTCAAAATATTACTGTCCATTGACAATGTACCTAGTCCCCTATGACTTGGATGGAGATGTACAAGAAGATGAGTGTTGTTTTCATGCCTGATAATATAACAGTCATTCTGCATCACACGGATCGAGGAGTAATTTTGACTTTCAAGTCTTACTACTTAAATACATTTTATAAGGCTATAGGTACCATAGATAGTTATTATTCTGATGGATCTTGGGAGAGTAAATTGAATACCTTCTGGATTTACCATATGCCATTAAGAACATTTGTGATTCCTCTGCTGGATCTCAGGAAAGTCAGTTGAAAAGCTCCCATAAAGGATTCACCATTCTAGATGCCATTAAGAACATTCGTGATTCATGAGAGGGTCAAAATAGCAACATTAGCAGGAGTTTGGAAGAAGTTGATTCCAACCTTCATGATGACTTTGAGGAGTTCAAAACTTCAGTGGAAGAAATCACTGCAGATGTGGTAGAAACAGCAACAGAAGTAGAATTAGAAGTGGAGCCTGAAGATGTGACTGAATTGCTACAATCTTATGATAAAATTGAATGGATGTAAGAGTTGCTTCAAAGACAGTGGTTTCTTGAGATGGAATCTACCAGTGAAGATGCCATGAACGTTGTTGAAATAACAAGAAATAATTTGGGATATTACATAAACTTAGTTGGTAATGCAGCAGCAGGGTCTGAGAGCATTGACTCTAGTTTTGAAAGAAGTTCTACTGTGGATAAAATGCCATCAAACAGCATCGCATGCTACAGAGAAATCTTTTGTGAAAAGAAGAGTCAACTAATGCAGCAAACTTCACTGTTGTCTTTTCAGAAATTGCCATAGCCACTTCAGCCTTTAGCAGCCAGCACCCTGATCAGTCAGCAGCCATCAACATTGAGGCAAGACCCTCGACCAGAAAAAAGATTGACTCGCTGAAGGTCCAGATGATTATTAGCATTTTTAGCAATTTTTTAAAAATTAAGGTTTATATGTTGTTTTTTTAAGACATAATGCTATTACACACTTTAAATAGATTATAGTACAGTGTAAACGTAACTTTTATATGCACTGGGAAACCAAAAAATTTCCTTTGTGATTTATGCCTGTAAATGAATATGATATCAGGTAGTAACAGATGCTACAAAGAAATATAAATCAGGGTATGTGGATGCAGAGATAGAAAGTACTGATTCATATTGGCTGGTCATGGGAGGTTCCCTGAGAAGATTACCATTGAGAAATGCACTGAATGATATAAAAGAATGAATGCATGCAGAATGATGCAGAGGGTAATTAGAGATATGGTTATGTACAACATATTTAAGAAAGAGCAAGATGAGTACCAGTTATAAATAAAGAACAACAGAGCAGTGTTCACGAGTCACATTTATTTTGAGTGCTCTGATAATCTGGTTATGTGCAGGGTTATTTGCAAATAATATACCCTACAGTTATAATTCTGGGGAAAATATTATCTTTGTGTTCTAACTATTATTTGAAAACATGTTTCCCTGGGTTTTTTCAATCTGTTGAAATTTATTTATTTTAATAATGTGAAATTATGTTGTGCATTTTTTCTTTCCACAGACAGCAATGGATCAACTTCATATGCACTTCACCCAAGCCATTCACAACACCGTGTTTCAAGTTGTTCTTGGTTATGTGGAACTATGTGCAGGAAACACAGACACAAAATTCCAAAAGCTGCAATATAAGGATCTCTGTACAGTATGTAGTGACTTAATTACTATTCATATATCTCTGCTTTAGATTTTAAATTTATATTTCCTTTATCTTGGCACCTACCTATTTGAAGATGCTACTAAAATAAAAATAAATCTTTGCCAAAATTTTTTTTTCTCCCAAGTTGTTCTTTTCCTCATAGAGAAATTGGAGGACTCAGTCACACAAATGGTAAAGGTTACTGAGATTGGAGCATGATTGCTTCTCAATCGACTCTGCCATTTCATAGCTTCTTTTATCCATCTCTCTCCGGCTCCAAATTATCTCCTATGATTGCATCCAGTAGGCTTCTAAGCAACCATCATTGCTGGTTTTCTGTACAGATTTTCAACCAGTTTTTTCATGTGTATGAATGCTGCCTTTGTCAGCATCTGTAACTTTTTTTTCTTTTTCTTTTTAAAGAAACATAGGTTTTTAAGTAATATAACCCAACAGGTAAGAAGTGTACTGACTTGGGTTCTGTTTTAGAAGTAGGTCCTGCTGATGAATTGATGTAGAGTGTGAGGAAAAGAGAGTGATGAATAATTGGGAGAATGGTAATGCTATTTGCTTTTATAGGGAAGACTGGGAAGGAACAGGACTTAGGTGAAAAATCGTGAGGAATTAGTGTAAAATTAAGTAATCTTCATCCTTCAGGGAATTGTCATGACAATGAGTTGTCAAACCTGCTGGTTATATGTCTGTTGGGTACTAGAGAAATTTTCTTACCTGAGTTACAATAAGTATCCTGGAAGGGTGTATTATATATGCTGTATTAAAGATTAAGTTAATAACGACAGTGGATGTATGTTAACATATGTGGCTAAAAATATCTTTTTAAACTAATTGTAGAAACCATGAGGACTGTTTTACAGATTTTATGATTACTAACTTTAAGTGTGATGTAGTTGCATAATTTTGTCTTTAAATGTTCAGTTTTAAGTACAGTTATCATTTGGTAAATATTAATAATTTTGAAATGTGTTGTTTATTGTTATTTTTCTTATGTTCTTACTTTGATAGTATATATTATAAAATTACTCAATCACCTTTTTTATTCTAATAAGTTTTATTAATTTTTTCATTCTAATATTGCTCTCACTAATAGATGGTAAACCAATTTATTATGTTGGCAATTTTTTTCTGTTAAAGCAGAAAAGAACTCTTAAAAATTAGACCAAACATTTTAAGCAAATTGGTTTTTTGTCTTTTCATCTTTTTAAATTTGGTTAAATCTGTTGAGTATGTTTGTGTGTGTGTATTTTGCTTTCTTTTATTGACCACTTTTATATGCTTTTAAAACAATCAAGGACATATATTGTGCTCATGCTTCTTGAGAAAGCCCCTCTGTGCATTTATATAATAAAAAGCTGAACAAAATTTTTTATGAACAAAACTTTGTGCTCAAGGTGTTTATCATTATGTTTCTCCTGAGTTTCTTTCACTTTTTAAAAAAGCTGACTGTAGGCCGGGTGTGGTGGCTCATGCTGTAATCCCAGCACTTTGGGAGGCCAAGGAGGCCAGGAGTTCAAGACCAGCCTGGGCAACATGGCAAAACCCTACTTCTGCTAAAAATACAAAAAAAAAAAAAAAAAAATTAGCCGAGTGTAGTGGTGCATGCCTTTAATCCCTGCTCCTGGGGAGGCTGAGGTGTCCAGCCTGGGCGATAGAGTGAGACTCTTGTCTCAAAAAAAAAAAAAAAAAAAAAAAGCTGACTATAAAATAATCTTTTGAAGTAGCTGTGTATATATTTAAATTATCAGATAACAAATAGATTATCCTTGATTTCATCTTTAGTAAATACTTGTTAAAATTATCCCCAAGAAACTCTGGTACTTTATTATAAAATTATACATGTATGTGTGATAGTGGGTGATACATGTATATACATATGTATATAAAATATAGTGGTTAGCTAAGGAGAGGAAAGACAGAACCCTTAGGAGCTGAATAAAAAGCTGATGAAAGAAAATCTAAATACATTTTCCTGGTAAGAAAAAATATCAAGGTTCTGGCATAACTCAGGTAAGAGAGATAATTCACGAAGGAACCTCGTAGTAGAATGTAAGCTTCTTATTTTTCAATATGTGGCAGTGGGGGATCATTTTAGCCTCTGACTAAGAATAACTGATAATAATTATTGAAGATATACTTGTGTGAGAGCAAATGTGGCAGTGGAACATCAGGTGAGCAAGAAGCAGGAGAGTCCTCAAAAGATGTGCAGGGTGTTGACTGACATGAAATGAGAAGAAAGAGTCTAGGCATTTTGGCAGTTTATATCCTCTGCACAGTAGCAATGTTTTGAAGGAAGTGTTTAATTATACATAGAGCTTAAAAATAACATTGAAAATTAAGATGAATGGTACAGAGTTAAGAGGGAGATTGAGTTCCTGTGAACAGGGAATAATTGTGCTTCCTTTAAATGGAAAGAGTGGAAATGAAAAGAGATAATCATCTGCTTGCTTTATTCATAGTATCATTTTAAACCATTCTTAGATATCAGCCTAAATGAGCTACAGTGAAATTGAGCTAATTAAAAAAAACACAAAAAACAAAAAAACAAAACCCTCTTGGATATCTGGGATGAAATTAGTGTTCCATTTTTATTTACTCTGGTATACAGAACCTCAAGTTCTTAAGGCCAGCAGCATCCTTTCCCAGTCAATTTTCTGCCATTTGTTTCCATTCACCATTGCTCTGAGTTTAAAAGTTTAGTTGGTTTTGAGCTTTTTGAAATTATTTTGCAGTTGAATGTACTTTTTTTTCTTTACTAAACCATATTTTTTGAGTGGTTTAATTAGATGCATAATTTTTATTGGTTGTCTTTTAGTCTGTTTTCCCTGCTTTTCTTGAATGTATTGGTTTACTGCTTTTACACCAGCTGTTTAGGTACTTTTTTAAAAAAAGCGGGTACGTTATTTTGAAACCCAAATAAATTGGTAATACTTAGCAGCAAGATTTCCAAATGAAAATTCATCATACTTCATTTCTGGAAAGGGACAGTATAAAGGGCTCATAGTAGTACTTTTATTTACTTAAAATATTAAGCCTTATTTGTGATTGCATTTACATTTTGATGTACCCTACATATTTACACCAATTTGCGGAGATTTATAGACAACATTTGGAAGCTTTTAATTTAGCACCTTTGTAGATAAACACTTTGTGGTTTATTTGAAAGTTTATGAAGTATTCATAAGGATTTTTTTTTCCTTTTTAAAGATAACTTTACTTTGGCAGACTGATGGGTTTTCCTGGGGAGCTTATTTCAAGATGCTAATTAGGATGTTATTGATTAATTTTAGGATAATAGAGTTGGCTAGGCTGCCTGAAGTTTTCTCAACTATTTTTGAAATTGTTCATTTCCAAATGATCTTAATGAGCTTTGAGTTCTGTTTTTATGATGAGTTTCATAATGTACTAAAAATATGTGCTATGTAAAAATATACTCTCTCTCTCTCTATATATACACATATACATACACACTCATATATATTATTTGGGAGAAAATAAAATGTTTCTGTTAGAAACAGCTTTTGAAATTATTTCATTATGTGTTTTCATAGTGCCTGGCACATTGGAGGTGTTTCCTTAGTAATTGGATTGCCATATTTGTCTCCAATTGGTGTGGTGTTGACACAATTAGTCTGTTTAGGTTAAGTGAGAGGGAAAGAAAACCAACACTGAGCACCTTCTCTGAGCTGTGTACTTTTTACAGGTGCTTTATATTAGTACATTATAGACAAACTGTAATATTGATCTAATGTTCCATTCTTATAGGCTTTTAAAGTTGCATTATTAAAAATAATATTTTTTGTTACTGAATTATAATCCTGTCAGTTTTTTGAGAGTGAAACAATATCTTTAGTAAGGTGCCTATAGAAGATACAGTTTATTTTGTTATTAGTATAAAACCCCAAAGACAGATTCTTTTGCATGAAAACATGTTTCTGTTCCTAAATTCTCAGGATTTTTGTGAAGAATTAATATTTTCTGTCATCCAATACTGTGAGAGTGTATTGACTCTCTTTACTATGGATGATAAGCTGCAGGAAGTTAATGCTAAAGTTAATGTTCATGTTTAGTACCCATTTTGTTTTGCGTTCTCTATAGAATTAACTGCTACCTCCTTATCCCTTTTCTGTTTTCCGATTTCTTAAACTGGTTTGTTATTTATATGTCTTTATGTTATTCTCAGTCTTTGTAGGGTTAGAGATGATGTGAGTTATATAAATAGTGACTCAAATTAAGCAGTCATTAATATACATTCTCAAAAATGTGCATATTTTAAATTAGAAAACTAAAACATTAATTGTAGGAAAAGCACAAGCAAAAAGAAGAAAGTAAAAATTGCATATGTCTGCATGCAAAGGTGGTTCTTTCAATGTGTATAAGCTGATAGCTTTTAAAAGTAGCTGCACAAACTGTCATTATAAACAATTTTTCCATTTCAGTATAATTTTTAATGACCAAATGGTATTTCACTGTAAGAGATCCTGTGGATTAATTAACTGGTTTCCTGTTCTTGGATATTTATGTTATTTCCAGCTTTTGTCATTATGAACAGCACTGTAGTAAATATTCTTAAAAGCTAAATCTTTGTGTACATCTTTAATTGTTTCTTTAGGATAAATCACAAGAAATGAAATTGCATTGTTTGTCAAAGCTTTACATTTTAAAGGCTTTTGGTTTGTCTTTCCTAAATTGCGCTATAAAAAATTATATTTCAATTTACACTCCTGAGCAGCAGAGTGTGCGTTTCTCCCTTTCCCTGAGCACGTGAATGCTGATTATCTTTTATTTAATACCATAATTGTCAGATGCCAGAGGTAGCATATCAAAAATAATTTGTGTTGCATACCACTCAGGCATATTTGGGATGGTAGGGAGGTTAAATGACATTTCATTGATTGTTGAGGTTAATTTGCTTGATGTGGTTGGATAGGTGAGTAGACCTTTCTTGCTGAATGTTACAAATTTGAATATTTGGTTGAAGAGAGAAACCTTTTCACTTCAAAGAATATTATCATTTACTTGGTTTGCTCAGGTCAGTTTCAGAATGAACTAAAAATTCAGTTGTCAGATTTATTCTTATCCTATATATGGACTACCTAGCTAATTTTATAGTATATGATTTTATGTAATGATTTCTAGGTTAAGTAGGTTTTGATAATTTTTAAAATTAAAACTTAATGACCAAAAGGTAGGCAAAGAAAGTTTATTCGTTTCTTCCTTTTTTTCCTGCCATTTTCTCTCTGGATCATCAAAAATTGTGAAGAGTCTGAAATTTTATTCTACTTGCAAATTAATAAGCTAGGCTGTTACTATTTCATGGATGCTGGTAGAAGACATAGACTTCATATTCTTAGCACTATAACTTGTTAAGTTCCCTTGTCATTACTGAGCTTTTCTTTTTTCTTTTTCTTTTTTTTTTTTTTTTTTTGAGGTGGAGTCACCCTCTATTGCCTGGGCTGGAGTGCAATGGTGTGATCTTGGCTCAGTGCAACCTCCGCCTCCCGGGTTCAGCAGGTTCAAGTGATCCTCCTGCCTCAGCCTCCTGAGTAGTTGGGATTACAGACTCCCACCACCACACCCAGCTAATTTTTGTATTTTGAGTAGAGATGGGGTTTCACCATGTTGGTCAGGCTGGTCTCGAACTTCGGACCTCAGGTGATCCGCCCACCTTGGCCTCCCAAAGTGCTGGGATTATAGGTGTGAGCCACCGTGCCCGGCCTACTGAGCTTTTCTTACATAGTCATCAGTTTTCTTACTTAGTCATCAGTTCAGATCAGCAAGGACACATAAGACTTTAAAGTAATCATCTAGTTAAGGTCACATTAATTATGATCAGAGGTAGAGTAAGAAAAGGTCAAATGGCATAAAGTATCCAAGGGGTCAAAATACCTCTTTAAGGTTGGCAAGGGAGGAAAAAATTGGGTCTTAGATTTCAACAGGCACAACGGGAACAGTGTGTGTCCAGGAGTGGAAAGGAAATATCATGAGCAATGCCATGAGAGTAGGAAAGCACAGGGTGGGTGAAAGGAACAGTAGATTATCTGGCTTGGTTTAACCGGATTTTTCAGTATGGTGGTTTGTTTGTTTCTAATGCACCCAGGGAATATAAGTGCCTATGGAGCACATGCTTTGGGTAACCATTTGTCTGGGTAACCAGTGTTACTCTCTTGGCTGGAAGTGGAGGGGTGTTCTCTTCATTTGAAACTGGCCCAGGTCTGGCAAGGCCTCTATATTGTTCATGTCTAAGAACCCTTAACATTATCAGTGTAGTTTAGACTGCTGGGTGATTTTTTCCGGGAGGGGGATTGGATTGGAAGTAAAAAAGAGCCAACCTATGGTGGCACACAGCTTCCAGCAGAAAGGAAAAATAATATACTAGTAGGAAACCATTTTTGGGCCACCTTGCCCAACAGGAAACTATTTTTGAAACCTGCCAAACACCTGATTATTTGATAGTGTCTTTATATTTAAATACTACCTTTTTTGTGTGATCTCAGGCAGCATGGGGGTTTATAGCATCTTATCACTTGAAACTTTGAAAGATAATTATATATTCTGATTATACATGCTTTGCTTGTTTTATAATATTGAGCTATCTATTTGATTAAGGCCATTTAACAGCAATTAGAATAACCTGCCAACTAAAGAAGAACTTTTTATTTCGCAATTTAACGAGTGCTAGTTACTTAATTCCAAGTTGGGATTATTTATATCATACATATTACATGTCTTATGTGTATATACATATTTAGCATTAATGATAAAATGCCTGGTAGATGAGAATGAGTGTTTTTCTCCACGTTTATAGTTGTTTTTAAATAATGAATGAAACCAGTGAGTTACAAGGAAAGTTTTGCTAAAAGCATATGCATAGTTTTGTCTATGGAGACTCATAGCTTTTAAAGCTTCAGAGGGACTCCAGGAGATTTGCTTTAATATTTGGAGTTTAGATACAGGAATTGCTATGCAGGAGTCATGATCAAGTAAGTTGCGAAGTTGGGCTCCAAGCCCAAAAATGTTTCATCTAGTTCAGTGCTCTTTCCACTATGCAGTACTACCTCTCTGGTTTCCAATGGTTGGAAACTTCTTAAGATAATCATATTTCATATAGGTAGGCCCTCACAGAAGTAATTAGATATTGGAGTAATTAAATTTTAGATACTGGCCCAGACGCTTCTGTAGGTCCAGAGTTACCGCGAGCTGTTTTCAACTCCCTGGGCCTAGTGCTGTTTTGACCAGCAGCATATTTTCAGAAACCACTCAGATAAGCAGGATTCTCCCCAGCAGCTTCTGATGATGTGAGCTTATAGTGCCAACAGCATTCATCTAAAGATACTGATAACTCTTTGTTGTTTTTTGAAATCAATCTATCACTGTGTGTGTGTTTTGGGGGCTGGAAGCACTGGGAATTTTGGATCTCTGTGAGGATGCCAAAACATCTGTTCCCTTTATGTTTGTTAGGATGTGATTAGAGTGCTAAATCAAAACGTGGAACAAGAACAAAATAATTCATTACAACCATCCGTAAGATTTTTCATTTTGACGCTCTAATATAAAAAGCATTACTTTGAAATTTTTGTAGGGATTTAGTTATAGAGATTTCTTATGAGTATTAAAGTAAATTATAGAATAAAAAGCAAAAGACTAGCAGCTTTTCCCCCTGTATTTACTGCTTTACTTTGCATTTAAATAACTTTCAGAAGACAACATTCTCTTATTGTGTGCTTCAAACTTATAAAGGCTGCTTATATTAATTTCTGGATTTATACTGTTCTTTGAAAATGGCCTCAACTTATATTTTATAATCAAGACTCAGATGTTGCTGGTTTTGATAAGCTGGTTTCATCATTTTTATTTTAACCAGGTGGGTTGGTTGAGATGGTTAATAGTAGAAATGGAAAGTGCCAAGTGTTACTGTGAACTGACAGTGATAAGAGATGGGAAATCAGATTTGTGGATTTTGTGAAAGTGTTAATCAAAATTGGATTAAGGAGTGAACTGTGGTGTTTGAATGTGAAGCATAGTGGAAATGCTGTGAGCTTCTTGCATAGAACATCCAGTTTGTTCATATTCTCCAAATCCTTCCTCCTAGGATATTTGTTTACCTTTTATGATCACCACATGTATTAGACATGTATGTTGTCTCTGTTATAGAGTTTATGGATTTTTTTTAAAATTAGGATGCTTAAAATTTCCTTTTTTTTTTCTGTGTATTTCTTGGGATATTTTCCAAAGATTATATGCCTATTTTATCTTTTCCCTTCACTTTATAATCTTTGCTAAATAAATTGATGCTACTAGCTTTCAGTTGTAGTGTAGCAGTGGAAAATAGCTTTAGAACGCAGAGAAATATTTGATAATTAAATTGCGATTTCTTATCTATTCTTAAAAAAATTTCAAGATGTGTTATTTAGCTCTTGGGGTGTCTTACTATGTGAATATTTTGTAAATTGATTCAATCAAGACTTTCATTGCTATTTTCCATATGTGATGTGAACATAGAACTGGGTTATAGTATGGTGCTCCTCTGCTATGGTATTCTTAGTATTATGCCAGATGAGTCTCCCCTTAGCCTGAACTGAGTTTCAGTGTAGGTATTTAGTAATCAATGAATGACTTCAACCAGTGATGAAACAGGAAGATACAGGTATCTCTAACACGTTTATGAAAGGCGAAACTGAGAACCGGAGTAGTTTATTATCTAAGGCATGTGACTGGTAAGTTGTGGAACTAGTGCCAGCTGGAATCCAGGGATTCCAATTCTTAATTTAGGTCTCTTTCCATTATGCCCTGCAGATGTGAAGAATTGATGTTTGGGTGAAACACTTAGGTTCCTCTTCTTAGCCTGCCTTTTATTTTTTGATTACTTGTGTAATTATTTGCTTATTCTCTGGCTTCATTGAATCTCTTTGGTTATGATTCATTTATGTCTTTGCAATAAAATTCTCTATTTGAAATTTGGAGGTGATTTTTATAAAGTAGAAAATACTGAGTGGCAGTCTTGATTCTCTTTTGGCCAGCAGTTTTTAGGTCCGTCAGTAATGCACTGCAAGAATGGCAGATTTTGGGATCTCTGCTGGCCAGTTTGTGGCAGTGGTCTGGGATAAGTCATCCCCAGTGGAGGCTCTGAAAGGTCTGGTGGATAAGCTTCAAGTGTTAACTGGCAATGAGGGCCGCAGGTCTGTGGAAAACATCAACCAGCTGTTGCAGTCTGCCCACAAAGAATCCAGCTTTGACATTATTTTGTCGGGTTTAGTCCTGGGAAGCACCACTCTGCACAGTGCTGAGATTTTGACTGAAATCGCCCGGATCCTTCGGCCTGGTGAATGTCTTTTTCTGAAAGAGCCAGTAGAGACAGCTGTAGATAACAATAGCAAAGTGAAGACAGCATCTAAGCTATGTTCAGCCCTGACTCTTTCTGGTCTTATGGAAGTGAAAGAGCTGCAGTGGGAGCCCCTAACCCCTGAGGAAGTACTGTCTGTTTGAGAATATCTTGGTCATGAAAGTGACCGCCTGCTGTTTGTTCAGATCACTGGCAAAAAACTAAACTTTGAAATGGGTTCTTCTAGTCAGCTTAAGCTTTCCATCACCAAGAAGTCTTCTCCTTCAGTGAAGCCTGCTGTGGACCCTGCTGCTGCCAAGCTGTGGACCCTCTCAGCCAACGATATGGAAGACGACAGCATGGATCTCATTGACTCAGATGAGCTGCTGGATCCAAAAGATTTGAAGAAGCCAGATCTGGCTTCCCTGTGGGCTGCTTCTTGTGGAGAAGGGAAAAAGAGGAAGGCCTGCAAGAACTGCACCTGGGGCCTTGCTGAAGAACTGGAAAAAGAGAAGGCAAGGGAACAGATAAGCTCCCAGCCCAAGTCGGCTTGTTGAAACTGCTACCTGGACGATGACTTCCACTGTGCCAGCTGCCCCTACCTTGGGATGGCAGGCTTCAAACCTGGGGAAAAGATGCTTCTGAGTGATAGCAATCTTCACGATGCCGAAGAGGGACCTGACATGGGACCCATCTGCTCCTCCAGCCAACTCCTGTCCCTCACATCCCACCATGGTGGCTCCTCCCACTTCCTCTGGATTTGTTCACTCTGAGATCCATTTGCAGAGTGGGTACTTAGCAGACACAGTGAAGCTGGCTGCGGGGGGCGCAGTGGTGTGTAGTGCTGCTGTGTATGAAAAGACCAAGGTATTATGGGGCCCAGTTACTCAGAATGGGATGGATTTCTTCACCTCATGTTAAGAGAAGGAAGTGTGTCCTGAAGAAGCCCTTCTTCGGATTTAAAATGCTGGCCAGAACACTCTTGAGCCCAGGCATCCTTGAGCATTTACACTCTGTGACAGAGCTCCAGACCCCTGCCCCAAGTCTCATCTCAGCAATGCTGCCACCTGCTTGTCTTTCAGAGTTGTTAGTTTATTCCATTCTTTGTGACACAAGCCAAGTGTCTCACCACCTCCTCAGGGCACCAGAGGACTCACTTACTGGTTGCTGTGATGATATCCAGTGTCCCTCTGCCCCCTTCCACCCCCAACCACATTTTACTGTAGCATTGCATCTGTGTCCTGTTGTCATTTCTGTTAACTTTCAGGTATTAAACTTGCTGCATATCTTAAAAAAAAAAAAAAAAAAAGAAAATGCTAGTTGCAAATGATTTTAGTTATATGATGTTAAAAGGATGAGAAGAATTTGTCACTGTGAGAATTAACACCAGTTGGTTGTCACTGTGAGAATTGACACCAGTTGGTTGCATGGCATAATGGAAAGGGGCTCAATTTTAAAATGAAATAACCCTTTTAACTTATTGCCAGTATAACCATCAGAGATTAACATAGCTGGGCTTAAATTTATTGAAAACATTGTTTTTTGTTTGTTTTTTTTTTTTAATCTACCCCACTTACCTTTTTTCCTTAAACTGTTTATTGTATATGTATTTAATAAAATGGTCCTTACATTTGTTCCTATTTTAGAATATAAACAGGCAAGAATCATCTTGTTTGCTGGTGCTGCATATATCATAGTCTTATGTTTGTACACGTGAATATATTTGAAGATAATAAATTTGGGTTCTTTTGGGAGACGTTTAGGTACGTGCAGTGGTTTAGTTAGATCTCTGGATTATTTACACTTGAATCAGTTCAGTGAGAAGAAAGCCTTGCTATAGCTTCACTATGTAACTTTAACTTTTTTTGAAAAAAAGATTCACATAAACATCTGTGTGCATATATCTCATCCAAACCCATTAAATTTCAGCAAATCTTCAAGAGATAACATAATGAAGGACCTCCTTTTTTTCAAATAAATAGGCAGATAATGAGCTGGACAGTGGTTGGGTGGAGAATAGAAGATAGTAGGTCTAAGTTTTAATTTTCTGGTTTGTTAAACTGTGACAAGTATAATAGAAATTAATTATAGGACTATAACACAATTATTTGTACAGTCATAATTTTTCTTTGGGAAAAAATATGACTAACACTGCCTTTCTCTTATCTACCAGAAAGAATGTTGGGCTATACTTAGATTAAATTTGTTTGCGTGATATATAAATTTATGCAAAGTTGGGCTAATAAAAGTTAGAAATACTGACTTGTACAGGAGTACCTTTATTTGGGTGTATGATTGCTGAGTTGCAGCCCAGAACTTTTTGGGACTTTTGTTTTGCCTTGTTCTCGGAAACGGTTTTTAGTCTTTTCCTGATCCTGTGCATTAGTATTGGCTTTCGTCATATGTGTATGGTATAAGAGGTATGTCAGGTATAATTATGTGCTAAAACTAAACCAAGTGTATTAGTCTGTTCTCACGCTGCTAATAAAGGCACACCCAAGACTGGGTCATTTATAAATGAAAGAGGTTTAATTGACTCACAGTTCCACATGGCGGGGGAGGCGTTATAATCATGGCGGAAGGCAAACGAGGAGCAAAGTCTTATCTTACCTGGTGCTGGCAAGAGGGCTTGTGCAGGGGAACTCTCACTTATAAAACCATCAGATCTCATGAGACTTATTCACTATTACGAGAACAGTATGGGGGAAACCGCCCCACCCTTGACACATGGGGATTATTACAATGCAAGGTGAGATTTGAGTGGGGACAGTCACAGCCAAACCATATCATCAAGGGAAAACATTAAGACTGGCTCATTGTAAGGGTAGCGATTATAAAAGTAAATGTGAGAAATTACCCAAAATTGTTTTTCACAGCTGCAAAGTACTCTTTTGTATGTATGAATAATGTTATACCAATCTCCTGTCTTTGGACATTTAAATATATTTCAGTGTTTTGCAATTACAAATAATCCTTTAATAAATAACATGGTGCATATGTATTTTCACATTGTTTGAGGTATATCTTCAGTATAAATTCCCAAAAGTAGAATTGCTGGGTTGAAGAAAAAATACACATGTAGATCGTGACAAATTTCCCTCCTTGGGATTGTACTCTTTTGCATCAGTAATGTATGCGAGTGCCTGTTTCATCACAGCCTTGCCAACAGAGCGTATATGATGTCAAAGATAAAGCCAGGTACTAGTTAAAGTGTTGAGGACAGATTTTAATCAGAAGATATTATTGTTATAGGGAAAATAGTCCAGTGTGAACTGACTCAACTTTGATTTATACAATGGTGACTGGGCATTTTTTAAAGGGAAAATGAGGGAAGGGGTTGAGCAGGGCTTAGTGGAGTCAGAAAAGTGAACATTTACAAAAAGTGAGAAGGGAGTTAGTCCATGTGAAACCCATTTGTATTTGCTAACTGATGTTTATGGAAGTTAGGCTCCTACCCTCTCACAGAGACTGGGGAACAGGGGCCCTATCTTCAGATGTTGGAACAAACAGTACATTTTTTTTTTTCCAAGTACATTGGCAACGTTGAGTTTTTTTCAGGCTGGCACTTTAAGGGGGTGCTGAAGTCATCCTAGGGGTGTGACTTGAGTCATTAGAGACTCTGTTAGGTGTTTCGTCCAAGTTTTTTTAGGCCATGGTTGAGAAGATAGCTGAGAGGAGCCTCACTAGAGTTTGGTTAAGGAGAGAATGTCAGTGCTCAGCTTTAAGATTGAGATTGGTGAGAATTTGCATCTTATTGTAGTTTTAATTTATATTTGTCCTATTACAAGTAAAGTTGAACATGCTTTTCTGTGTTGAAGGGCCATTTTTATATCTCTGTTTATGAAGTATGTTCATGTGCATTTTTTCTCATTTTTTTTGATAGGAGTTTTAGTCTTTTTTTTTCCCCAAACTTTTAATAATTCTATATAAATGTGAAATATCAGCTCTTTATTGTGAATATATATTGTGAATATTTTACAGATTTGTCATTTGTCTTTTGACCTCACATGTGGTGTTTTTTTTTGCTATATAAATTGTTTATTTTTTATATAGTAAAATCAAATGTTACTTTTATTGCTTGTCAATTTTGTGTTGTAATTAGAAAGTCTTTTTCTATATCACTGTTAGAGAGACATTGATTCATGTTTTCTTCTAGTATAGTTTTATTTTTGACATTTAAATATCTTATGCATTTGGAGTTTATTCTTACGTATTCTTGAGGAATATGTCTAATTTTATTTTTTTCCAGCTAACTATAAAGTTTTCCCAACACAATTTGTGAAGAAAAGACTATCTTCATCTAAGTGATGTGAGATGCCATCTTTATCATATACCAGATTTTTATATAAGACCAGATCTTTTTCTGTACTTTTTTATTGGTATCTCAGTAAATTTATAAATTTACTCGGGAAGAATTGACATCTTGATGATGTTGAGACATCCTAACCAAGAATAAGGGATTTCTTTCCATTTGTTCAAGTCTGTTTTTATGTCTCTTGGGGGTGTTTCATGGTTTTCTTCTTGGTTTTCAATCATTTCTTATTAAATTCCTAAAAATTCTCTCTTTTGTTATTATAAATGAGGGTTTCTCATTCAGTATCTCTTCTAAATGTTTATTTGTATACAAATGCCATTGGTTTGGGCATGTACATTTTATAACTTGCTTCCTTGCTGAATTCTTTTATGGTTTGAATTAGTTTTATTATTGGTTCACTAGGAATTTCCAGGCATATTTTTATGTCATTAGCAGATGTAGTTTTATTTTTTCTTGTCCTATTCTTTTGCCTCTGTTTTCTGTAATCTGATTACATTGGCTTGTACTTCTGAATCGTTGTTAAATACCAGCCCATCTGCTGTGAATCAAACAAAGAAATTATTGAATTAGCAAGTGTTCTCATAAATAGCAGTGTAAACAGTTAAATAGTAATGGAGATAATGGGCATCATTTGTGTGTGTGTGTGTGAGACCACAGTGGTTGTGCCTTAGAGTTTTCTCATATTAAGGAAATACTTATTCATTCTTATTTCCTCATGTGTTTTTGTTAGGAGTGGGTTTTGAATTTTCTTAAAGCCCACTGTGAGAAATTTTTTTAAAATCAGCATCTATTGAGATAATCACTTGATTTTTCTCCTGAGACCTATTAATAGAGCAAATTATATTAATAGATTTTGTAAGATTAAGCCATTCTAGCATTCTTGGCATAAACCCCACAGTCTGTTTCCAGAGCTTAACTTCTTTATTTTAGTACTTCCTAGTTTAGTTTCAAAGATTTGATATACTTAACGTGGAAGTGTAGTAAATCATGTAAGTTAGTATTTTTATTACTTGCCAAAACAATGTTTTGGTGAATGAGTTTAGAGGGAGAGATCATTACGGGAAGAAAAAGCCCTTTGAAAGAGCAAGGACCACTACTAACTGTGACATCATGAGCATCAACCATACCATGGCAATACTTGCCATAGCCTATTTCTACTAGCTGTTTATCTTGGGGGGTTTACTTACACCAGAGTCTTCATCTTTCAATATTTCATCAGCATAAGTTGTAGTCAATTGATCACAAACTAAAGAAATGCTAGAAAATCTCAAATGATGGAGCAATTGCTGCATTATGACAAATGGGAAGCCTACAAAATAAAATAAAATAAAAGGGCAGAATGGCAAGTTGGTTGTTTTTACAAAGGGAAACAAAATTCATGTACTTCCATTAGGGAGAGGATTTGAGTTCATATATTGTTTCATAACCTTGTTTATGTTAGAAGTTATTTTAAAATGTTATTGTCAGACATAGAGTATCTATTCCATATGATTTAAAAATCTTAGAGATTGTCAAAGATATTTACTTAATTTACACAAATGAAATGATAGAGTTGTAAATCCAACTTCCTTTTTGCAAGTTGTGACTGAGGTCCAGGCTATGTAAAGCTGTATTTGCGTGTTTAGGATCATGTCTTTCAAAAAATGCATTTGGGGATGTTTACACTGCTATTTATGGGACCAAGTGCTATTTCAGTAATTTCTTTATGGTTCTATAACTACAGATTGATTCACAGCTTATGGGCTGATATTCTTAATGTGTACAAAAAAGCCATGTTGAGATGGGAAGTATTTAAAATATTTTTTTCTCACCATTGAGTTTTTTCTTTAGATAAGTCAGTTGAAGACATTTTCTTAGTTATTTCTAATTTTTGAATGTATTTGATTAATAACATATTTTATTATAACTGTGTTAGAGTAAACATAATAAATTGAAAGTTGTCTCTTCTCGTTTTCTTTAGCATGTTACACCAGACAGCTATATTCCATGCCTTGCAGACCTATGCAAAGCACTGTGGGAAGTTATGCTCAGCTATTATAGGACTATGGAATGGCATGAAAAGCATGACAACGAGGATACTGCTTCAGCTTCTGGTAGGAAAATATTTTTATTTTATTTTTAAAATTGAACTATAAATATCCCACATTACTGGAGTAAGAAGAAAGGAAAGGGGCAGGAATACCTTTGGGATTTCGAGGATTACAGTGACCATAGGCTAAATATTGAGCAAATAAAGTGATTCAGCTACTTCAAATGTTCTATTACCTTTAGAGAGTAACTGGGTCAAAGGACTTTTTAAGTGGCACATAGTACCAGTTTACAGAAGTGTGTGCTGATGGCTTTAGGACTGAATTTATAAATTTTTGTTGTTGTTAATATTATTAGTTGCAAACTAGATAAGACATTGGTCTGTCTAAATTTACTGTGAAATTAATGCTAGATGGTCAATATTAATCTATTTGGTCCATTTTCAAGTTGCAGTAATAAAGCTAGGTTCTAAGAATCAATAATTATATTGATACTTTCCTTCCTGAAAACAAAGCTAGAATTTCATTTTAAAAATGATGTCTTAAAATATTAATCTTTGAATGGAAAATATAACTTTAAATGACTATGGTATAGTCAGCTAAATAATAAAGAACAAGTCTTTGAAAAATTATTGTATTTATTAATCATTCTATTTAAATTGCTTCATTTGTATAATTATTTATCTTAAGTGATTATCCTTGAACAGTAGCTGAGATTAAATATTCAGAATACTTATAAAAACAGTAAATGATTTTATCAGCGTTTTGTTTAATACGGACAAAATAAATTATACTGCACATCTTTTTTTTTTTTTGTATTACATACAATTTATTGTAGCTATTCAATCAAATTACTTTAGTAACTTCCAGTTTCTTAGGTGCTTATTTTCTGTTGTTGGGTGAGTGGACAACACACCCAAATCTCACTGTTTGATTAAACGTTTTGGTAGTTTACAAGGCATTAGTTTAATCTTTGTCTTGACTTACAAGAAGCTTGTAAATATAGAAAACAAAATAAGAGGAAAATTATATGAATGGATTTTTATCAATTTAGAAGTATTATTGGGGAGAGTAAAGGAAGGGAGAGAAAGAGGAGAAGGCAGAGAGAAGGATGGACACACAGCCAGGATTCCAGGTCAGACTATTTTTACCCAAAACTTGTACTCTTACCCTGTACTACCTCTGGGACCATGGGCTCTGCAATCTGTGAGGTCTGGCTTCAAGTTTTCACTTACGTTTACCAAAGGTGAGAACTTGAAGACACTGCTTATTTTTTCCACTCTTCAGTTTGCTCCTAAAAGTGATCAGTTAAAAAGCAAAGCAAAACCAAACCAAACACTTAAAGAGTAGTAACACATGTACCCTACAGGGTCGTTGTAGAGTTTGGACAGCATGTAAGGTACTTACATTGGTGGTGGTTAATATGATGAAAGGAAATGGATCAAGAGATAATATAATAATAGTGAAATACCTGGAGACTGTTAAGACATATTTGCTTTTCTAGTACATTATTCAAGGAGAAACCAAAGAAAAAGTTTGGAATAGAATTAACACATATTTTAGATATCAGAATTTAGGTGACTGTTATCTATTTATTCATCATGGTAAAGCTTGCTTTTCACTTTAGGCCAATAGTTTACATTCATTGGAGTACTGAGTCAAACTTAAAACTCTATTTGATCCTTATTACTCAACCCTCTTTGCTAAAATTTCTTCACCCTAATATGTATGTTTTATGGATATCAAGTGCTCAAGTAGTCAGCTGGTAGTATCTAGGACTGTAAAAAGTTATTTGTTCACCTGAAATTAATCATATTATATTCAGGACTAAAATTGTAGAAATTAGTAAATTGAAAATTACTCTTCATGGAACTTCATAAAACTGAAGAGGACTCTAGACTTTATCTGCTGTATCTCTTTAATGATAATATTTGATATTGTTTGATAACCTAATACTTTAATGTTCTAAGATAAAGCTCTAAAGCTCTAGTTCAGGTGCACTGCTTTAGGCTGCTGGATCCCTAACAGCCATACCATGCGTGTAATAATAAGGCTTATGTTTTAGGAGTACTCAGAGGCAAACTAGTCATGTATCTATGTATCTGAGGCCTGGCATTTCCAAGGACCTTTTACTAGTTATCAGTGGACACCTTGCCAACCTGAGACAAGATGATGACATACTTGCTTAGGTGTTCTACACAGGATATTCACACAAAAGCTTCATCTTTTTAATATGAATGTGTATGTGTATTTTTCAGTTGTCTTTAGGGGGAGATTGATGGCAGATCACTGATCTTACCTATTAAACTAGACATTGTTAAATTATCTGGAGTGGATAAAACTATTATTCGTCATGAAAAATATAAAATATATGCATTATCACCTCACTGCCTGAGCTGTTAATGTAGACTGCCCTCTTAGCATGCATGCTAATTGATAATTTGGTTAATTAGTCCTGTAATGCCCTTCTCACAGCCTTTTACATGGTCTTGCAGTAGGCAGTATTAAGAACCTGGTCTTTGGGCCCACACTGACTCAGGTAGATTCCCAGCCTCAGTCACATATGATCTCAGTGGTCTTAGGTATAGTTAGCATTTCATAGTCTAAGTTTATTTATCTTACCAAATGGGTTTACTTCTAATACCTGTTGTTTGTCATTGTTTTGATTGTATAAATATCAAACATATTTTCTGTATCTTACATAGACTTATAATGTATGAGAGGCCAAATAGAAAATATTTGGAAAACAAACACAAATTGGATTAAATCTAAAAATATTTATGTCTTTTGTTTTCAGAAGGGAATAATATGATAGGTACTGAAGAAACTAATTTTGATCGTGGCTACATAAAAAAGAAATTAGAACATGGACTTACACGAATATGGCAGGTTTGGTTTTTTTAATATTATTTTTTTCACAGAAGCAATATAATTGTCATGTCAAAGTTGTTTTAGAAATTCAGTTTTAAGTTTTCTATATGTGTATTCTTTGCAGATTTAATCATATGTTTCTGTTTGGAATTAGGCTATCATTTAATTTCTGTAATGTATTTGGTGATTGTATTTGCACTATGAGTGGCAGGAAGAAAAAAGACTTAATTTGAAAATCTCCATTGGAAATATTCATATATGCCTTGAGTACATTTTTTGTTTTAGAGGCCCAGAGAATTTCCACTATCATAAAGAAATGTATGTTTTCTCAGTGAGATGTTCTGTTTATTTTTATTTCATTTATCTGTGTTTTCTTAATTTTTTTTTTCTGTTAATTTTAGAAAAGGAGTAACTAAGTAGGTAGCATACTTAGGTCAGATTATAGCTCAGAATGAACAATTTGTTTTTTTTTTCTCAGTCAGTGATCTTTGTGCCTTGAGGGAATCTTACATGCTAATTGGCTGAATATATCTGGTTTTAGCCCATTTGGGCTCCTATAACAAAATATTCTAGACTGGTTAGTTTATAAACACAGAAGTTTATTTCTCAGAATTCTAAAGGCTGGAAGTCAGAGAACCGGGTGCCAGCGTTGTTGGAAGGGCCTGCTTCCTGGTTCATAGACATTGTCTTGCTGTATCCTCAAATAGTGGAAGGGATGAGGGAGCCCTCTGGGGTCCCTTCTATAGGGGAACTAATGCCATTAATGACGACTCTACCTTCTTGATTTAATCACCTCACAAAGTCCCCACTTTCTAATATATTATCACCTTGGAGGTTAGAATTTCAGTATAGGAATTTTGGGTAGACACAAACATTCAGTCCGTAGCAGTATCTTATTAAGTTTTTCTTTGCAATTTAGTAGCTCAGTTGTTATAATCAGATAATTTGTTACTTCTTAGATCACAGTGTAATTTCTTTGAAGATAACTTACTCTTTTTGGACTTCTTTGAACCCTGGAAGACTATAGACCCTTTAGCCGTGTTATGGTCTTTTAAAATGTATTTTTGATTTTTCTAATGAGGCTGATCTTTATTTTGACCATCTTTTTTTTTTTTCTTTATATTTATTTATTTACTATTTTTTGAGGCAAGGTCTCATGTTGTCACCCAGGCTGGAGTGTGGTGGCAGAATCATGGCCTAGTGCAGCCTCGACCTCTTGGGCTCAGGTGATCTTTCTGCCTCAGCCTCCTGAGTAGCTGGGACCACAGACATGTACCACCATGCCTAATTTTCTTAAATTATTATTTGTGGACATGGGGTCTTGTTATGTTGCCCAGACTGGTCTTGAACTCCTGGGCCCAAGTGATATTCCCGCCTTGGCCTCCCAAAGTGTTGGGATTATAGGCGTGAGCCACAATGCCCAGCTTGACTATCTTTTATAGGATGTGTTTTGAAAAAAATTGTTTAGGAAAACTTATTTTGAGAACGTAAATTTCTTCATGAATCAGTATTTATAATTTAGTGCTCTTCTATTTTTGATACTTTTGTATTGGATATGCTATTTGATTTTATACTTTAGTATTTGAAATTTATTTATGTAGTGGTTGTAAGAGGTTTGACATATATTTTCTCATTTGACTGTATTAAACTCATATAACCATATTAAACATTTATTAAAATTAAATAAATAATGTATCATTGTGGATTTAGGCTGACTTTTTTCTGAATATTAATGCATAAAAAGAAAGGAAAATCTTATAGTTATTGAATATACACCCAGGGTCAGATATGATTTGTTTCTGACTTAGTCTCCCAGTAGGCCTTAATTGTACTTAGTTAAAATTTTACAATCTATGATAGAATTTCTGGTAATTCAATGTACTTGGAAATACTGACTTGGCACTTTATGTAGCTAGTTTCTATTCAGTTTGGCAACCTGATGGCATTCCTGATATAGGAAATGGGATTGTCTCTATTATATCTCCCTTAAGGATGTTGGCTATTAGCCTAAATAGATACTCATTAACAAATTAGGAATATATTCCTGTCTCATTTTAATCTGGAACTATAGAGTAAATGGTTCTGATAACTTATTTTCTGTATTTTGGGTTTGCTTGATTTTTTTTTTTTCTTTATCTTACAGGATGTTCAGCTAAAAGTAAAAACCTACTTGCTTGGAACCGATTTGTCTATATTCAAATATGATGATTTCATCTTTGTTTTGGACATAATCAGCAGGTAGTGTTTAAGATCTTGTCTTATTCTTTAGTTTGAGTCATTCAACCATGATAATCAAAGAAATCATGAACCTAGTGAGCTCTCATCTATAACTTCTTTATGGAAATGAAGATAATTTTTGCTGCTAAGTTTGTGAGTGTATTTAAATATTTCTGCCCTTTGGATGTTTGTAAACCTTTTTGAATTTGTGGTCTTTAGAATTTTTTCACATATCCAAATTTTAGCGATTTTTTTTAGTCTTTGAAGAAAGAGAACCCGCACTTCTTTTTCTCTATAAGGATGTTGCTGAAATTTACTGAAACCTTTTTATCCAACTAGGTTGATGCAAGTTGGAGAAGAATTTTGTGGTAGCAAGTCTGAAGTTTTACAGGAATCTATTAGAAAACAAAGTGTCAATTATTTCAAAAATTACCATAGGTAAGAACTCTAATAAAATATGAATGGACTTATTTAGGTAATGAGAATTCTTTTGTCTAATACTTAATCTTATAGCATTAATTGATTTTAAACGATTACTTTTGAATTTGAATGTGTTGTAGCTTTTTTAAGATGGCTAAGGATTTTTTTAACCAAAATATGATGAAATGTTCTCATTACATATTCATTGTACATTTTAAAATATTCTTTGTCTTGAGGGGCTTAAAATATTGAACTGATTTCTTTATGAGTAAAACATGATTATTAGATCAAGGTTCACAGAAAGAATTTGGCTGCTGTTCCACTACCTGCATACATATGCGTGTGCTTATAAGGAAGTTAAATCAGTGCTCAGTGAGGGGGTGCTTGAGAGTATCTATCTTTTAGAAGTAAGAAGGCTTCTACAGGAGAGGATGTGATATTCAGAATTTCGCTATAAAGCCAAATTTGTATACTTCATTGCTTTGCAAAACAATCACTGCTAATATTTAAAAGAGTGACTAGGAATGATTTGGGTAGAGGAGGAAGGTGGGAAAGAATGTTCATAATAGCGGTGTGATTATATGCTTACAGCAGCAGTAAATTGAAGGAAGGGAGAGCTAACATTAGATTTTTCTTCATATAAGCTAGACCCCAAGTTGTATCCCTTACATGTATTTTGTCCTTTGAGTTGAGTTTCATGTTACTTTTTATTCTGAACTTTTACTTTTTACAATTGAATTTAAGTTTTGATTTCCTTATTTGGTGCCAGAGAGAGTCATGATTTGAAATTCTGCTTTTGCTCCTTGTTCATAGTCAGTACCTGCTCACAGTGATATATGCCGTGTCAAAAGAGAGATGACTGAACACCAAACCGTTGATTATTATTAAATATATTTGAATACAAGTTGTCTGTGTTAATTGTAAACAAGTAAATTGTTTGAAAAAGATTTAAGTTGAACTATACCAAAGCAAAGCCCTTGAGTTTCACAACTGAGAGTGTTTAAAAATTTTTTAGAAACTTAATTGAATAAACCTCAGGGAAACGGTGGGAAGGGACCAACAGGAAACCCTAACACTGCGTTTATTTATAACTTCCTTGTCTGCTAAAACTTAAGCCCTGACTAAATGAAAAGGCTGGCCCTATTAACATTCCTGTATAGAAGGGGGAGGGGCCTGTTAATCATGGATAGGGAAATAAAATGGAAACACAAAGGAGCCAGAAGCCTCACTTTCCTTGCAGTATGAAGGCACACCAAATGTCTCTCTTCCCAGAGATTGCTTCATATCCAGCATGACAACTGGGATCACTTTTGGTGTTCCCAGTGTCTAGGATGTGTGTACAATATAAAACCACTGATTTATTTAGTGGCTTCCATTCTGCATTCTGTTTTACTTATTATCAAAAGGTGTCTGTCATCTGTAGCAACTAGCTAGGGGCATTTTGACCATAATGGAAATTCCTCACAGAGTTCACATTAATGAAATTAGAGAATACAGAAACGAATCACTTAAATCTTCCCCAAACACTCAACATTTTAAAGAACTTCTCTTAGAAACATTTGTGAAACTTATTTCTCATTGAAGTGGCTGTGCTATATTATTAGAAGTAAAGCTGGGTTGAGTAATGGTAGACTTGGGTTATTGTCCCATTTTTTGCTGCTTACCAACTGTCTGATATTGGCAAATCACTTAACCTCTCTGGCCTGTGATTCTATGAATTGTAAAATGAAGTGGCCAGATTAAAAGGTCTCCATAAGTGTTGCCTAGACATCTTGACCCGTTTTCTTGCAGTATTGTATATTGTAAAAATTGGGGCAGGTTAAACAGCAAAGATTTAATTATTACTTAGTATTCTTCTTTTTCCCTAGTATTTAAACAGAAGTTTAAGGTAGTCTAGTTTCTGTCCTGTCTGTAGTCATTTTTGCTCTGACAGTTGCATCGGGAAAATTACGGTGGAAGTCATTTCGTAAAGTTGGTGCAAACCATCAGTGTGTCCTAAGGTACATTTATTTCTTTACAAAACAAGGTAAACTTGACACAAACTTTAGAAATGATGCTAGTGTCCATACATTGAATTGACTAAAGTCATTACATTAGCCAGTAATAAATCTAAATCTGCAAAATCCCAATTTAATATTCCCTTTGCCAATCATACTAAATAAATACTGAAAAACTATATGGAACATGGTGAAATATAGATGAAGTGTGTTCTTACTTTGCTAATAGAAGTGTTTAAATGTGCATACAGTTTGTTTCATGGTCCTCTGCTGCCAAATAGAGCTCTTGAGGATGAAGAAATTCTTGAACCAAATTATTCTGACTTTGAGTCCATTTAAGCTATTGGTTTGAAGTTACAGGGATAATAAAAAGATAAAAATAGGAGCAGTTTCTTTTTGGTGGAGCATCTACTTATGAAATGTATTAATGTTAGTTGTGGTAGTCGTATAAAAGTTTGCATTCCACTATCTTTTTCTAGGATAAAACTGTATGAACATATGAGGGAACACAGCCCCTATTATTGTTTCTACTTCTCAAAAGTATAAGTTTCATTTCCCCCCATTTTTTAAAATATTCAGATACTAAGTTTATGTACACCCAAAGAACACTATTCTGTCAGATGTTGGAGAATTTCTAAAAGCATAAATATTCTAATTTAAACTTTAATGACATAAAAATTATAGAGCAATGTATAGTTGTCAAAATATTCTATTTAATAAGTACATTTTATTTTGTAATTACTCTAGTAATCAAAGCTTATAAAATGTTTTCAAGGATCCTAAAATTGCATTGACTGGTGTTAGAAGAGAGAAGTCACCTATCTTTTTAGAAGAAAATACAACAAAGTAGATGAAATAAACAAATTCCTTATAAAGCCAAACTTAATGAGCTCACAAAACAAAATATAGAAAATATGAATAGTCCGATGTCTTTTGAAGAAATTATATCTGGGCTTCAAAACATTTCCATAAAGAGATCTCCAGGCCTGCTGATGTCACTGGTAAATTCTACCAAACCTGAAAGGAGAAAACAATACCAACACAACTGTTTCATAAAATAGAGAAAGAGGGAATGTTTTATAACTTATTTTATGAGGCCAGCATAGCATTGATACCAAAGCATAACAAGAGGACATTAAAAAAGGAAAATGACAGACTAGTATCTCATAAGAACATAGATGCAACATCCTAAACAAAATATTGGCAAATTTAATTCAGTGATACCTAAAAAGGTTAATATGCTGTGAACAGGTAGGATTTATTATAGGAGAGCGTGAGTTGGCTAAACGTTAAATAAATTAAGAAATTTAATTTACCAATTGACAGAATACAGGAAAATATCATAGTTGTTATTTTAATAGACGGAGAAAATAATTTTGATAAAAATTCTACCCCAGTTCATGATTTTGAGAAATTGTGTTTTTATGTAATTTTAACTTTCCTTCTAATTATGTTCTCATATTTAAAGTGTGCCCTTTGTTAACAGCTTATCAAGTTTGGTCTCGTTTTGTTGTTGTTGATGTTGTTTTACTAACTGAGAAAAATATATATAATATAAGAAGTAAAAATATATATGATTGATCCAAAAAATTCAGAAAGAGAAAATTTCTTTAAAATATTTAACATTTTTAGATATCAAACAGAAATATGATAGGTTTAAACCTATTAATAAGTATGTCAATAAATACATTAAATGTAAATGGAAAAACGGTTATATGAAAACATAACAGTTGTCAGACAAGATTTTAAAACAACATTAGGGGCCAGGCGCAGTGGCTCACGCCTGTAATCCCAGCACTTTGGGAGGCCAAGGCAAATGGATCACGAGGTCAAGAGTTCAAGACCAGCCTGGCCAAGATGGTGAAACTCGGTCTGTACTAGAAATACAAAAAAATTAGCTGGGCATGGTGGCAGGTGCCTGTAATCCCAGCTACTCTGGAGGCCGAGGCAGGAGAATCGTGTGAATCTGTGCGGCAGAGGTTGCAGTGAGCCAAGATCACGCTACTGCACTCCAGCCTGGGCGACAGAGTGAGACTGTCTCGGAAAAAAAAAAAAATACATTCTTGTAATGGTTACCGCCAACATTTCAATATGCACTTATGTTCTACTGTAGTCTACCTTAGGTGGTATACTTCCAGAATAATGTAGGAACCAACTTTGTAACTGCGTTTACCTTCTCTTACCTTTTTGGTGTTTTGTCATATACTTTTACTTCATATATTATTTTGTATACATTTTTTATGCCTAGGGTTGACTACGCTTCTTCAATCTGGGTTGTACCTTTTATCACTGTATTAGTTTTAAATTACTGTGTAATAAATACCACAAACCTGTCTGGAAGAGACAGGAAGCAGATTATCCCCTAGGGCCTCCAGAGAGTGGAGCTCTGCTAACACCTTGATTTCAACCCACTGATACTGATTTTCAGGCTCTGGCCTCTAGAACTGTGAGAGAATAAATTTCTGCTTGTTTAAGTCACCTAGTTTGTGGTAATTTGTTACAGCAGCCACAGGAAACTAATACAGAGTAGAACTACTGGGTCCTGTGGTAACTCTCTCTGTTTAACATTTTGAGGAACTGAATCACACTTTTTTCCAAAGTCATGATACATTTTACGTTCCTACTAATACTGTATGAGGGTTCCAATTTCTCCAAAACCTTGTCACCACCTGTTGTTTTCTGTCTCTGATTATGGCTGTCCTAGTAGGCATGAAGTGGTATCTTATTATGTTTTGGGTTTGCATTTCCCTGATAACTAATGATGTTTAGCAGCTTTTAAGGTGCTCATTGGCCTTTTGTATATCTTCTTTACAGAAATGTTTGTTCAAAGCTTTCGTCCATTTTGAATTGGGTTACTTGTTTTTTATTGTTGAGTTGTCAAGTTTTGTACATTTAGTTCTTACCTTAGGACTGTGATCCACTTGAGGTAATTTTTGTATGTGGTATGAGCTATGAGCACAATCACTTTTGGGAATTCTTGGCCATTATGTCTTCAAATATTGCTTTTGCTTATTCTCTGTCCTTTCCATCCAATTGCCTGCATAATAAATGTTTTGACTATCTCACATATCTCTTATGATCTTTTGTTTCTTCCTTTTTTTTCCTCGAATTTTTGCTTCAGTTTAGATATTTTCTATTGATCTTTGAGTTCATGAATGCCATCTTCAGCCACCCCTAGACTGCTGTTTTACTTATCCAATCAGTTTTTAATTGGAAGTGTATTTTTCAGTTCTTGAATGTCTATTTGATTCTTTTATTGTTTGTTTTTCTTATTGCAGTTATTTGAAATTCTCTTTTCTATGCACTTTATACATTTTTTCTACTTTGTTTAACTTATAATAATTATCTTAAAGTCCTTGTCTGTTAACTCTAGTATTTGGAGCAATTCCTGATTTTTACAGATTCATGTATTTATTGTCTCTTTATTTTGAACCTGTGGATTTAAAAAAATCTAGATTTCATTTTTAGCGTGGTACTAACAACTTGTGGTAGAAAGGGGAAGAACAGGGCAGGCACTGGCCCTTTTGTCAACTGAAAATAAGGTTTGTTTTTCTGGGACTGCCTATATCATGTGCTGATTACTCAGGATAGACAGTAAGAACAATAGCATTAAAGAAAGAAGAGATCAGTATGGCATAAGTGATTAGTGGAATGTCAAATATATATGTGTCTTACCTGCTCACATAATTTGTAAATGCTTTGTAGAGACAGGCACTGAGCTAAATGTTTTCAGAAAGTGATAATTATCTTGCTATTGTAGCTTTACTAGGTATGATTCAGATCTGTGCTGTTTAACGTAACGTGTTAGTATTTATGATCTCATATAATCTATAGATTTTTCTTTATGTTTTAGCATCGATATATGTATCAGCTAAGGATATTTATGTGAGTTAGAGACAAGCTTTTAATTTAGTCCCCTAATAAAACTGTCATTTCCTATGCATTACTTTTGCAATATAGTAAAAATATTTAGTTTAGTAACATTTGAGAGAGTTTTTCTGTCAAGGATGATAAGATACTAACTAACAAAAGTAAACATTTCTGTCTACTGTATTAATCCCAATGGGTTCTCAAAGTTGATTATGATCATGACATTAATCCTATAATTATTTGTATTGTACATTATTTCCTCAATTCTTGTGTGCAGTGCACTTTTCTCACTTTTTGGAGTGTTCATTTTCTTTTTTTAAGAACACGGCTCGATGAACTGAGAATGTTCTTAGAGAATGAGACTTGGGAACTTTGTCCTGTTAAGTCAAATTTCAGCATCTTGCAACTTCATGTAAGTGTTTCTTAAGAACAAAGAAATCTGTCGTTTAGTCATCTTTTTTACCCTTTTTCTTTGAAAAAAAAGTCTGCAAATATATGGAAACATTTATAAAATAAATTAAGGAGCAGTTTCTTATCTTCCTTCCTTGAAAGTCATTAGTTTTACAGGAATGACCCTTTTATGGTTGTGAAAAATCAGTCTTCTTTTATAAAATTCAGTTTACATACTTCAGGAAATCTCTTTTGCCTAAAAAGAGTTACAGTTAAAGTGGTATTTTTTGTTTGTTTTGAATTCCAAAAAGGGCTGACTGCTGTATTTAAATTTTGCAAATAATTAATTAGCTATATTTTGGCATAGTTTAATACATATACAAATATAATACAAATAATTATATTTATAGAATTTTTTTATTCCTTAAAGGGACTAGTAAGTTCCTAATTTGTGCTGCAATTCTTAAATTTGCCTGTAATGAAAAAATGCCTCAGATATAAAAGAGGCACTTATAAAAAATACTCTTAACTAATTTGTATTAGTTAATCAGTTCCTCAAATACTTACAGAATAAGCAATCTGCGAAAAAGTCTTTAATTAGTTTGATTTTTCCCTTGGTTGAAACACATTGTAGATAAATATTCCTGTGTGAAAGATTGTGTTCTGCAAATACCAAGTGTCAAAATGCAGTGCATATAGTTAGATTCTTGTTCAGAAAGTACGGGGTCTTTAGTTTTTGCCTTTGGAAGGAATAGCTTTCTAGAAAGCAACTTTCTTACTCTGGATAAATGTACAGAATACATAATTAGAAGTTTTTTTTGATAGGGATTGATTGTCTTTATGCTCATATTGTACAATAGCTTCTTATCCAGTTTTTTTATATTGTTTTCCTATTATAGAAATATTAAAAACACTGAAACATAGTGATTATTAAATGCTTTAAAGACAGCAAAATTGATGTTAATGTTAATTAGTATTAACATAACAATTAACATTAAATTAACATAGGATTTACGAGTTCTCAAAGATTTAAGGTAATTCCTTAACATTATTTAGAATTCTAAGTTTAACATTCATTTTAGAATATCTATTAAATAATTTTATTTGAACTCCTTTTTAACCATCAGATTGTGTGTGTGTGTTGCGACATTGTCACACTTAGTATAATTGTAAGACATGTTTTTTAAAAAAGGCATGTTGAAGCATTCCCATCTAGGTGAACATTATCTCCTTTAAAGTAGTTACCTTGAAAACTATTCACAACTTAGTGTTCACCTGACATGCATTCCTGTGGATTGGATTTTCTAAAAATTAGTCTCGTTGATGTATATTCACTCCTTGTTTAGAATTATAAAAATAATGGCATGATTCTTAGGCATTATTAATGTATATGATTAAATGTATAGTTGAAATGTAAAAGGAAAATAAACACATATATCATTTAATACAACAAGTCAATGTACCTTTCAAGAATTTTAAGAATACCTTTCAAGAATACCATTGAAATTTATATTTGGGATTTAAATATTGGGATTATTCCATTTAGTGAAAAGAAAAATGTTTGTTAAATTTTGTGATAAATCATTAAATCAAGATTTTGGTAATTCAAAGGAACTTTAGAGATTATTCCCACTTTTCCTCTAATTAGCTGTGTGAGGTTGAACTTTGCACTGAATCCCTTCAAACTGCCTCAGTTTCCTCATGTGATTAATGCATAATTTAGACTAGGTCTTACAACTCTTTAGCTTTGCTAGGAGTAGAGGACACATCATATGACTTTGGCATATATGTTCGTATTGTCTGTTTCTTGGTATATAGAGAAAAGTAAATGAAAGTTTGTAGGCATCAATGTAACACATATACACTTCATACTTTGTTTCTGATGTATTTGTATAGAATATCTTAAGTGGTGCCAACATATGAAAAAGCATAGTGTTTTACTTTAACAATTAGTTTTCGTAAATGACTTTATTGATTAGGATTTTTGCTGTTCTGTTAAAATTTTTAGAAGACATCATTCAGATTTCTTAAGCTATTTTAAAAAATGATCTCCGCAGTTTCTTAAAGGAAGCCAAAAGTAGTTTGATGCAGATGATACTGTTTTAAGTGATATCATTCGCTGAGTTGTCTTTAGGAAAGCCTTTAGACATGTATTTCTAAGTGTGTACTTTTAGATAACTTGAAAGATTTAAAAGTCAATAACTTGAAGATCAAGATGTTGTTTTTCTGCTAAGTCTACATTTATATTGAGGGATTCAGTTTATGTGTTAGAATTTTATTGTTGCTAAAAGGTATCTGGCTCCTTTTTTAACATCTAGGAATTTAAATTCATGGAACAGTCTCGCTCCCCATCAGTTTCACCTAGTAAGCAGCCAGTCTCAACTTCTTCAAAAACAGTGACCTTGTTTGAGCAGTACTGTAGTGGTGGGAATCCATTTGAAATTCAGGCCAACCACAAAGATGAAGAAACAGAAGATGTCTTAGCTTCTAATGGGGTATGTGGTGTATGTGAAACATAAGTGAGATTTTTTTTAGTTTAAAACTGTTCTACTCAATGAGCAAGGCAATTTACTACATTGGCTATGAATTATTATTAAAAAAGATATCCATTTACTACCCATTTATGTATCCATTTACTACCACCCTGCCCACCTATATACTTAATGTATCTATGATATTACATTTATAGATAATGACTTTACAATATGCTTTGTTGACCTTGTCCTCTTGAATAGTAAATTTTCCCTTTATGTTTGCTTTATGTTCTTATTACATGATGTTCTTATCAGGTTGCTAATCAAATAGTAGTATAATTTCTTCACTGAATATTTATGTGATATATTATGTGAATATGATGTGATATATTGTGAGATGAGTGAGGGAATGGATATCATCGACCCTTTTTCTCGACACCCTTTATGGGTCACAGATTGCTTTTGTTCCATGTCCCTTTGTCTAAGAGAAAGTGGTAATGTCTTGCTTAATTGCTTGGCAGGGATATTTTTTTGAGATTTAGAAGTACAATGTTTTAACAACACTTTTTAGGACCTCAAAAACAATATTAACTAGATGTAGTGTGAATTAATGTAAAGGATTTGAAGGCAGATAATGAATATCATCTTTATTATTTATCAGCTGTGTGGCCCTTGGCAAATTATTTTAACTTTGTGACCCTCAGTTTCTCCATATTTACAGTGAGAGGAATGCTTGCTTCACAGCTACTTGCATGGTATTTTCACAGTATTTTACTTGACTTAATAAGTTGTTTGATGGTTTCTTCTGATCTTCATAATTTCCATAATGACTCAATATAATTTTTATTTTTGATTGATGAAGCTAAAGTGAAAACCATTCAGATGTGACAAAAATATGTTGAAGGATTTGTCTTTATATTTTATGTTAGTTTTAGAATTTATTTTTCATTTGGTGAAGATGAAATTCATGAAGTTTAAATTGTTTCATAGTAAGTCATATTTAAAATTATGATTCAGTGATTCTTTGTGACATTTTGCCTCTGTGAAATTGACTAAACTGAGAGGAATTTAAAGTCATTCCAATTATTTTGGAATAACATATCTCTCTATAAAAGTGATTCACTAACTAAAACTTACATAACCTTTGATTCCCATTATTTGCAGCAGTGTGTTCTATAAAGTTGCTGTGAATATTGATTTAACAAATACTCAACCATTACTCCCAGAGCAAATATAGGATTAGGTTCCTATAAGCCTCTGGTTACAACATATTTATCAGCCCATCAGTACATAATCTGAATTCATAGTCAACAACACCATAAACTCTTGCCTAAATGAAGCTTATCGGACACACATATTTTATTTCTAAGGCACATCACAGCCTTCTTGTGCTTAGAAACACTAGACAGCACTTCAGGGCTACACTTGTGGTGGCATTCTAAACAGTTAAATCACCAACAAAAAGCACAAAAATACAAAGCACTTGGCACTAAATAGGTCATGAAAAGGAAACTTGTTTATAGTATGAGAGCCTAAGCAAGAAGACAGAGCATGCTTTGTATTCAGCTGGGTACATGCATGTTGGATGACTCAAACTTTTCACTGTTCTGCACATTTATGAATGACTCCAGAAATATCATAAGTGTTGACTTTAGGGTTACAAATAAATTTCAGTGAGCAGGCAAATTTGCAAACATTGAATCCTCAAATAATGGGTATCTGTGATACGATGTGGTCACAAAACTCTGTTGTTGTAATCAGGACATCCTAGTTTGTGTAGAATACCTTTCTGCATGGCATCAGGATCACATTGTGTATAAGTATAAAGGAGTACCTGTAAGGCTTGTTTGCAGTTATTAATGTGTGATCTCATCTTCCCAGGTGCAACTTATGTCCTTGAGAATCAGGGTCCACATCTAAATACGACCTTTTTATGAACAGACTCTCAAAAAATAGTTGTTGAATTAGGGGACTAAATTATTTCCATGTTGTTATCATACTGGTTTTCTCAACTGTCATGTGGAGATAAAACTTCCTCAGAGAAGTGTCTGTACAATTAAATGAGATAATTCATGAAAGAACTTAGCATAATACTTGGTTAAAAACTCAATGTTAGCTATTATTTAATCATACTAATATTAGCCATTATTTAATCATATTAATCTATAACATTAATAGATGATGATGATGAAAGTGCTGTCACTGCTTTCTTTACTGTGCATGAATTCCACTGTCCTTTCCCATGCTGGCATTGGGCCATGGTGCCATAAAGATGATGAAAATGTTAGGAAGACATCTTTCCTCTCAGGAGTAAATCCACCATTTTTGTCCTCATTCTCAGCAGGTCACTGTGTTCTAAGCTTAATTTTCTAAGCTGCCCTTGAAATTAACTCTTATAGTGAATTAAAACATCAGCATGTGTGTTGTGCATGTTTATTAAGCTGAAGTAATACTTCCAGAGTGCCAGAATTGGATATTGAACCTCTTTTTAATGAATTTTATTAGCAAATTGGAAATAAGTATGGTGAAACTTCTGAGAGACTTTAAGTAAAAAAAAAAAAAAAAAACCAAAAAAAAAAACGTGCTTATGTGTACTCTTCTTCTCTTTTTAGGCCTAGTGGAATGTTTGTTAGGTTTTCGTTTATGGTGATTTTATTTTGTTGCACATTTTCAAGCTTTTATAGGTGTAATATTTTTCTTTTGTGCTGATTAAGGTAGAATGATGAAGACAATGGAAGAATAATCAGATTCTTGGTGACAACATTAAAACTAAACTACGGATTTTCTTGTATTTAGCGGTTTCTTGTAAAATTGAGTACTTTCGCTGTGTTGAGACACCCCACGAAACGAGGCCCTTTATACTCATTTTTTAATATCCTGTGTTTTCTTCAGTATGAATCTGATGAACAAGAAAAGAGTGCCTATCAAGAGTATGACAGTGACAGTGATGTTCCTGAAGAACTCAAACGAGACTATGTGGATGAGCAGACAGGAGATGTTCCTGTGAAAAGGTGATTATTCTTAAATTGTGTGGTATTTAGCATTTTATCTTGTGCTCTTAACATATAGGATTTCCTTTAAGGTTAAGAAGAAACAAAAATTATGTTTTTTTGGTACTTATTATGTCACCTGACAGAAGTTAGTATGTTTTAAATGATTCCTGGAAGGCTAAAAATGTGTTTTTCCTCCTAACATTTCATAACTGGATTTCATGAAAAATAAAATAGTTATATGAAAAGTTCTGCCTAGCAAAACCTTTGCCAGCATCTCACAAATCAGTTCATTTAACTATGAACTGGATTGTTAATGTGTCAAAAAAGAAATTGATTTAGCCATTTAAAAGTTCTTAAATGGCTAGTTTTAATGTAGCTTTCCTTTGAGTTACGTAGTGTGTTTGACATTGCTTTTTGTAGCAAGATTCTAATTCCTTTTTTATGGCATCACGAAGTTAGTCATTTTTTAAAATCTGTTAAAATTATTGTCAAAAATATTGGGCATAATCAAAGAGATTAGTTTTTGCAGAGGAAAAAGCCTTTAGATTTATAAAATCAATCCTGCCTTTGGTGGCCATTTATGCGATTTACATAGATAAATAAAAAACCTCAAGGAGAAAATGATCATTTGTTTTGTATGTGGAGTTCTTGCTTCAATCTTGTAAACACAGAAAATCACCACTTATTTCCCCTGTGTCATTTTTGTTCACTATTTGAACTTTCTACCAAGGTGTCCTATTAGTGGTTGAGTTTTGTTTTATGATAAACTGACCTCTTCAAAACTATGATAATTATAACAGAATTTTGTCTTACCTTTTGCCAGTTAAATGGACCTGATTCTGGAATGTTGAAATGACTTGATTTCATGACTATCATACGTTTAGTGACTATAAATGTACTTTTTTTTCTTAATGGTAGTAACGATAAGTATACTCTTACCGTTTAACGCCAAGCTACCTATTTAATACTGTTTAACTTGAAATCCCGACTGAAATAATACTGTTTTCAAAAGTGAGCAGTTCACGAAATTGTAGCTATTTTAATTGAAAAAATTTGTTCTATTGGTTTTTGCATATGTATGATATTAAGTGTCAGTATGATCTACTGTGAACTAAATAGAACTATTTTGTTGGAATTCTTTATTAGATGTTTTGGGCATATTTTGGCCAAAAGGAAAGGTCTATTTGAATTGAAATATACAAGTAAGATAGTGTCTGCCATGTGTATACCTCCATTTTTGGTAGGGTTACTGCAGCCCCCTAAAGTTACCCCTAAGAAGTTTGAATTGAACGAATTAGTGCCTGAAGCCAATACATTAAGAGTTATTATCAATTCTAACTTGTGTCTCTTGAGTTGACCACTTTTTCTGGCATTTCACCACTACCATTCTAGTTTATCCCAAAATTATCTCTGTGCCAGATTATTAAATCAACTCCTTTACCTTGGATTCTTGTCTCTAGGCTTGCCCCATTCCAAACAACTCTTAGATTTAAATTTAGGGTTTTTTTTTTCATAGTTACAAATTTAATCTTGCTGTTTTTCTGGTTAGCTTTTAGTGACTCACCACTATATTCAAGATAAGGTTCATATCCCTCAGGTTTGATTGCTTTCAGGGATATCCGGCCTTTACTTGCCTCCTTTCTTATTACTTTCCCCTCTGTTCATTTCTTCTACTTGCGAATATGGTGAACTCCTTGTACTTTTCTGAGCACACTCTGTTCTCTCTTATCTCTAACCTTGTTTTATGCTGGCCCTTTTTTCTGTGCTGACCATATAACTTTTACTTTTCTTTTGAACCTAACCTAATGCTGCCCCTTAACCCCAAATACTGTCACCAATATTCTCTACTTAATTCAGATTCTTAGGAGGGTATTTTTTCATGTTTATAAGTTTCTGAAATCAAGAAACATAGTACATCTGCACCTAGATATGTAATTATCTTGGAAAATTTGTTTTTTAAAGTGATTAGTTTTTTTAGTGGTTGATAATGTTTTATAATCGAAGAAATGCATTATGGTACTTTATTTTTTTGCTTACTTATTTCCCTTACTTATGGATTGTAAATTTTATAAGGATAAGAAGTTAATCTCTATATCTTTACCTAATGCATAGTACGATTTTCATTAAATAATTAGTTAATAAAGGCTATGGACTAATCTGAGTAACTTATTGGTTTATTACTTGACAACTCTAGCAACTCTGTTTTGTTTTTTCATATAAAGTGTTTCTCGGGAAACTCTAAAAAGCAGGAAGAAATCAGATTACAGTCTAAATAAAGTGAATGCCCCTATCTTAACAAATACAACGTTGAATGTAATAAGACTTGTTGGTAAGTAGCTACACATTTAAAAACAAAGAAAAAGAAACATTATAACAGTTAAATTAGTTTGTTACTGAATGACTTTTACTTGTGGTTTTCGTTGTCTGGTATACTGCAGTGCTCTCTGCAATAAGGGATTTAAGGTTATCATATGTCTATGCTTCTCATTTTAAATGTTCCAAATACTGTAATACTAATAGTAATGCCAGTTTCTCTTTTTAAGTTACCTGTTTATTAAGTCTTTGTATCTTCCAATTTTTCTAAAATATTTCAGTTAATTGAAATGTGATGAAAAATTCTCTAGGTAGGTTAGAGGTACATGTAAGATAAGATAGTACCAGTTTCACATTTATACAATATTTTTCTACTTTGTTGTTTCATACATCTTTACAGTATTCTGTCAGGCAGAGTGAATAGTGACTTTCTGACATTTTCAGACTTAAGGGATTTACAAGCTAAATGTTCAGATTATGGGAAATGTTGTTCTTATTACAGATAAGACATTTATTGATGATTTTGTAGAAGGGAAACAATATGAAGAAATGACATTTTAAATATTCAGGTTTGAGGATGATGTGGATTTTTTTTTAATGTCAGTATTTCAACATCTTGTATGTTTTTAGCCTTTCTATCTCACTAATAAGTCTATCTATTTGACAAATAAGTTATGGAGATGTCTTCTCATATCAACCTTCATTATTCCAATCAGGAATTTTAGTGATTTTCTATAAAAATCTCCATCTATGGAGATGGTATTTACCTATTGCCTTAGCTCTGTTGAAATAGTCCATGTTCTTTAAGATAATTATTAAATGTAATTAATGAATAGGATAAAATGTATAGAATGCTTTTTAGGAGTCACGGTTTCTCTAGAAAGAGCAAAAAATGTTACTGAACTGAGAAGAAAAGAAAGGTATACATTTTCATGATGCTCAGAAAAAAGGATAGATTCTAAAAAGCTATTCTGTGACTAATTATTGCCAGGAAACTAAGCTTTTCTTCTTCTTCCAAGAGAACTGACTGAACATAGTGTCAGAAATAACTCTCTAGAATTTGTAGAATCAGAATTGGAAGAGTGCTGAGAGGTCATTGGTGTAAGTTCCCATGAAGTCGGTTGTCTTTCTGTAATGTCTCTAATATGTGGTGGCTGTCTAGCTTCTGTTTCGTGATTCCCAGTCATTGGAAACTTAGTGGTTTGCAAGGCTACTCATTCTATCATTAGACTGATCTCATTAGTAGAAGTCTCTTCCCCCAGGTAAACCAAAACCTGTCTCTCTGTGTTTCTAGCTTTTGGTCTGTCCTTTTGGTCTAAGAGTTCTGCCCTTAGAAGCAAGAAGAATAAGTTCATGCTTAAAAAAAATTTTTTTTTCTATTTCTATTTATTCTGTTCTATTTCTTTTATCTTCTATTTCTTCTATTCTTCCATGTGATCACTTTTCAGATATGTGGTGGTAGTTGTCCTGTCCTTCCTTTTCTCATACCAACCACCCCACAATCCATTTTTCAGGCTTCATGAGCTCAGTTCCTTTATCTTGTCCTCGCTGATAGAAATTCAGACATTTCAGAATAATTGTCATCCCCCTTAGCCTTCTAGACTCAGCACTTTTCAGTGTCTGAACACATCACTTGAGATGTAGTCAGCTTTTGTTAGATTATGTTGAAGTAACAAGCAGCTCTTGGTGCATCAATGACTTTCAACCACAAAGTTTTATTTTTCACTCGTGATACGCATTGTCTCCTGATTATATGTAGCTCTGCTCCGTGTGTCTCTTCATTCTAAGATGTAGGTTGAAAGAATAGTACCAACCAATCTGGAACATGGGAAGAAGAGCAAGAGCAAACTCTGTTATGACTCCTGAAGCTTCTGCTTCCATGTGTCACCCTTGACTTCCTCTGACATGTCATGGCCAAAGCAAGTCAGGCTTGGCAAGGGGAGGGAGAAGTATGCTTCTGCCACAGGAAGCACTGCAAGTCAAGGAAAGTGGGCAGGACTGTATCATGCTCTTATGGGAAATTGGGAAAAATAATATAATTAAACACATCTAAACAGTTGTTTATATTTTTTACCTTACCTAGTTCAAAAGGGGCTGGAGGTAGTCATGTTGCTGTTTACTCTGAAGGCATATTTTCATAATAATCAAATAAAATAAAATACAAGGATAAGGCAAAGTTGAGGAATGGGCACATCATGCTTTATCATATCATATTTAATGCAGACATCAAATACAGTGCTTAACTTCTTGGTAGGCATAAGGGAATTCACAAAACAATGTATTCCACTATCCTTATTATCTGTGAAAAAGATACAGGCCTTTATAGTAATGGTAGAAATATGCTCCTGGTGCTGAATTCAGACGATAGTAACAACAAATTCTTATATGAAGATTGCTGATCAACATAGTGGGCCTTGCTTTTGAACAGTGGGTTTATAGGAACTGAGAAAAGCCACATTCAAGAGCCTTTAAAGTATGGCACAGTCCTGAATAAAACCTTACTCTGTGAAGAGAATTTGACTATTGCAATTTCAGCTTTCTACACTACCATATCTTTTACTGGACTTGCAATTAGGAAACAATGCCAAGTATGACAATTTAACTTTTATATCTTTTCATTTAGGACTGGGATTAGGTGCTGCCATTATCACCTCAGTTGGGATCCCCAGTAGACTTTTATTCTTATCATTTTCTCTCTCCCTGGGATGTTTTTATCTTCAGTTTTTAGATATATACAAAACAGAACTTTAAGGAAGCCACTGTCTCAGAGGTCTCTGACTAGTAAATGCACTATTCCATCCACTGTTGTTATTGCATAGAAGTGCCTGAAGATTATAAACTGGCAAAAGTCATGCCTCTTCCTACAAAGGGAGAAGTATGGTTATGTAAATAAGACAGATTAATTTTTGATACTTGAGAAGATGAAGAAACTAATTATTGAGTATTTCGGAAACACATATTAGAACATTAAAGGCATATTTAAAATGTCCCTTTCAAGTAGTATTTACTTGGCAGATAATTAGCAGAGTGTAAACAAAAGAGTGTTAATGGGGCTCCCTTACCCCAGGTGGTAACTAAATTTATTAGAAAGGCTCAGGGAGGCTTTGCACTAGTGGAGAGAACTGATCAGAAGACTTGCTTGTATTATATAAAGAGAAAATTCTGTCAGCCTGATGGTTTCTTGCAGACAGAGAAAGAGAAATTTTAGGAAATGTGTCTCATCAGTGAAATAGCCTTGGTATTCATGGTTCTCTCTCCTGGAGACAGCTCTCACTTGAGCAGGTATGATAGGTCTGAGGAGCAGGAGCTAGATTACCGAAGTCCATGCTTATAACAACTGCCGACAACAACAAAATTACCACTTTAGTAGCTAGAAAAAAATATACCCTAGCACGTGCATCAGTATTTAAAATGAAAATAGGATATGTGCATCTAAGGGATATTTAGGTGTAATATATATTCTTTTAGGTATAATATACATTCTTTTCCTTGGGGGAAGGTAAAATACTAGATGACAGACTGTTGAAGTTTCCCAGCACTTTAGTTTGCTGGCATACTCTTTATCATTGAGCATTTTAAATTGAAAGGTAATGCATGAAAGTGGTTAAAAATTAAAATACCGCAAGGTATAAGCAGAGCCCCTGAGCTGCAAATCTCCTTCCCCAGACAAAACGACTCAGTTTCTCCTGTTTTCTTCTGGAAATATTAGTGTTAGTACAACTATATTTAATATGTGTATCTCCTCTCTCCTATTTTTTTGTTGTTGTTTTGTTTGTTTCGAAAATTGGATTACACTATACTGTTTTTATCTGGCTTTTTTACTTAAAATATCTTAAGGTTACACTTAAAATAACTTAATGTATTACTTATCTTAGTATGTGTGGATTTCATTCTTTTTTCCTATTGTATAGATGTAATAGTATAAGTGTCACAATTTATACGTCTTCTACTTTTCAACATATAGGTTACGTCATTTCATACTACAAACTGCAACAGCAAGTATCCTTGAAGAAATTCTTTGTGCATATACCGATAGAGCTATAGAACAAATTCCTATAAATGCTTCCTCTAGCTGGATGAAAGAGTATATACATTTCCAGTTTTGATGGACATTCTCAATTTACCAATGAGGTTACTAACGAGCTTACTAACAGAGTTCTGTTAGTTTACTCATTCATCAACAGTATTTGAGGGTAGCTCTTTTCTTAGTCTCAGCAACACTGTATATCCTCCAGCTTTGGGTCCTTGCTAGTCTGATAGGTTAAAAATGCCATCTCATTCAAAAATGTGTTTAATTATGAGTGAATTGAAGCATCTTTTCATATGCTTAAAAGACATTTCTATTTACTTGTGAACTACTTATATCCACTGCTCATTTTTATGTAATAAGGAAATTATAGGTTTTAATTTCAACATTAAGGAAATCAGTTCCTTTTTTGCCATGTATATTGCATCCATCAGTTTTAGTCCAACAGATTTTTTTGTTTTTTTGAGTCACTACTTTGTTTCCAGCTAGCTGTTGGAGATACAGTCATGAAGAAACTATAGTCTTTCTACTTAAGGAACCCAACGAGGGAAATAGCATACAAATAAAAAAATTTACAGTGTGTTGTTATAAGCATAAATAAACAGAAAAGAGGCGAGAGAAAGAATGATGATTAATTTTCCTTTTTGGGTGGGAAGTGAAAGGACTGATTCACTGTGGGGACTGACACCCTAATTGAGTTTGAAAGATGAATAAGTTCTCATAGATGAAGAAGTTGGTAAAGGCATTTTGGACAGAAAGAACATGTGCAAGACATGATGTATTCAGAGACCCCAGTAGTCTAGTTTGCTGGAATGTAAGAAACATGATGGGGGCTGGAGGCAGAAGCAGGGGAGACGTGACGAGAAAGATGGGCAAGAACCGATTATCAGAAGGCCTCATAGACTGTCCTATGCAGCTTGGACATAAGTGCCTTCAGGGATTTCTAACAGGGGAGAGACCCCAGCAGATTTGTTGTTTTTAAAAAAGTGTAAATAAGGGATTGACTTTGGCTAAGGGGAAACTGGAGAAGGTCAAAGACTGGATGGCAGACTGTTGAAGTCTCCCAGGCAAGGGATGATGAGGACATAAGCCTGGATATGGATGGCAGTGGCCATTGTAATAGAGAGAAGGGCAGATTAGAGAGATTTTAGAAATACAACAGACAGAATCGGTGAATCAGTGATGAGCGATCACTCAAATTTTAGGATTGTGCGATTAACTAGTGATAATGCCAGAAATGAAAAAGGAAAGATGAGAGGAAGACCAAGTTTGCAGAGCTGATGATAGGGTAGACTTCGGAGGTATAGAGGTACCTCTGGGACGTTTAAGTAGAAATAGTCTATAGGTAGTTACATAGATGGATGTGGAGGTCAGGAGAAAAAAGATGATCAGGATACATAATTTGAGTCATTGTTATAAAATAGTTAAAACCGTGGTAGTGGATGAGTTTATCTTGGCAGAGGCTCTTAACCTTTTGAGTTCATAAAAAATCAGAAGTTCTACTACCCTTCCTACACACAAAAATGTATAACACAAGATAGCTGAGTGTGGAAACCTAGGAAACAGCAGTGGATATGGATATATTAGAAGGGCAAACACAAGATCAGACAGTGAAGGAGGTCATGAATGAACAGCAGAAAGGCAGGAGAAAAATTAGGAGGTGAAGTAGAAGTCTTGAAAACCAAGGCGTGAGAGCCTGTCAAGAAGAAAGAAGAACTGTGCTTTATTGTTTTATTCATCCTTTATGGTGATCTAGCCTTTGATTTTTAAATTTTGGCACGCACCAGAATCACCTAGAGGGCTTGTTAAAACGCAGATTGCTGGCTGGGTTTGGTGGCTCACACCTGTAATCCCAGTACTTTGGGAGGCCAAGGCAGATGGATCACTTAAGGTCAGGAGTTTGAGAGCAGCCTGGCCAACATGGCAAAACCCTGTCTTTCCTAAAAATACAAAAATTAGCCAGATGTGGTAGGGCACTTCTGTAATCCCACATACTTGGGAGGCTGAGGCATGAGAATGGCTTGAACCCAGGAGGCAGAGGTTGCAGTGAGCCAAGGTTGCAGCAAGCTGAGATTGCACCACTGTACTCCAGCCTGGGTGACAGGGCAAGACTCTGTCTCAAATAAACAAACATAACACAGATTGCTGTCCCCCACTCCCAGAGTATCTGATTCAGTAGCTCTAGGGTATAATCTGAGAATGAGCATCTTTAACAAGTTTCCAAGTAATGTTGATGCAGCTGGTCTAGGGACCACACTTTGAGAACCTTTGGTTCCTTTCTGTTATTTTCCTAATTGAAATGTAAAACAATGTGTATTTAACGGGAAAATTCTTGACTGCATAATTAAAATGGTAGCTTCTTTTGTTTTTTTTGAATATAAGTTGTTTTTAAAGTATCCTTGTTTCAGATATTTGGATAAAATTAGAGTTCAATGAAGTCATAGTGTAGTCTTACAGAAGTATCACAGTACTTTTTTATGTGTTTTAAAATTTTAAAACCATGTTTTATGATTAAGTTATCTTTTAAGCAAACAATATTTTCATATGTAATGTTTAAGAAAAAAAGTTTCTCATTCTCTTTAAACTACATGCTAGTATTTCTGTTTATAATCATATTATAATAATGATATAATTATATCATTAATATACTATAATTAATATACATTATATAGTATATATAATATATACATTAATATAATAGTATGTAGATAATATATACACTATACTATATATTATATATAATATATATGCTACTATATGTAGTATAATATACTATACTAATATATATACTATATATTATCTACATACTACTACTATAAGATAATACTATGAGATAACATATATTTAGATGTTATTTACATGAATTTATATTTTTAACATTTAAAAATATTTTCTGAATTGCTACCTGTATGTACAGCCTTATCTTTTGAGAGCATAATCCTAAAAGCACCATCCCTCAGTACGTGTCACAAGAAAATGACATTGGAGATTTGGGGGGCTAAGATATAATATTTAAAAAATAAAACTGGTAGCCAGGCACTTAGGTAATGGACTTGTTAATTTTTTACTCTGGTCTTCACTTCATTATTCAATAACTTTTTCTGAATTGTCCAAGCTGAACCAACTTTCCTTTCCTTTATGCCTCCTTTATAGCTTTTCCAGTTTGTCTTATGTGCTATTATGGCTTTATATGCCATTTATATTCATTGATGGTTTCTTAAATTAGTGTACTGAAATAAGAATAATGACTATTCTTCCGACTCAGAATCTGTTCCTGCTTGTGTCCCATCAGGTTATAAACTCCAATAGATGAGAGCCTTAAATCATTTTTGTAGCATCTATATGTGGCACCTGGCCAAGTGCTTTTTACTTTTGTAGGAACCCAATAGATGTTGGACTGACAAACCTTAACTTTTAAAATCTTCAATATAGGAGAAACCCATTTTCTCTCTTGTCATATCCACAATGGGAAAAATTTCTCCCCCGTATTTCCAGCATTGTTATGGAACGCCTACACTCTTTTACAAATGACACTATACAAACAACATCAGTTCTCTTTTCCAGGAGTTTCCATTTAAAATAATTTCTTTGAAAATGTGTAAGTTTAATAGAGTAAAATACAATATATTTAAGAAAATATTTATTTTTATAAGTTTATATATA
>NW_012106086.1:424636-436892 GCF_000951045.1 Mandrillus leucophaeus | reverse complement strand
TTTTTAGTTGAGACGGGGTTTCACTGTGTTAGCCAGGATAGTCTCGATCTCCTGACCTCGTGATCCGCCCATCTCAGCCTCCCAAACTGCTGGGATTACAGGCGTGAGCCACTGCGCCTGGCCTATCGTTTCTTTTAGAGAGGAACCCTAAGGGTTTCTATTTTGTTTTGTGGGTAAATTCTAGCAGCCTACACCTCTAAGTGCTGGAGAGGAGAGGGGAATAGTGGTGGTGCTGGGGAATGTAGACTGATAACAGCTTGTCCCATGTGAACCTGTAGCTTGATCCTTTTTCAGCCCCGTTTCTCACTCCTACCATTCCAGCTTGATTCTAAGTAGTTACTGTCCTAGTGAATAGCTTCCACCTCCTTTGTGGCCCTCTTATGGTTTTATTGGCTTCTTATGTTTTTCCATCAACCTGTTCCTATCTACCATCTGTCATCTAGAACAGACGTTTTGAGATGTCAAATGTTTTGAGCTGCTGGCTACTTGTTTTTGTAAATAAAGTTTTATTGGCACACCCATGCTCATTTGTTTGCATATTGTCTGTCTGGAGCTGCTTTTGTGCTACATTGGCATAGTTGAGCAGTTGAAACAGAAGACAGCAGAGCTAAATAGTTGCCACAGAGACGGTGTGATATGCAAAGCCTAAACTATCTACTCTTGGGTCCTTTACAGGAAAAATTTGCCCATCTCTGGTCTAGAAATGTTTTGACATTTTTCATTTTCTTGTGCTCAAACCTACCAGCCTCACCTTCTCACCCTCTTCATAGATAAGTAATTAATTCATTGTAATGTTCTCTTTTAATTCAGTAAGATCTGAGGAGGCATATAAGCCTCCTCAAGCCTCCAAATGTCTACTGTCTGCCTGTTCTGTCCTCTTGAACTGGAAAGACAGAGTCCTCATTCTTATACTCTGGAATATACTGATGGTCTGCTTATTGATTATTGTCTTCCATGTATGACCTTTTGAGGTGCAACAGCCAGGACTGTGTGTAATTCCTTGTTCCTTAATACAAGGCCAAGTATACAGTAAGCCTTCACAACATGTTTGTTGAATGAATAAATTAATATCCTTATGTTTGAATTTTCTTTTCAAGGTGGTGAGGAACAGCTATTTTTTTTTCTTCTGAATACACATGTAAAATTCCTTTACCTATTAATAATTCATTTTTATATCCTTTTTCAAGATTAGGTGTATAAACAATGGTTAATGTTATCGGGAATGGAGAGGACCTCGTGTTCGAGAGGCATGCCAGCCTACTGATTTGCATTCTACCTCTTTCTACTTTTTCATGTTTGTTTTTTTTTTAACTGAGTAATGCAATGTATTATTTTTTTCTTCACAACGTTGCATTATTTTATATGTTAACAAGTTGTGGCTTAAGTAACCATATGTTTTGTAGCTGAGGAACTACCTGCATAATGATCCAGAGTGTTTTAGGAACAGTATATTTCAAATATTTTTCAAATGTGATTTTTCAAGAAAATGTCTGACTGTGTGAAATGATTGCAAAGGATGATTGTGAAACAGAAGAATTTTAAAATAGGAATAAGAATAAAATCTTAGTTGAGTAGTTTTTACTGTGTTTTGATGTATATTTTTGTTTGTGTTTCTCTTCTCGACCATCTGACTATTATTTAAAATCATTTCCCACATAAATTAAGAACGACGTACTAAGTTCTTAAAGAAATGATTTTGATAGTAGACATTTCCATTGGAGTACATTTGTCATTTCTTGTACTGCAGTGAATGTGTTTTCTCTTGAGTCATGGTGTCTTTAATAGTACCAATTTAAAATGATAGCAGTACGTGAAGTAGAGTCAGCACCTGAATTATTGGCTTATTTGGAAATTAAGTAAATGGCCTCTTTTAAGATCTTCTGCAGAAGAAAGTATAGAGCATTTTTAATAGATATGTTTCTTTTCCTATTATTTCCCATAAAAAAGAAACAGAATTGGAGACTTGTAGTTATTTGTTATTTGATTCATCCCATCTCTCTTGAACTCTTCCAATACATTAGCAAGTTTGTAAATGCAGAAGTTTAATTTATTGTGGTTTTTTTTTCTGTGACTATATCTGATTATATATTTAGAGGAAATGGAATGAGATATTGGCATCTTCCAAAAGAAGGAATGAGAAAGATATGTTCTTTTCACCTTGTGGATATTGAGCTCTTGAATGATACAGTGATAAAGAAATGTTCTTGGCCTCTGACCCAAGATTTCACAGGGCTAGGATTCAGGAGAATGGGCAGTACCTTGTGTGTATCATTTTTCCTCTTGCTTTTCTACTTTTGCTATATATGTATAAGCTTATGAAAAATAAATATTTTCTTAAATATATTGTATTTTACTCTATTAAGCTTACACATTTTCAAAGAAATTATTTTAAATTGAAACTCCTAGAAAAGAGAATCAATGTTGTTTGTACAGTATCATTTGTAGAAGAGTGTAGGAGTTCCATAAAAATCTGGGAAACAGTAAAATGTAGTCAGTGGAAAATATCATTGTAGTATTTACATTAGTACTCTTCAGTATAATTTTCCAAGATGATAGAACTATTCGTAATCTGTGCTGTCCCATACAATAGCCATTAGCCACATGAAACTACTGAGTACTTGAGACATGGCTACTGTGAAGGAGTGCAATGTTTCTTTATATTTAAATATTTTAGTACAGTAATTTTATTGTCCTTTTGTAATTATAGACTAACATTTTAATTTTGTTCTACTTAATTTTTGATTCTTTTTTCTTTCCAGGAAAATATATGCAGATGATGAACATTCTTAAGCCAATTGCCTTTGATGTTATTCATTTCATGTCTCAACTATTTGATTATTACTTGTATGCAATATATACCTTTTTTGGTCGGAATGATTCAGTAAGTCCACCTTTAGAGGGAAAAAATTTTTCTTCTAAAATTTATTTTATAAATGTCAAAGTTTTTTGTTCTCTTTGTAGAAGATACACAAATAACATTATTTTGGGGAATGCATAAAAAACAAAATTATTGATACCAGCTTTCTGTCTGCCTTATTGCCTTACTTTTATATTAATTTTAAGCTTTCGTATGCTAAACACATTCAACTTTTTGGAAGAAAAAGTGCAATGTCTGTTTCTAACTTTGACATGTTTTGGCAATGAAAAATGTACAGATTGCTTTATTTAAATCTGGCTCCATGTAAAATACAAAACAGTAAATGAGACATTTTAAATATTGGCTAACAACCTTAGCAGTCACTAGTACATCTAAAAGATAATGAAAAATATTTATTAAAATAATTGAAAATCTGAACTGAGCCATCTACCTGCCATAGAATTAATGTTTTTCTGCACCTCCTTTTTGCGTTTCCAAAACTGTTATCGAGTATATCTTTTTCTACTACTTACAGAAAATAACACAATATTAGGCAAGTAACTAATTTGATACTTTAAAATTAATTATGTGATTTGCATAGATGTTTGACAGTTTTCTGTGTAAAAACATTCCATTGAGTCCTATGAATATAATACTAGTTATATTTCACATCTTTTTAAAAATGTAAATTTCAATGTATAACTACATTCATTATATAAATATTTATATCCTTGCTGTGATCACAAGTATGTCAAAGACATAATCATTTTATATAGGACCCGAATTTCTGGGGTTCTTAATTCTGAAAAATATTTCTTAGAATGCTAATATGACCAGTGACAAAATGTTGCTGCAGAATTTATATACTATAAAGTATGTATTAATTCATCACCCTGAATTTGGAAACTCACTAAATATTAATCAAGGAAGACCTTGTAGAGTTTTAGCTAATTGTCAGAATGTTTTAGTCTTGTAGGTGAGCCTTACTTTGTCTTTTGGGCCATGCCTCTAGACCAGTCCTGTCTAAGAAATTTCATAATAGTAGAAACATTCTGTATTAGCAATGTCCGGTATGGCAACCACTAGCCACACATGGCTGTTGAGCACTTGAAATATGTATGACTAGTGACTTAGGAACTGAATTCTTAATTGTGTCTAATTTTAGTTAGTTTACCTTTAAATATAAATAGCCACATGTGACTACTATCATATGGGACAGAACAGTTCCAGAACACATTATTGATAAGGTGTGTTAAAATAAGATCTTTCTGAAACTTTTGGGAACCAAATGGTTTTGGATGTGATTTCCCAGCTGATTATATACTGACACAGAATTTTTTCAGAATGGCATTCTCTAGTACCCCAGAAATTTAGCAAAGTATAGTTACTTATTGTAAAATATATTGCATATTTGATTTAAGATTTGTTATGAACACAGTATTCTGATATTTTACATTTAAACCATTTTTAATTCTGTAAGACTCAGTAAGAGCTATTTAATTATACTGAAACAAAGAAAATCTATACATAAATAGCACAAATAAGCACATGCATGTGTATAATATTGAAGTGGTAGTTTTTAATTTCCTAAGAGAATAAGCTTTTCAGGCCCATTAGAAATCATAGAAGTTTTCATACTCATAAAAATAAATAAATACTCCAAATTTACCCTATTAAGTGTTGAATCTTAGTGGCACCAGGGGAGGGGGAATCAGGTAATGTGTAGAATGGGAAGAACAGGTTATATGGTTGTATCTGCTTCTCTGTCAAAAGAAAGGGACTTGTGTGAGAGAATTTAGATGGATGCTTCTTGTGGAAAAATAAGCATCTTTTTCTCAGGGGTTCTGGCTTCTAGAAATCATTGGTTGGGGACACAGTACATACATTAGTCCAAAGGATTCCTCCTATTAATACTATTTCCTCCAGAAACTCCTGCTATTAACTGAACTGGTTATTACCTACTTCCTCATGCTCTATTTTATATCTGATCCATTGGATTCTATTATAATAATGTTATTCATAGTATTGCTTTATCTTGCCTTGTCCCCAGCTTTCCATTGTTCACCTCTTAAGTTATGTTTTCTTTGGTCTTTCTGGTTCACATTTTTTTGTGAAGACCATCTGTAATTTACTTAAAACAGTAGTAAACACATAGTAGACACTCATGGTGTATGGATTGATCTTCTAATTATTTGCCATTCCAATAAATCTTATGAACATTCTTATTTGACAACAGTTTGTGAGCCTCGTTTAAGGTTACCTTTCATTAGTAAAACTGTTTCTTTGTAGAGAGCCTATAAATAGGTATCTGTATATTTAAGAAATGAATTAACTTCCAATTCCAGGTATGACAGACTAAAACCTTTCTAGATAATATTTCCTGCAGAAAACAACTATAAAATCTGAATGTTATAGAAAAGGCAACTATTTGAAGACACTGGAGAGTAAACAGAAGCAGCAAATAGACTCTGGTGAGGGGTCCATGCTAGTCTGCAGATGGGAGAAAGGGGAGCTATGAAAATAAATTTTATCCCCGTGGCTTTTTAGCTCAGGGCTAAGTGCAGTCCATGTGGCCCACGGGTAGAGACAAGCACAGGAAGACCTGAAGTTTTTATGGACTGGAGAATCAGAAAAGTGGAGCCAGAAAACTGGAAACACTAAAAATAGTAGAGGAGGCTCAAAAGAAAAAAATCCAGAGAGGGGATTTCCAAATTCAGTCCACCTATATCTCAGACTGTGAAATATGTGATTCCATGATCCATGATTATATGGAACAAACTGACTGCAGCTCAGTGAAAGAAAAAAAATATAAACAGAGACCAAAGCTGCTGCACAAGAGACAGTTTATAGTTAAAGCCCAGCCAAGAAACTTATGTACTGAAAACAAAGGAAATGATGTTTATGGGAGAAAAATGACAGTATCCAGAATCTCCAGAATGAAATCGGTGATGTAATCTAACTTTATGTAACAGACACAGCACCAAATCAATCTAGTTTAAGATACTGGAACCAAGGGATAAGGATTTTAAATGGGCTTTTATCACTGTCTTCAATGAATTAAAACAAAATATATTTTAAATGCTTGAACATCTCAGCAGAGAAATAGTAAATTCTGGTAGTGACAATAATAAAAAAAAAAGGAAACCCTAGAAATGAAAAATATAATTTCAAAAACAACAAAAAAGTTTACTCTATATACTTAATAGCCAAATGGACATGACAGAAGAAAGAATATGTGAACATAAAGATAATCAAAATTATTCAAAGTGAAGAGCGTAAAAAAGGATTAAAAGGAAAAAAATCTCACAGACGTTTGATTATATCACATGGTAAAACATACATGTGATTGGAATACTAGATGGAGAAGAAGAGAGAGAGAATGAGTCAGAAAAAATATTTGAAAAAACATTGGCCAAAATTTTGCAGCTACAAGGTGCTAAATGAACAGCGAGAAGAGGAAGCATAAAGAAATGTACAGCGGAGTACCTATGATGAAAATTTTTCTTGAAAAACATAGTAGATATATTATATAAAAGGGACCAATAATCTGATTAACAGCTGACTTCCCATTAAAAGGCTATGGGGGCTTTTTGTACCTTGAAGGTACAAAAGAAAAAGAAATACTGTCTATTCAGAATTTTATATCCAGTAAAAACATCATTTGAGAATGAAAGTGAAATTAAGATACTTTTAGATTAAAAGAACAAAAAACTAAGAGAATTTGTCACAAGGGACATATAAAAATTCCTAAGGGAAGTTAATGAGACTGAAGGGGAATGATAACACATGAAAACCTAGATCCTCAGAAAAGAGTGAAGAGCATTGGTAATGGAATCTACCTGTGGAAATTCAAAGATAATTTTTTCTTTTTCCACTTACTTTCTTTATAAACCACAGGGCTGTTTAACAGTGAAATCATAGCATAGTCTTCCTGGAGTTCATAATACATGTAAATGTATTACATTTAAAAACTATAACAAAGTATGTGGGGAGGGTGTGGACGTATAAGATTGCAAGATTTCTGTATATTAGTAAAGCAGTGATGAATATCGTAATCCATAGGACAACCATGAAACATAATACAAATAACTTTAACTCTTTAGCTAACAGGAATATTAAAGTAGAAATCTAAAAACATATTTATATAATTACAAAAGGCAGGAAAGGAAGAACCAAGGAGGGAAAATAGAGATAAAATATAACAGTAGGTGCAAACTCAACTAATCATTGCATTAGATGATAATGGACTAAACTCTCAAATGGCAGAGATTGTCAGAATGGATTAAAAACAAAGTCCACACTAAAAAAACAAAAAGACGTACTTTAAATATAAAAAAGAGGCTGGACAGGGTGGTTCAGACTTGTAATCCCAGCACTTTGGGAGGCTGAGGTGGGAGGATTGCTTGAGCCCAGAAGTTCGAGACCAGACTGGAAAATTTGGTGAAACCCAGTCTCTACTAAAAAGACAAAAATTAGCCAAATGTGATGGCTTGCACGTGTAGTCCCAGTTACTCAGGATGCTGAGGCAGGAGGATTGCTTGAGCCCTGGAGGTCGAGGCTGCAGCTGTGATCACACCACTACACTCCAGCCTGGGGACAGAGCGAGACCCTGTCTCCAGAAAAAAAACAACCAACCAAACAAAAGAAAAACCCAAACAATTGTGCTGGAGATCCTAGCCTTTGTCATAAGATAAGAAATATAAGGCATATGGATTGGAAAAGAAGTTAAGTTGTCCTTAATTGCAGATGGCATGTCAAACCCTAAGGAATCCACAAATAAGCTTCTAGAACTAATAAATAATTTAGCAAACTGCTAGAATATAAAGTCAGTATACAGAAATCAATAATCCAGTTTGAAAATGAAAAAAATTTTTAAAAAGCTTTACTTACAGTAACATCAAAATTTTTTAAGAAATTTAACAGATAACTTGATAGGTTTGTACACTGAAAATATTAAATCATTAGAAAGGGAATTAAAGGCTATGTAAATAAATAATGAGATACACCATGTGCATATATTAGAAAACTCAGTGTTGTAAAGGTGGCAGTCTTCCCCAAATCTATAGGTTCAGTACAATCCCAATCAAAACTATAACAAGGTTTTTTTTTTTTCAAGAAATTTAGAAGTTTATTTTAAAATTGATACAAAAAGCCAAAGATTCATAATGGCCAAAACATTTTTGAAGAACAGAGTTAGAGGATTTTTATACCTGACTTCACAAAGACTTAATCCAGAGCTACAGTAGTTGATAAAGTATGGTACTGGCCTAACAGTAGATCAGTGCAACAGAAGTAGACACACTTACATGGTCAATTGATTTTTGAAAACGGCACTAAGGTAGTTCATTAGAGAAAATAGTTTTTTTAGCAAATGGTGTGGGTACACTTGGATATAAGTATGAAAAGAAAAAAAAAGCCTCAATCCCCCTTCTTCATACCATACACAAGAATATAAATAAACATTGTTTATAAGACCTAAAGAAGTTCCAAAACTATGAAATGTCTAGAAAAAACTAGGAGAAAATCTTTGTGACATTTGGGTTAGGCATATGCTTCTTTGAAAAGACACAAAAAGCATGAAGCATAAAAGAAAATATTGATAAAATGGGCTTCCTCATGGTTAACAACGTTTGCTAAAGAGGCAGAAATACGAAAAGTCAAGTCAGACCAGGAGAAAATTTTGCAAACCATATGGAGAAAGGCCGTGTTCACACAAAGTGTAAACAACTCTTATAGCTCAATAAGAAAACAACTCACTTAAAAAATGGGAAGAGATTTTATCGGGTATCTGCACTGCAAAAGAAGATATGAGAATGGCTAATTAGCACACGAGAAGATGTTTGACATCACTGTCGTCAGAGAAGTGCATGTTAAAAGCAATTGCAATACGTCTGTGCAACCACTAGAATGGCTAGTTAAAAAGCACTGACAGTATTAAGAATTGGCAAGTTTGTGGAGTCTTTCAGTCTGCTCCAACTTCCGTAGCAAAATAGCGTAGACTTGGCTGCTAAAGAACGGAAATTTATTTCTCAGAGTTCTGGAGGCTGGAAGTCCAAGATCAAGGTGGTGGCCAATTCTTTTTCTGGTGGGGGGCACCCTTTCTGGCTAGCAGATGGTTGCTTTCTGGCTGTGTCTTCACATGGCCTTTCCTTTGATCACGTGGAAGGAGATAGTAAACTCTCTAGTGTCTCTTCTTAAAATGTCATGAATCCCATCATACCAGGGACCCACCCTCATGACCTAATCTAAAACTGATTTTATCTCCCAAAAGCCCCATCTCCAAATGCTATCACATTAGGGGTTAGGGCATCAACGTGCATTTTGAGGGAAAACACAAACATTTAGTCCGTGACATAGAACAACTAGAATTCACATACATTGTGTGTGGAAATGAAAGCAGTACAGCTACTTTAGAAAACAATGTGGAAGTACCACATTGTTAAAAACATATTTAGTATATGAATTAGAAAGTCCATTTCTAGTTATTTACCCAAGAGAAGTGAAAATAATATGTGTCCAGAAAAGGACACACACATGAATGTTCATAGTGACATTATTCAAATAGCCTAAACCTGGAACCCAAACGTTAGTTGACCGAATAAGTAAACTGAACAAGAGATTGTACTGTATCCATACTACTAAATACAATGAAGCAATAAAACACTACAAAATACCACCAGACCCAACACAGATGAATCTCAAAAGCATTCTAAGTAAAACACATCAAACACGGAAGATTATATACTATGTGAATCCATTTATATGAAATTTTAGAAAAGGCAAAAACTACAGTGAGAGAAAGCAGGTCAGTGGTTAAGGGTGAGGGAAGGGGATAAGGGAAAGGGTATGAGGACATTTTTAAGGGTGAGAAAACTCTATCTTTTTATGGTGCTGGTTGCAAGATTGTATGCAATTACCAAATTCATCAAACTATACTTAAAAAGATTGAATGTAATTTATATATAAATAATACCTTAATGAAAAGAGAAGAAAAATGGATTAATGAAGTTTATAAAACCTAGAGAAAATAAAAGGTATTACATATCATAAAATTAGCGTATAAAATCAGTTCATGTTTTGTTGCACAGTGTTATGGCACAACTATTTTCACTTAAGACTCTCTGACACATGTAAATAATTTCTCATTCTTGTGTCTCAAATGGGAGAAGAAGAGGAATAATGTTCATGTATGCTTGTGTGTGTGTATATAGTCACATAGTCATACATACATAATTTCTGACTATGTTAATGACATACATTTTATAGCTTACTCTTAATAATGTTTTAAATTTATTGGCTCATAGAGAACATTGTAACATTTTTCCGAATGCCTTTAACTATGTATGATTACCTCTAAATTACCTTTATTTTCATCAATGGAATCATCACACAGGGAGCTGACTAACTGGCTTTTCATGTCTTATTCTTACCCTTCTCAGTTATGCTCTTGTGAAGGTTTTTATAAATGCTTTGGCTTTGTTGTAGTGAATAGATTTCTATCTATACTGTGAAATGTTTACCAAGCCTAATAGAAAATTGTATTGATTTTTGAATGAGGATTTAAGCTATCACTAATTTGTATAAGAAAAATAAATGAGCAAAAAATATAAATAACTTTATGTTGTTATGCTGCTACATGAACACAGCACAGCATATCTTACATACAACAGAGTATAATATCTTTATCTAAAATCTCAAGTTTTACAACTAAACATAATGACTCTTGAGAAAGAAATTCTGGAGAACTCTCTTAATAATTCTTAAGATTGATACTTGTTAGTGTGTCCTGTGAATGCACACAGGTAAATGTTTCTTTGGTTCCCTTGAGATTTGACTCCTTTGCTTGATGTATTAGAATTTGTAAATGCAATTTGGAAACCCTCTGAAGGCTAAGTATCTGAATGAAAACTCATCAAATACCTTGGTTAATTTGAAGATGTAACATTTGCAAGATGATCTCTAGAATGATGTAACAAGCCTTTTTCTTTTTCAGTTGGAATCCACAGGACTTGGCCTTAGTAGTAGTAGACTAAGAACAACTCTAAACAGAATACAAGAAAGCCTTATTGATCTAGTAAGTAATGAATTGGAATATATTCTTTTGGATTATATAAAATGCAAATTAGCTATTCAATCAATTTTGTATAAATGTGTCTATATGTATATTGAGTAGCGGAGTCCTCAGAATTAAATGAGTGCATATAGGAAGTAAAACATTGCTTATAGTCTGATCAGAGAGAAACTAGTATACATAAAAGAATATGATATTGGTCATATGTCTAGCACAAGTTCAAAGAAGAGAAAGGTTTATGTGAAAAACTAATATCAGAGGAGGACTAAAGGAAGAAGTGACACTTGTGCTAGACTTCGAAGACCAGGCATAGGATTAATGGGAAAGGGAAAAGTCTTTAAATTAAGGTACACAGGGTGAGCAAGGGCCTTGAGGTGGGTGCAGTACGAAGTTTGACAGATCTTAGGATTGGGACACTGGTATATGCTGCAAAGTTAGGTTGCATTGAGTGTTTGGGACACTTTATAAATGCCTTTGAAATTCAAGGAGAAAGTTTGGGTTTAGTTGCTGTGTAGTAGGGAGCCCGGTTTTTGACTATCATCATAGGATGAAATGCATGTTTTAAGAAGACAGGTTAGATAGCAGCACAGGGTTGACCTCCTGTAGTGTTTCAGCTAACATAAGCATTTAAAATGAGAAAAACTTTCTCATGGTTGGTCACTGTAGCCCGAAGTTTATGTTGTTTAGACGTTTCTCCACATCTATTTTAACCCCAGGCTTCTCTGAATTTTCCTTTATTCCTTCAACCTAACACGAACAAGCAATCATTTTCCTCATTTTTCATAAGCTCTACATTATGTGCATACTTCTGTTATTGAAGCTTTTTATAAAGCCATGATTATTCTTTTAAGGAATACTTGTTGTAACAATTGGTATATGCCAGGCATTGTTATAGAGCTGGGAATTCCATCAGTGCACAGAAGAGATATTTCCTGTCTTGGAACTTGTATTTTATTGGAGCAGAGAGACAAACAAATGTATAACATAGTGTCAGATACTCATTGAATACTAAGACAAAACTGAAGCAGTGATAGGATGGGGATCTTGAGCAGAGCTGCGAATAAAGTGAGTGAGGCATGTGCTGATATCTCAGGTGAGCGCTGTTTGGGCAGAAGAAATAACTGGTATCCTTCTCTCTTAACATTTGGAGATCCTTTTACCCAACATATTTTTAAAAATATAGTCATATCACTTACCTTGGCACATAGCATTGCTTCAGTAAATGTTCATAGAGTAGATGAATATACTCCAGTCCCTTAGTGTCTTGTTTCTTGGCATAACTTGGCTTGTTTCCTTGGTTATGATATTTGTTTAATCCTTGATCTTCA
>NW_012106086.1:420784-423146 GCF_000951045.1 Mandrillus leucophaeus | reverse complement strand
TGAGCCACTGCACCCGGGCCTTTAGCCAACTTTAAATTTTTGATAATAATATTTTAAATTTGTCCAGAAAAATTCATAAATATGAATTCTCTTTGTAGTAGCACATTGGTGGTAGGAAAGGTTAAAAAATGTGACTCTCACAGTGAGAATAAAGGTGGTTAAGGTTTCATTTTTCAGTCTTTAAAGGGTTATAGCCTTTACTTATTGCACTCCTGTAAACTGAAAAAGCCAGTTTAGGAGCTTTTTATTTAAGTGTGCAGTAAGCACATACCATTTATTTATGTCAGCTTGACATTTTCGTAACTCTCTTGCTCTCTTCAAGCGTATTTTCCTAAATATAAACACAGAACTTTAGTCTTTAAGCAAATAATTATCATAAATTTTATGCCTCAAATGCCAGGCATACAACTGGGAACAAAGGAAGGTATTTTAATGAAAGCCTTTTGAAGTGGGGGGCAACAATTCCAGTGATCTTCTAAAGAATGCTTTTGTGAAAGAGCTCCCTGAGTAGAAGGGAACTCAATGCATTTGTGTTGGAGGCATTAAGGAGGTAGTTAGGTAAATGCTTTTGGCTCCTCTTGTCATATGAAAGATAACTGTATTCTCTCAGACTATAGATATACCCTCTCCTTGCCTTCCATTATTTTCTAGAGCCACCTCCCTGTTCTATCCCTAATTAACTAGTTAGTACCTAAATTCAAAGAAACTTTTAGTTTTATAGATATATTGTGTATATGATATCTAATCCGAAAGAATGAAATTTAAAATTAACTGCTATTGTAAGTGTTTGGTATTCATGGAGATCCTTGAGCGATTTTGAGTTTGAGATTATACAATATTGTCAGAAAATTCATATTAGATTTAGCTTAATTATACACTATTTTAAAAGCAGAAGTGTTTGATGCTTAGAAGGAGTTTCGTTATACTGTTGGAGTATAATCTTCCAAGATTTTACTCATAGAAGGAAACTTATCTGTGCTCATTTAACCTGTACAGCATTCATACATACCTAGTAACCATAAGCTTCTGCTTGAACATCTCAAGTGATGTTTTTTTGAGAACTAATAACCACCCAAAGCAGCCCTGCTTGCCTTACATCTGCCTGGTAGAATATGCTTTGTTATAATGTAACCAAATATGCTTATCTCTTGAACTATTTTCTCTTATTTCTATCTCTACTTCTTTTGGATCACTTTGAGTAGCCTAGCCATTTTGCCCAAGTGAGTCCTTTCTTCTCCCAGTTCCTTTATTCGTTTTTCATGTTTCAGAGTTTTACATCTCCTCATCATTCTTTGACTTGTTCTGAAATAGGTATTTACAACTCTGAACTAAGAAGAAAATTGAGAACACTATAAGAGGTATTGGAAGCAGACAGAAAACGAGCTATGTGATGAGGGTGCAGGATGAGATACAAGATAGTTGGATAGCTATCTTTATTACTAATTCATTCAACAATACATATTGCATGCCTAGGTACTTTGTGGTAGACTGATGGCCCCCAGAGTGGAGGAGGTAGTTAAGGAATAAATGAAGATCTAATTTAACGTTAGATTGTGTTGAGAGCAATGAAGAACTTAGGTGAAAAGTACAGAGAGAGAAAGGGTGTAATGTTATTTGGGCAGTTAGAGAAGATCCCTCTAGGAAGGACCACTGAAGCAGATCCCTAAAGGAAATAGGAGTGTGAGCCACCCTTATTCAACAAATGTTTATTTAGTGTCTGTTTGTTGAACACTCTATATGGTGCCAAGCACTGTTCCAGGAATTAAGGATACAATTGTAGGGGAAGGTGGGGAAGCCAGACAAAACTCCCTACCCATGTAGAGTTTATTTTCTAGTAGGGGGAAGATAATTTGGGAAACAGTGTTTTGGGCTAGAGTTAGTTGTAAACAGGTAATATCATGGTAACATGTTTAGACTTTTTCCTGGAAGGAATGGATTAAGGCTTTAAAACCAGGGAGTGTTATGATCACATCTCTATTTGAGAAAGTTCACATCAGTATTGTTGAAAAATCAGTCAGTTAACTGTGTGGAAACTGGCATAGAAATAGGAGAAGCTAGAGACAGAGCTCTCTATTCATGGGCTTTTAGAATAGTCCAGTCAAGACTGCTAAGGAACCTGTGACCTGTTTAAATAGTAATATCAGGAAGGAACAAATGAGAGGTGTCTGTTTAGGCATGTTTTAGTGATTAGTGATTGATTGGATGTGGAAGGTGAAGAAGAAGGGGAGTCGTGAATGACTTTAAGGTTCCTTACTTGTTTCTTATCAATAACTACCAGAATTAAATAGGATAGACAACCAATTGGTGCCAAACAGTATTTAATTTTGTAAAAATTTTTTCTCCTTTTTTTTTTTTTTTTTTT
>NW_012106086.1:415625-416514 GCF_000951045.1 Mandrillus leucophaeus | reverse complement strand
CCACCTCACCCGGCTAGTTTTTTGTATTTTTTAGTAGAGACGGGGTTTCACCGTGTTAGCCAGGATGGTCTCGATCTCCTGACCTCGTGATCCGCTCGTCTCGGCCTCCCAAATCTCAGGATTTTTTAAGCTGGTATGTGTTAATTTTCTTCACTTCATTAATTTGCATTTACATTGGCAGAATACATTAATTGATTTCTTGCTACTCAATACATTCTTTGGCTACTGAAATAATTTATAGCTTAATCAATCTGAAACCAACTAGATGGAAGTAATATTCTTCCTTGTATTTCTCTTGCATGTCACTTAAAATCTTAATGAATACTTTTTTGGTAATTTTATTTTCTCCATATAGATATTCTAAGTTTTACTTCTCTTTAAGCTGTAAAAGGCAAAATAGAATCATTGTGGTCTTAAAAATGCTGCCTGAAATAATTTATCTTATAAATTCAGTGTAAACTAAGAAAATTTGTTTGTCACATCAAATAAAAGTTTAAGAAAAGTTGTCTAATAGGAAAAGTAAGAAAGGAAGCTGGTATAGGTGATAGTGACAGCAGGAAGGTGAATTTTTAGTAACCCATTTGGTTATGCTAACTAAATTGTTTGCTTTAAGACCTTTAGCCAACTTATTTATTCATTTATTATTTATTTACTTATGAGACAGAGCCTTACTCTGTCACCCAGGCTGGAGTGCAGTGGCAAGATCTCGGCTCACTGCAACCTCCACCTCCCAGGTTCAAGCGATTCTCTGGCCTCAGCCTTCCAAGTAGCTGTAATTACAGGCTGTCACCACCACGCCTGGCTAGTTTTTGTATTTTTAGTAGAGATGGGTTCGCCATGTTGGCCGGGCTGGTCTTGAACTTCTGACCTCAGGTGATCCTCCTGCCTC
>NW_012106086.1:406803-412735 GCF_000951045.1 Mandrillus leucophaeus | reverse complement strand
AAATTTATAGGAGTAAATTATATGTATGCATTTGATGTCTCATTTATTCATATGGAAAATAATTGGAGATTCGTTACTATAAAGTTGCTTTAAAAAGTAATCTGGCTTTATATATTGTACACTATTAGATGTGTTTACATCCAATTTTGTGCTAAATTTTCTTTGAGGTTCTTTTAAAGCTATTTTGCATTTAAACATTTAGTTTTGCTATCTGCCTACTCATATGTTCTCACCTTTAAACTCCATAATAGAGATAACCATGGAGTGTTTTCCACACTGAAAGTAGTACATAAACTGCAGGGGTTGTATTATATAATGTTTAGCATCTCTTCTAACTCTGTCATTCTATGGTTCAATCAACATTTTAAAACTTTGAGTGGGGGCAGGGGTTAACTTGTATTCAGGTTAACTTTAAAAAACATAGCTGCACTTTTGTACTATGAGCTATTGCTTAACTTACATAGCTTTTATTCTATTTTTTTTCTTTTTGTAAATTTCTCTCATGAAATTTTTTTTCAAAATGTAATGAATGGAGTTTGTTGCCATGTCAGTACTGCAAAACTCTATACTTAAACTAAAAGTATAATGAACATTTGTAATTCAAGCTCATTGTTATTAGAAATATATTTGGTTATAAAAGTTCTTAATGACCTTCACAGTGAAGTGACTCTGGATTATACTGTCATCAGTAACATTAAGATTCCTACAGTCTCACTGCCTTGACCTCTCTCCTTTGTGCTCCAGAAAACAATAATTGAAAGTCTCTTTCTCTGACGTGTAATGCGGCAACTATTCAAATAACTCTTATGATGATGTCAGTATTCTAAACAGCCTTCTTTCATGTTCTCTGTACAAAGGGAAACTTATTCACTGAAATAAGTTTATATTAAGTTAAATATTGAAATATTTGGAGTGATTGGTAACTCTTGAGCTGGCAGTCTTCTGGTACTCTGTCAGCTCCTTCAGGTAGCCAGCCTTGTGCATCTTTACCCATGATCTCAAGATATTCCCACCCTCCTGGCAAAAAAAGATGGCCAGTATGCCTGTGAGTTGAAGTGTGTTTTTGTTTTTTTAACTGTTTGCTAAGAGCTTAGTAAAAAATGAGTCCCTTGCTATGTATTGAGGAGAAGTTGAGTAAGTGTATCTTTGAAACTCTTCCTTTGCCAACCTGTTTGTTTACAATATAGGGTATGTTTATATGAAGTCAAAGAATGTACATAACTCATATCCAAGGCACTCCTTGCCTGGCATCAGAATACCTAGAAAGGTAAATTAGTAATGAGAAGATTTCTAGTGAGTATATCATCAGATGAAAGTAAAACTGAGAAATTTGAAGTCTGATGAGTTTTCCTGACCACAAATTAGACTGCATCACTCCTATTGACTACATGGCTGTATACCTGAATCAGTGGTTCTCTCCTGGACAGTGCTGAAGGGCCTGGCACATCCTGCTTCCTGGGTATCCCTTTCCTTTGTTCACATTGACCATCTTCCTTCTTATCAGTAGTCTGTCCCCAGATATATACAATACATTTGGCTCTGTTCCAGTTTATAACTTCATTCTAGTCTTGCCTCCTTGAGATTATATACCAAGGTAAACTTCATTAAAATTTGGGTGCGAGATGGTTAATCAAACCATAATTTTGGATTTTATCAGTGTGGTTCTCAAGGAGTAATCATATTTCTCTCATTTACAAGTTCTTGAGGGCCATCTCACTATTGTTGCTATGAAACATCTGTCAATTCATAAAGAGTCCTTGTGTTGACAGACTTTAGGTCATGCACAGATGGTAGCATTTAGATTTGGATGATATTATATAGGCTCATTGTCAATTAGGATTAAAAAGAAGGTTCCAATAGTTACAAAACATGACAGCAGGGTAAAAAGAACTTAATCTAAATGTAATTAACGTATGCCCCAAGAGTATTTTAATTTTAATTCTAGTTATGTCAAAATCACGTGATTTATTACTGTTAGATTTGTTATTCCAGGTTATATATGTATTGTATTTTCAGGAAGTTTCTGCTGATCCTACTGCCACACTCACAGCAGCAGAAGAAAGAAAGGAGAAGGTGCCAAGTCCACACCTCAGTCACCTGGTGGTTTTGACATCTGGGGATACATTGTATGGGTTGGCAGAAAGAGTTGTAGCCACAGAATCCTTGTAAGTTGTTCAAAACAGTTGCATTGCCATTAAATATTTAAGAAAGTTTATAAAAGTAAGCATTGTTTAATTAGACTTCTAGTTAGCTGCATACATCTACCACTTCTAAATGTCACTTATATGTTTCTGACAGGTATATTCTAACACAGATTACCAATTGATTTTTTAAACTGCATGGTTGGTTTTCAGTTATAGAAATGGAAAGAAGGAAATCTTTTAATTTTCAGTCTTTAACAACATGATCCACGCTTTAAGTATAGCTTTAGGAAGCGTTATACTATGCTTCATATTTTCCTATTGATGACTCATGATCCTAGGAGAAGCTGTAATTGCATTGTCAGTTTAGTGCTAAGTATAATTGACCCTTGACATCAATAAGAATGCTTCCTGACCTTTATAAATCCCCAGAGTTATTAATACAATTAACGCATATAACTTCTGCATTTCTATAAAATGTAGTCCAATATAACGTAAGAGTTTTTGCATTAATAACAAAAAGCAGAAAAAGACAGTGCCTGGATGCAGCGCATCTGCAGGCAGTAGTCCAGGCTCCTTCACCAGCCCACTGACTCCCATTCCTGTATCCAGCCTCTGGCACCTGTCGTTCATTTGTGATACTTAGCCAAGTTACAGTTTGCTGCCTATTAGAAATGTTGGGGTTACTTCTGAAAAGTGTCAGATATTAAAAGTGTCAGATATTAAATCTGAGATTTCAAGAGTCTGTTGTATATAACTGAATGAGATCTTTAAAAGAAATCCTTTAAAAAATACCCTTGTGTTCTTTTTTCAACCTGCTACTCTGGGCTCACATCTTACATTTGAAGCACATGACCCTACACCTCATCGTAAGCTGCTTGGCTCCTTTGAAGTTGCTTTTCTTTCTCTTAAACTTCCATTCTGTCATAAACTCAGCATTATTTATTGTGTAGATTATAAATGAACATGTCAAGTGGTATTACAGGGTCATCCACTAAAGTGGAAAGTAATTTTTATTGTTAAAGTTTTGCTCAGAAATGTTAAAAAAATACTTATATGAAAACATGACAGGCTCTAAATCCTACACAATTTGTTTACACAGTGGGTTATTTATTCCCTTTAGGGTATTCTTGGCTGAACAGTTTGAGTTCCTTCAGCCGCATCTGGATGCTGTGATGCCTGCAGTCAAAAAGCCCTTTCTTCAGCAGTTCTATTCTCAGGTCAGATATCGTCTTGTATGTCATTTCAACTGTGAGCAAGATAGGACACAGATTATTTAGATTTGTTTGTTTGTTTGTTTAACTAGAAGTCAGTCTTGAAAACCCAGGAGAGCCAGATAGAGTGTTGATTTATTCACTCATGAATTCCTGTGTTAAATACATACTATTGAGCACCTCATGTAACTTTTAGACTAGTGAGAGAGAAAGCACCAGTTAAAACTATTAAAATAAAGCATGATAAGTACTGTGGTAAGGGGAAAGTGCCATGAGGGTATTTAACCCAGAGTGGAGGACAGGAGAGGCTCTGGGTGGGAGAAGGTTATCTAGAAAGGCTGTCTAGAGGAAGTAATGTTTAAACTGGACCAGCAAGGTAGAGAGGGTGAATGAGGGATGGGTTCTAGACAAAGGGAATGGCATATGTGAAGACCCGTGAGAAAGAGCATGGTGCATGCGAACAGCTGAGGAAAGCTCGTTGGAGTAGGGAGGAGGTCTGGGAATGAGAAAGATGGCTGGGGCAATCAGCAGGAGCCACTGGCATATAAAGCACCCTGCTTCAGGAGTTGGACTTCATTTGGAGGGCATGGAAGCTCCTGGAGGGTTTGAAACAGGTGAGTGGCATGGCTGGATTTGTGTTTTAGAAAGAGTTTTCTGGGGGCATTGTGAAGAAGGAACTGTAGACGGCAGTCCTAGAGACAGGAAAACTAATTTGAAGGCTGCTACAGTATTGCAGGGGAGAGATGGTGGAATCCTGACATCATGTAGTGGGAGTGGAAATGGAGAGAAGTAGAAGAATTTGAGAAGTAATTGCTAGGCTCCAATGAAGAGCCCTAGTTCTTTTACAGTTGCAGTGTCAATGGCTTCAAGTTTATTGAATGTCTCAAAATTATGTTTTGAGTAAGGCCTTTGCCTTCACTCAAATATTTAAAACATTTTTGTAATTTAAATCTCCAAATATACAGTGTTTTATTTTCAGATATGATATATACTGGAAACAGGGGCAAGTATTCTTTATCAATATGATACTTTTAGAAAATAATTGTTTCCATTTCTGTGAAATTTATTTCAGACAGTCTCAACTGCCAGTGAACTACGCAAACCAATTTACTGGATTGTGGCTGGTAAAGCCCTTGATTATGAACAGATGCTGCTCCTCATGGCTAATGTGAAATGGGATGTAAAAGAAATTATGTCACAGCACAACATATATGTAGATGCACTATTAAAGGCAAGTGTTCTGGGAAACACCTTTGCTAAAGATCAATCTACTAAGAGAAGTGTTCCTTTATTGCAGTTGCTCTAAAATAGTAAGATTATAGTTATTACCACATTTCTAGCATTATGGTATTAAAGACCCTGAATTGAAATAGGCTTATTTTCTGAATTTGTCTTCTATTAGATCTAAGAATACATCATAGACTTTTTTAGCTTTGTTCACTAGTTTCCCATTTTGAATTGTTGTATGTCGTGGCTGACTTTCATATTATGTAATCTCAGTAGCCATCACTATAATGACAAGAAGATATTTCAGTTTAATTAGAAATTATTTCTGTAGTTTAGCATAATATTCATTAGCAAGAGACCATGCCTCTGATTATTCCGAGTAGAAAATCACACTACTTTTGCAGTGTGTCATACAAACACCTCTTTGGAGTCAGTGACCTGTGTGTATACGTTTCCTGGAAAGAATTGTGGTTTTTTTTTTTCACTTATGCATGAATAGATACCTGTAGATCACCTGGCATGTGCCACACACTGATAGAAGTGCTGGCAGTATAGCTGTGAATTCGGGAACTTATGTGCCCTCAAGGAATTTACATGCCAGGGCAGAGATAGCAGTAAAGAGATAAATTGAGATATAATGTCAGATGATGAATAATGCTGTGAAAAAAACCAAAATCATCTGAAGAGAGACAAAGAATGACAGGATGTGGGTGGAAGAGGAAGACCATGTATTTGTCATGCTCGGAGAAGGACCCTGATAAGGTGAGACTGGAGATGAGGCCTGCGGGAAGTAAGGAAATAAGGTGTGGAAAGAGCATCTGAGAAAATGAAAGTAACTTTCAGAAAAAATTTTTTCATTTTTGTAACTGAAAAGAAAAATGTCCCTTCTTAACCTCCTCACTTTAATCTCATTTACACAATCATTCTTACCTGCTTAGACCAAGTCAACAGATAAGAGCCTAGGACATCTGAGAACCAATGAACAGAACCGTAGATTTAAAATGGAGATGGTAATGGAGTTTCTTCAGTCACCAACTCCCAGCAATTTATGGTCCCCTTCGGAGGCCTAGGTTGAAGACCGTGAGGCTGTCTCCAGACTCCGGGACTAATCATGCCAACATCAGTAAGCAATTGCTAGGAGTTTCCATAGAGATCTTAGCGTGGAGTGACACCAAGGGTGCTCTATATTTTCCACTCTGGAATTCAGAGATTATTGACCTTGAAAGATAATCAAAGCAATAACTTGGTTTCTAGAGCACCCAGGAGATTTCAATTGCAAATTTTCATTTGGAATGTAAAAGACAAATGTGATTTATAAATAATGATACCCCCTTTTTTTTTTTTTTTTTT